>NC_072777.1:27671998-28046998 GCF_022539595.1 Amphiprion ocellaris | reverse complement strand
TTAGTACCATATATTCTTTGGAAAGTGCATTGTATTGTATTATACTGAAAATATGATGCATCTCTATAAACTTCAACCTTTTTAGAAAATTAATTCTGAGACAGTTTTGTGTGCATTATATGCCATAAATTCTTTGGGGGGGGGCAGTGTCACTTTTTTTTTTTTAAATAGTTAACTTGAATGTTTGGAACAACGCAAACCATTTCTGTTCCAAAAAAAAAAGAAGAAAAAAAGAAATGCTTTGTAGTGCTGTTTCTGTGCAGTTATTGGCTGTGTGTTTTATCACCAGTCACCTCACTGGGGTTCATTTCCCCCCTCATGCTGATAAACGTAGCAAGATGATCTAGTGCTTCCTCCCCCAGATCAAATATTTGCCCCAGTCATAATCGGGGGTGTTGGATGTTGTTAATTTGAGGCAGGGGAAACGTGAAGGCTTTTAAGTGTTTGATGGGGGTTGGGCGAGGTTCAGGGGTCAGGGCCACTAATGACAACGTGTTGAGGAGGGCTGGGGTGTCAGCGTCATGAGAGCGACTCTGTTGGTGGTTTTCACTTGCATGTTTGTGTGTGTGTGTTTTTTTCCCCCTCTCCTTTGCCCGGCTTTCTCGCTCCTTTCCTCTTCCCTTTCTTCTCTGGTTTATATACGTCCTGTTGGGTTATGTCCATCTGAGCTGATCTGGCCCAGCTTTGTCCACTTAGCATTTCCTGTGTATAAAAAGCTACTTAATGGCACCACACCACATGGCGACCACCGTTCTCCCTGGCGCTCACCTCTGCACACTCCCTTTCCTCTCTGTGCAAGCGGTGCGCAGCTCTGCGTGGGCCACCTCTGATTGAAAGCATCCCATAATTAGCCGTTCTATAGCCGGTGGTCGCCGCGGAGAGAGGCTAGTGGAGGATGGTGGGTCTCCTCTCTCTGTCTCTCTTTGCTTCCCCATCCCCTCACATTACAGCTTCCTGTATTGATTGCTGGGCTTGGTGATGACGAGGGCCGGCTGATGAAAAGGAGGGCTATTTCTATCCAGGATGTCAGAGTCCATATTGATCGCTGGCTCCTTCCTACACACACACACACACACACACACACACACACACAGTCGCACACATATAGAACTATAGAAAGATATTTATTACATATAAGGAAGCATGTAAGCATAATCGGGCCCTTTCAGCGTATGTTGGTATCCATTTTGCGGGATTGGTTTCTTCCGTTTTTTAGGATGACAGTAGCTGCTGGTGGAGTTGAAGCGCTGGTGTGGTCTTCCAGTCAGGCAGGGGGTGGTGTGGGGATGGTTATACCCCTGACCCCAGGATTTCTGCTGCTGACCTGTGGGGTTCCTGATCAAATGGGGGTTTTGTTCCTGGCCTCCCCCAAAGTCCAGCCACTGATCAGGAGTTGCTCCTCCATTGGAGATGAACAGAATGCGCTGGAGGCATTTCTATGAACGCCCCCCTTCCTTCTTCTTTTTCCTCCAGATTCTCTCCCTTATCCACCTCCCTGCACTAGGCCACTCCCCCATTTTGTGCCCCCCCCCTCCCTCTCTCTCTCTCTCTCTCTCTCTCTCTCTCTCTCTCTCTCTCTCTCTCTCTCTCTCTCTCTCTCTCTCTCTCTCTCTCTCTCTCTCTCTCTCTCTCTCTCTCTCTCTCTCTCTCTCTCTCTCTCTCTCTCTCTCTCTCTCTCTCTCTCTCTCTCTCTCTCTCTCTCTCTCTCTCTCTCACGTTCTCCTTGGCATTCTCTCTTTCCCTCTCCCCAACCGTGCCCTTTCTTGACCTCTTAGCGTAAACTGAAACGGGTCAGGACACCCGCCAGGTCACTCGAGAGGAGGGGACTCAGGTTACAGGTTCTGATTTTGTGTTTTGTTTTTTTTTCACATGCACACACCACCTCAGAGGCACACATATATAAATCCACATGCTGAATTATATTACATAGTTGTGGAGCTGTTGCAAGCCCATGCTTCAGAACTCATCTGAGACATGAACATGAGCATAATACCACTTCCTATATGGAGGTGATTTGTGTGTGTGTGTGTGTGTTTTCCTGCATTTCTGCAGAACAAAAAGGGGTTGTGTGGTTTCCTCACTGATGCATTGTGGGAACTACAGGGGGTTGGAGAGGGGATAGAATGCTGAGACAAACCACTCAACTTTGACCTGGAGAGACAAGCGGCACTGAAGACAGGAGAGGAAGAGGAAGGGCTCGTGTGCCACAGTGTGTAGACCAGTCGATGGTTATTCATCATTATTCAGAATACGTTGTCTTTCGTGGGGGATGGGCACAACTTTTGGTTTGCTTGCTTCTGATTTTTGCTGGACGAATGCCTTTCAGACATTTGAATTCTCTAATGTTTGTAATTATAAAATTGATTTGCACTTTAATTTGAACAGCCAGGGTTTGGAGTGCTTCGGGTTTCTTTGTCGGTTGTTTATTGCACCAGGTTCGGTGTACACATGTCCTAGCTGTTTTTGGTCGATACACAAATAAGTTAATGATTATTGGATCATAGAATTTGTTGGTTTCGCAGCACGGTCACTTGAGACGAATCATTATCGGTTGCATGAAGCTACAAGCTCGGTTTTTGACTCGCCTCACCCTTTCCTCCCGTTTTATTCCCTCTCTTACGTCTCTGGTGCAGAATCTTTCCTCTCACTCATTACCATTCCCTGTTCCTCGACCATTCCTCAAAGCCAAATCCAATATCTCAATGCCTACAATGGATGAGTTCTCCATCAGCAATCGACTCCAGGCAAAGTGGCCTTGGCTGTAAACCTCAGTAACTGCAGGCAGAGAAACAGAAAACGGAGATAATAAACAAATTAATGAATAAATGAATGAATTTGTGGTAAATAATTTTTACTGTACTTAACATTGTTGATTTCTCTTTCTTATAAATTGTGGTAATATAATAATGTGGAGAAAAGACTAGATCTATATAAGTTCTTATTAAGGCACTGCCGTTGTGTGTATGGGTTTGCTTATTTTTGTGAGGATTAAACTGAAAATCTCTTTATTTTTATTTTATGTTTATGTAAAGTTTCAACATTTGAAGCAAATTTAGTTTCTTGTGATTACTTTGATCATGTGTGAAATGCGGAGTGCATTTTGATTTTGAAGCAACTCCTAGCTATTTTAGCTGAGATTTGCTTGTGAGAGTTTGGAATTTGTTGAGTCATGTTCTAAAAATATGAATGAAAAAAATATTCAAAATATTGACAGTATTTTAAAATAAAGAAAAATTAGACCACTACATGTCAGTGTCTGTTTCAGTGTTTTTCAGAATTCTGTATATATTTCATGGCCTTTCATTAACATTTTTAGTACAGAAAGATTAGTTCCAATTGTACCTATTTGAAATAATCTGTAATAACCTGTTTTCTTTTAAATTAAAAGTAGCTTTTTAAAATAATAATAGTAATAGTAATACTAATAATAATAATAATAATAATAATAATAATAATAATACATTAAATTTGTCATTCATATAAAAATTTTTAAACTTACAGTAAGTAATAAACAAACAAATAAAACTAAGTAACTCATGTGGTCTACAATAAATGTTTTAAAACTGGAATTGCATGAAAAACTTCTTTAAAATAACTGATTTATTTAACATAAGATTGAGAGACAATTTGTTTCTACAATGAAAAGCTTTTTGTGCCTTTGGAAATTCTTGATCTGTTACACAATTTATTGAAAACTGTGATATATTTAATGTTGTAAGAATTAATTTTAAAAGAACTTGAAGAAGAATTTATAATTTAGTACTTCGAATGTGTGAAAGAAATCCCAATCAGTGTTTTGATTTTGTCAATCAGGCTATCCGATAACAGAATTTTAAAAGGTGCACCACAAATACAAAGATGATTATTTTCATTATACATGTTTAATTTATAAATTCTCTTTTTAAAAAAAGCTAAATTAGTTTCAATCATTTCTAAGTTTATTCTTAACATTCCTATTTCCTAAAAGCATACAGTAAAAGAGAAACTAATATTAAGTGTGTCCTTCTGCTCTGATTTAATCCACATTTTTATCTAAATCTTCTACTTTTATCTTTGCACACTGGTAACTGTATATACTGCTCAGACACTTTCCCTTTTTCTCGCTGTTGTACACATTTTTTTTACTCTCTTACAAATTCATTTATATCTACAAACCACCTATAGAGCACCTTTGACTTCCTGTAAACTGCAGTCGTATAGAGAAAAAAAAATAATGCTGCCGTACACATTTTCTCCTCTTCCTCTATAGTTTCACATTTGATTCCCTCAGATCGTTTGTTCCTTTCCCTTCCTCTGTCTCCTACACATCTGTCTCTACAGCAGGCGCTGCTTTTACAGATACCGTGTGTGTTATTTATAGGTCTTGATGTATAGTAGGTAGTAGGTTTGCTCTGCGCGCTGCATGCCCGTGTGGGTGTGTGTTTACCTATGCCGAGATCCGCAGGGCTCGCCGCGATTCATGAAGGTCATGGATACAGTGCCGTACGTTCTGTGTGATCAACAAGACATAAATCATTGTCCAGTGGTTATGTAGTAACTAAATCAATAATTCCGATCATGTAGATAAGATGGATGGTGGCTGTGCTTGGAGAAAATGATTGCATGGGTGTAGCACTCTTGTCTTTTTTTTTTTTTTTTTTTTTGCCCTGCAGAGGGAATAGGAAGTGGTGTCTCTGCAAAAGTAGATAAAACGAGTATACCAAGGACACTGTGTGTGAGATAAGTCCCTCTGTGCGCAAACTGTCATGGCAGTTGGTGACAACCACATACAGTCAATCCACCGTGTTTGAAATGATGTCTTTGTCTTTCATTGTGTGCCACTAAATGTTGTGTTTGCCGCATGCAGCAGTGCGCAAAAGCCCTCCATAGTAAACTTCCCGGTGTTATTAAGTGTTGGCTCTTCTGTGAAAGTTATTTGGATATGAGAAGTGTCGTTTGAAGAGCTGTTTGTTTGTTCACAGATCTGGTAATATCTCTGGAAACTGTTCAATATTTATGTGTTAAATTCACCCTGATAGGCTCGGACTTGCACAGAATTAATGCTGAGGTTTGTGCTGCGCTGATAGGAAGTAAAACGAAGGAGTCTTTTTTTTTGATTGAAAAATTAGTCTTTCTGCTCAAGAAAGCTGCTCTCTTTACCTTAAATTTGCATAATGAAGACTATTAAAGGTGTGATTGTCTTTTGTTATTCAATCTTAAAAAATACCAGTACGACCAGCTATGGTAAAACACATCCAGATAGCACCGTATTTAAAGCCTTTAAAAATGACATATGTGAGATGTGTGAATTGCCTTTAATGGGCTGCCAAATTATTCCACACTATTCAAGGACCTGGTTGTCTAAGATAATTTAAATGACTGCGATATAAATTTTCCTACGGCTACGTTACACTGAATTATGCTCGTAGAGAATCTTACAAATCATACATATGAACCCTTACAGGATTATTGTTATATATGCCTTTATGTTATAATCTATCAGCCCCAGGGGAACAAGTGTAACTTTATGCTTTGATATCGAAATTAGAGCAATTATTCTTATTACCACGAGCACTAACTTAGATCATACTTTTATCTTCCAACACACTGGGCATTACCTGACTTAAATATAGACCCTTGTGTATTGTATTGACCTATTAGCATCTGCTACCTTCAAATGGATAATTGCTTTTTTCCTCCCAACAGAGCAAACTGGTGATGGAGGGTTTCCGCAGCTTAAAGGAGGGTGAGCAGGTGGAGTTCACCTACAAGAAGTCCTCCAAGGGCCTGGAGTCCCTGCGGGTGACCGGACCTGGTGGGGGACCCTGTGCAGGCAGTGAGAGGAGACCCAAAGGGAAGGTCCCACTCCAGAAACGCAAACCAAAGGGAGACCGGTAAGTGTTACACCATTTTGAAACATGAAAATGAAAAAAGTGTTGGCGTGATCGTATTCCCTGTGAATGTAATACACCAGCCCAGGTTTCATATAACAAAACCTGAATGTATATAAGCATTGTGACCTGCATTCAAAGAGCAGGACTGCACTATAGTAAAAGGAACACGCCACATATGTACATCTCACCGCAGTGAGCTATTTCTGAGTGGGCTAAGATTATAGATTAAATCTATTCAATCTACCCGAGTACATGGCTGTTGCTATGGTTATTGTGCGCCATAATAAGGAATTGAATAGGGCACTTTCCCTGCCATTGCCGCTATTTTAAATCAATTTGCCAGCTTTTACATTAGAGACGGTATTAGCACAGGGGTAGATTGGACTTATATGCATCTCAATGCGGCAGTAGCTCAATCAATTGTTTTGTCCTCAGTTAAATCCTGAAGGGTGCTTTGCTAAAATCTGTCAGAGAGAGCCGTATGGAGCTCCTTGAAAACGGCTGGTGGTATAAGCAGAGGAGGCTGTGTTCCCTGTCTTCTTAAAGAAAGAGAATGTCTGCATCTGATGTGCAGCAAACCCTGTCAGGTAAAGCCGAGTAAATGCCGTATCTGTAGGAAGGGATCACATGATCTCAAGGCTGCATTTACATCAAGTCCAGCTCTGCCTCTCTTTGTGCTGTCGCATCACAGCTGCTTCAGTGGAGCAATGCTGTGTTATCCAGTTTTTTGAAGTGTGAAAAGCAAAGGAAGAAACAGTATCTGCTAGAGAGGGCACCCTGATTGTTTTACACAGCTGAATAATTCAGCTTATTTGGGATAATTGATCCAGTGTTAGGTCAAGTGTCTACCTTCTACTAAGGTGGTGGCAAGGCGGTATTGGATTCAGAGATGGCAGGTAGATGTCTGTGATGTCATCAGTCTTTGTGAGCGCTCAGTGTGGGCAGTTGCTGTGGCAGTTGTGCTGCTCTGACCCCTGCTGGCTAGTATGTTATGGACGCATATAGTCCATTCTTTACCTTGATGCTCCTTACATCATCACTCTGTCACATAGTTCAGTTTAGCAATTGCGTAAACAAATAAGTGGTTCTGGAAATAATATCAAAAGAGATTAAAAATGAGAGCAGTGCATTTTGGAAAACATAAATGAGCAGAGACGTAGCTATGCTCACCAAATGTTACTGAATTTTCTTGATTGATCAAGCACTTGTGTGTGACCATTTTGTTGGCCAAAAATACTAATTCCTAATAAAATTGCCTCTAATCTATTTTCTAAAGCAATGCTAAACGTGATATCTGTGTTTATTAATTAATTAAACATGTCAAACAACTCTTCTATCATACAGCAGATGCTATTCCCAAAATTCTTTCAGCTGTCTTTTTCTTCATTAGGGTAGTTCATCAATAAGTCATGTGATTTATTAATGTGTATATTTTATAAACATTTTTAGAATATATATGTATATATTTATTTTACAGATTACAATTTTTCATTTTAAAATGTTCAGGAAAAAAAGCTATAGATATGATTACTGCTTAATACTTGAGAGCAAAAGTGTGCTGACGCATGTGTTGATGGTTCTTTGTTGCTTAGAAATTTTGTAGTACATTTCTGACCTTGAATTGTTTTCTGAGTGTGCTGAAATTTATATCGTTTCAAGTCTTTGAATCAAGTGAAAGGATCAATGATGTTTTCCTTATGCATGATTATACTGCATGTAAGAATTTTAAATTTCATTTTGAATTTTTGAATGAACTCTTACTATTGTAAACACATAAAACTTACAAATCTTAATATAAATCTAAATTAATTGTTCCTTATTGCTACAACGGGATTTAAAATTTGAATTAATATATAAATGTTGTAGTGTATTTGTTAAGGATTTCTAAAAACTAAGCACCATAAATTTAATCCTTACTAGTGAATTCGGATTGAGAACACTTGCTAATAATCTCCTAAAAACTGGTCGTAAGTCTTTCTTAATAAATTTCACAGCTTTTTAAAAATTTTAAGTAACACTGTTAGCAGCATTTTATAATTTTGAATTACATTCTTTATTTTTTTTCTCTCAAAAAACACAGCAAAACACACCTAAAATATGTTTGCGGTTTAGAAGAAGCAAGACAAATTGTCTCATTAAATTCATTTGTTCAATTCAGACCCCTAGGTTGTTGTTTTATGGGATGTAAATTGAGTGTAAATGGAATAGCAACTGTTCTGAAGCACAGAAGAGAGAAAGATATTTTTGCAGAAAAACCTGTCACGATTTGTTTTCTTATTTAGTGGTAGCAATTTGCAGCCCAGTTTACTGTGTCAATTCCTATTTAGTTAATTGGCCTATAATGATTCTTGAAAATTCCGCTTCTGCTACTTTTAGCTTCTACATAAAGACAACATTACATGGCAATATATTTCAATTAAAACGAACATGAAACACAGTGATGTGTAACACTGGTATGGGAGAAATTCCAATTAAAAAAAGTCAATGCATCAGCTGTTTTAGACTTTGTTGCCTACGGGGGATTAAGCTTTGGACACCAGAACAACAACAACAAAAAAAACCCTGAATGACTTGTGTCAAGCATGTGACAAATTGGAGAGCAAACAAAAGAAGTTATTTCATGTAGTGCCAGAACAACTGACGGCATCATGAAAGGCTGAAATCTTGGACACCTTTGCTTTTGCAGTTTTTCATTGTTGCTCTTTCAACAGTCTTGTGCTTCCTGTCACATTTAATAACACAGTGCAGTTTGGCATGTCGCAGAGTGCCACTCCAGTACTGACTGATCCAATACCGAATGTCATACTCCCATCTAGTGGTCAATTTTAGTCAGAGCAGCTATTTTAACTGCAGTGAGGATAAAATGTGAGTGGATAATCCTGATTTTGCTCAAAATAACACTTGAACTGTTTTCAGATTTTAAACTACAAAATCTCTGTCTTTTGTTTCACAAAACAAGGGAATAATATGATGCGGGTTTATAATTTTTTTCCCCATTTTATGTTTGTCATCATCCTGAGTATTCTCTCTTTCGTTTTTGTCTCCTCTGCAGCTGTTACAACTGTGGAGGTCTGGATCACCATGCCAAGGAGTGTGGCCTGCCCCCCCAGCCAAAGAAATGCCACTACTGCCAGAGCATCACGCACATGGTGGCTCAGTGTCCCCACAAGGCACTGTCGCCCGCCACAGGCTCTCAGGACCAACATGCGTCTACCTCGGCCTCCAGCCCAGGGACCGGGCCCTACCTCTGCCTTCCGGAGGAGGAGGAGCGCTCTGGCTCGTCTCCCCTGGAGGGCTCCTCCTCTTCCCCCGAGGAGCCCCACATACACCGCGGCTCCCGGACCCAAAGGTGGAGGAAATCCTGAAAATAGTCCATAGAGTTAACCTCTGACCCTCATGTCTCCCCTCAATCAAGGTTACCTGAAGCCCCCCCTCATCTACCTCACACCTGTGAAAAAAATGGGAGGTCTTTATTTCTTTACTTTTATTTTATTTGTTTTTTTAAATTTTTCTAACCAGCGCAGCTATGGCAACGATCATCGGGGTACGGACGTGCGTGAATGTGTGTGACTGACTTGCAGTCATCTGGTGCAGCTATGGCAACCACCGCTGGAATGGTGACTGCAGGGAAAGACTGTTTTTCTTGTTTCAATCTGTGCAGCTCGAGAGTGAAACAACGTGGTATGAGTCTAGGCTTGATGATAGTTTTTTTTTTTTCCTTTTGTTCCCCTTGGACCTAAGTGTTGGCAATTTTGAATGGTTTTTGCTCTACATGTGTTGCCGATTTAAAGCCACAAATTTATATCCTGTAAGCCTAATCATTCCGAGAAATCATGATGCATCCTTTTAGCACACGCGGTAGCTCATCTTAAAAAGGATTAGAAGAAGACTTTTAAAAGCTCGAGACCCTCTAAAGCGATAATCCAGACCCATAGGACTGTTAGCCTGGCTTCTAAAGATCTTTAGGGAAACTTTATGGATTCCAGAGGGAATGTTAAAAAAAATACACACAGTGAGCTGCTAGAATACACTCAATACATACCTCTTACATGAAATAGACTAGACCAACTGATTGTCAAAGTGCGAGCTTGTGCAAGACTGAGAGGAAACGTGTGTGCTTGTATTGTGTGTGTTGTGCATGCTCTAAAAGAAAAGCGAAACTGTCAGACTGGAGCACCTCTTCTTGAGGTGTGAGTATTAACCCCTTCTGTTTCCCTTTATCATAGATAGACACATCTTATATAAGACACCATATTATCCATCTAGGTCATAGTTTAGAATCAAAGTAATGAATCGATCATTAGACTTCCATTTTGGTTGTTGCATTATTAGTTTGAAAATAACATTACAGTTTATAAATCATAGTATAAGTCATTAATATATATGTAAAGTCACGAGATATAATTGAAATTCTATTAACTTTAATGCATATATGAGGATTTAGCTCTGACATAGGTGCACAGCCCTGAATATTGCATGGGATACTTTCCTGGTGTGTGAAAACTCTCTCTCTATTTAACCGTTTTCATTCACTGCAAATCGAAATGGACTTTTTAGATAACTTACTCCATGCCTTCTCTTATTCATTAGTTCAAATACTAACTCAAATCACCACTGACACAGCACAAAGACTCGCCATGTTAATAAATGTGTAGTCTCAGACCATTACAGTATCATTATAGCTGTTTTACCTACTTAATACCTCACTAATTCTTCCTTTTTGGAAATGAATGTCAAGCTGTTTGCTCTTCCAGCTGTGTTACAGTAAGATCGAACCACCTGTTCCTCCTCCATCTGTGCCTACCATTTGTTAGCCAGCACCAGCTAGGCAATGCTCACTCCTCTATGGGAAGAGATGACGTCACTGCTGCTGCTGCTGCTGCTGCTGCTGCTTCAGACCCACTGAAAAGGGAGAGAGAGAGAGAGAGAGAGAGAGAGAGAGAGAGAGAGAGAGAGAGAGATAAAGAGTGCTGCTTTTGGTATAACTTGAATCACAAGCATGGCTTTAGTGGCACTTATTTGTGACCTAACAACTCTTCTCTGACCATACTGAATGTGAAAAGAGCTTATCTGAAGTCGACTCCTCACAAAATTCAAGTCGGGTCGCTTTGGAGTTGTATCTTAATGTTCTGACAAATCAAATAACTTTGTATGATTATATCAAACTAGCTTGTGTGTTTTTAAAAGCTCTAAGTAGACAACCAACTTTTTTTTGGTATATTTCTATACCAAAGAGTTTGGCTTTATTTTTTGAAGGCATTTAAAGTTAAGACTTGCTGAAGTGCTTGCTGTCCTTGCTCTTTCAGAATAGGAAGGACTTATTGCTGAAAGTGCAACAGAGCAGTTGTTTTTTTGTTTTGTTTGTTTGTTTTTTTTAATGTACAGCTTTTTGAATGTGTGCGTGAGTTCAAAATCAAATCTCAACAATGCAGCATGACAGAAAAAAAAGTGAATGACCAAACCACAGAAGGAGCACAGCCCATGCTCAGATCTCTATGGAAACATCTATTTGTATGATGTATTTTTACATTTTTACACACAATTCCTCTCAGGATGATGAACTGTTCTCAGGGAATTAACCAAAAAAAGTCTATTTTATTCTTTTGGGAATCATCCACTGACTGACTCAGCAAACTCTGTAAAGCAATGGTGAAGAGACATGTGTAACCGATTCATGTACTGAAATTAGCAACTACCTCTTGAGTTATACATAGTTGTGCATTTCTTTTCGTTTGTATATTTTTTGATGAGCTTGTATGATTAACTTTAGGTCTCTACTTTCCTGAGGTGTTGTGTCAGAAGTTCCCTAGTGTTGCCACAGACTTCCTGGTCTTCCTTCCCAGATTTAATGAGTTACTTATTTCTTTTACTGCAAACTTTTTTTTTTGTTTACAGCAAAAGCCTACCTCATATGTGCTGTTCCTCCACAAACTCCTTACCTCCTCCCAGGCCCTCTACCTCCTCCATGCAGTTGTTTGTGTATTAAATCGCCACTTGTCGTACTAGAGTCACACAGCATTTTCAACAAATCAGCCCTGAAGTGGCTCGTCACTTGTGACTCCAAATATATCTTACAATCAAAGCCCTTTTTGAAGGTTTTACACAAGTTTTCACAATGAGCATGTGTCTCACACATCCAGGGTGATGTTGTTTCTGCCAGCTCTGTGTCTGTATACACTCATTGCTTAGCTGCAGACAGCCAGTGAGTTTACCTCAGTTTGTCAGGCTAGCTATAGACATGTTAAATATTAAATATTTTACAGTCGGTCTGAACACATTTTGAAGGTACATGGACTGTTGTTCTTAGTTTGTAAGTATTTTATCATAACCATTTTTTTGTAACCACTTGATATGATTGGCTCACGGTGGAGAAAAATAGAATTATACTCGGACAAGGAGTGCCTCTTTCTATGTTTTATCTGTCTGACCTACTACCAAATGACATTATTTCCTTTTTGGGCTCCATGCTAATGGCCTTTGTCAGCCATTTTTTTACAGCTTCAGATAATCAGAAGTTGTGTGGTTTGGAAATGATGCCCCTTGTTGTTCGCAAACTACATTTGTAGTTTAGAGCGGCATTGTTAACAGTTAACATGAAATCAGTAGATTTTGTACTAATGGTGACATTGCATAGATGACATTCTAAAAAAATGTTTTATGAAGATGAATATTGTTATCAGTACTTTTACAAAACTAACTCGTGAGATTAAAAATTGATTTTGCATATGACTGCAGTATTACAGTTCAACAGTACTCAACTGAGAGAATCACTATGTTGCAGTAGGCCGACATATGGAACTAAAAGCTTGTTAATGCCAGTTATGAACAAATTACACAACCATGGGAAAATATAGTTTTATTAATATTAGCTTTATATTTTCTTCCAATCAATGTAACTACTGATTGATCTCTTGTTTATTGTTCAGTATTTCACACAGCCAAGAAACCCTTTTATACGAGAGACAAATCCCCCTAAGGTACTAATAATCAAATGGTTATCATAAAAGTCTGTTACAGCTGCATATAGGGTAACAAATTGCTAGAATGGTGTAATTAACACTTTTACACTTGAGCTTTGCATCATGTAAGCATGAGACAAAGCAAGAAAAGAGTCTAATCCATGTGATCATGTGAAATTTAGCAGAATGTTCCCCACAAACACCAAATATTTATGATCCTGAATGTACCACTTGTGTCTCAGCAGAGGGCTCAGTTGGAGTCCCAGGCCTAGGAAAGGGAACATCCTATTACCAAATGCAATTTACTGCAAGGACAATAAGCGTCAAGAAAAGTGACAACACATTTGACAGATCCCAATCCAAATTTAATTTAAAATCTACCAATCTGAGAGTGGATGCTGGTGCATTTCTGAGCCAGTGCACCCCACAGTGTTGGTAATGAAGAAATGAAGTATCTCATAAAGAGAGATTGACATGCAACACATTATGTGTTCAAAGAAGACCGTGCCACTCAGATTATATCATGCAAACAAAGATTGTCACATTTATTTGTGATAAATCTGAATCTTTCTTCTTGTGTTTTATCCTACATTTCATTTTAAAGGATTCTGTTGAACTGTGACAGCTGAAAGGATAATTCAGGCTTAGTATTTGTCTGGTTTGGCGTCTTGTGCTTTTGCCTCTTTAAAAAGCTCTTTGGAAGCTTTAATACAACTATATTTTAAAAACTGAACTCATGTACTGTGAAAACCGCATATCTTAAAATATTTGAGAAAGCATCCCTGTCTGAAATTAGTTGTTCAACATTTTGGGAAATCTGTGATTCGGATTTGGTGGAGAGTTAGCCAGCTAACTGGACGAGAACATGGATATATGAGGCTAGTCTGACCATAAGTATACGGCTTCAGCTAGCGACCGGTTAGCTTAGCTAAGCAGAAGAAGAAAAAAACATTGTAAAAGTATCTCTGAGGTTCTAAAAATCTGTCAGATTGTTGGTAAACTGGTGAACACCTGTTTAATGAGCTTTAGAAATGCTGCTAATAGAGTTTCATTACGTTTTGACATAACCAGGGCAGCCCAACTAAGCTAAGCTAATCGCCTGCTAGCCTGAGGACGGCTAGTTACAATGTAACGTGACAGGGCATAGTGGGGTTACAGGGATGACCTTAACGATATTTAATGATTTAATATTTTAACAACACTTATCGCGATTCCGACTTTATTAGCACAATCCCCAGATACTCTTTTTTTTTTTTTTTTTTTACTATGTACATATAAAAATATTCTCTCCACCGCATAGGGTGACCAGATCTCAATAAACCAACTGTGGGACAAAGAGCATATTTGTGTGGGACAATGTGGGACACTTACCAAAGCTGAGAGGGGGGTCTTGCATGTAGTGTCGCTTCACGTCGTATTCCCCACCGTGTGAAACGGAAAACGAACTCTGGCAAACTTCACAGAAAACTCTCTGAGAATCACCTTGCACCGGCTTCACCCAGTGATATGTAGTTTCCCAGTCTTTGTTGAAGCTACATCTCCTCTTCTTTGCTGTACTTTCCATTACCTCCGCCAAAATCCATAGTTTAGCGTTTGTGTCTGCTTTGCGGTGTGTCGCGACCGGTCGCGACTGGCACAATTTACGGCAACTGACAACAAGGTGCGGCAGCAAGACACTGACAGGTTAATCTGGTCGTGATCGCACATCTGCGCTGTTTGACTAACATAGAAAAAAGCCAGATAAAAAACAAAACTCCTAGCATCTGTCCTTTAGTTTTAACTTTTGAAAATTACAGCTGCCAATCAAAATGCGGGACAGCGTCTCAATGGGTGGGACGTGGAAAAAGGGATGAAAATGCTGTGCAGTTCCGCACAAAGCGGGACACTTGGTCACCCGACCACCGCACGATAAGAAAAGTTTTAATTCGTTTTCCAAGTTGCGCTTCTTTATCCATACCAAAACAAAGATGGCGGATAGGCCGTTTGGAAACTAATTTTTAAAGAATTTATCATTAAATGTGTCCTCAATAAGATGTTTTGAAAAAAGGGAATTTTGGAAACACCTTCAGAAAAGCAGCAAGTGTCCCCGTGTTTGTCCGACATAGCTATTTATCTATCTCTTCCAAATATTGCTGTTTACTCATATTATTACAGTATATGCTATGCTACAGTTCATTACACTGAATTGGTATTTGTGCTAAGCTAAGTTAAATTAACCTGCTGCTAGCACGTTCATGTATATCTCCCAAAATGAAATGACCTCTTCTTTCAACTTCGTGGCTTTGTATTTGTTAAAAAAAAAAAAAAAAAAAAAAAAAAAAATCAATTGAACTTGGTGGTTTATGAGCCTTTTCTCAAATCTTTAAGGGTGAATTTCAGTATCACTAAATTTGGAGTTGCTAGGTTTTTAATTAACTAGCACTTTGATGCTAATCCAGCCTGAATACAATAAATTAACACAATACAACTGGAGAAACGTATTTGTAGCCAAATTTATATATATTTTTTCGATGCCTAACAGTTAATAAATTTATTAATATGAAACCATACAAGCCTGGGAAAAAGACTGAGCTAAAAACCAAAAATTCTATGAGTCATACATTCATATGACAAATACAAAAAGCTGAATTACCCTTCATAATAAATCAAAAGGTGGAATGTAGTATGCCATGATCCTAGCCAGGGAAACCTCATCAGTCGGCCTCCTTCATGTAGTTGTTGAGACGACTGTAGACAGACTGAAGTTCACATACCTCAACTGCTGCCACTGACAGCAGCGCTGTGCTTTGCCTTGACTGGAGAAACATTGTACTGTAGTGGATGATCATTTATGATGTTTATTGTTTTGTTTTTGTTTTTTTTTTTTAAACTGAACTGTATCATGTCAGATCCATGTTGTGTTTATGTACATGAAGTCGTACTGGAACATTGGACCTCTTAGGGACCTATAAATCCAACCAAGGCAGTTGAAAGTGCAGATACCTTCCTGTATTGATGATCAACCTCACATGTTTTCCCCATATTTGTTTATATTTTTACTCTCTACATTATGGCCAGAGGGAGTCTTCTGTGCTGTCTTTCTCTGGAGTACGTCTAGAGCCAAGCACTGATTGCTTTTGAATGGGGGGAAAATGTTGACCTATGTGCATATCACTCATTATTTTAGCCCCAATATATGTGTACTGCCTTTTTTATTTCTGTGAATCTTGGACTGGATTTTTAAATATGTCTTAAATGTTTCACTTGATTGGAAAATAAGCCTATTATACTGGCATTAAAGTATGTATAATTACTAGATACTGCAGTGGTTTAATGCTTTTATTTCTTATATATAATTCAGATTGCAAGAATAACCCTCATTGTACACACACACACACACACACACACACACACACACACACACACACACACACACACACACACACACACACACACACCTTGACTTCTTTATGGTATATATATATATATATATATATATATATATATATATATATATATATATATATATATAAATAAATTCCTCAGATTTTGCACATCAAGGTCAGTTTAGGAATCGGAGGAAGTACTCATACTGTACAAATAGTTCTGTAGTCTGAAGAAACTCAAGTCGAACACAATAATTTATAAAAAAGCTGCACTGCAAACTAGTGTTTTAGATTTTACAAGACATTATTATTTATTTAATGAAAAGTTGAGTTGCATTATGGGATTTGAAGAATCTGGCATTTTTAAAGCCAGGTTAACAAAACAGGCAGCTCAGTTAGCTTCCAGTATCAATCAGTTATTAATCCATGGGGTTAATTTTCGGGAAACTTTGGTCATTTAATTTGTAATTTAATGTTCCATCTGGAATGCTTTGTTATTGGCAAAGCTTTCTGACATATGCGCTGCTCACCTTTATTTGAAACTAGACCAAAACCAATCCCAGAGTACATCTGAAACCGGAGCCAAAGAGACATTTCCAAGGCCAGAGAAAATCAGTGATGACATCAGAGTTACAAAAGCAGCCATGCTGGTGGGTCACACAGAGCTAAATATGACTCATCCAGCCTTAAATTTTAAGGCATTCTTGTTTTTCTGTTAATGCTAAATAGACGCAGAAGCTGTAATCATGGTGTTTGCAAATGAAAGTCACTTACAGGCTAACACTGAAGACATTAAATGCAAAGATTAATATTTTTAAAGCACTTAAAACAAATTGTGCACCATTAACATTTCTAATAAGCAATTCTTCATTTAGTTTTCTGATGATGCAAAAAGGCCACATATTTGCTCGCCCACCTTCTACAATTTATTTGGTTCACCTTTTTGAAAGTTGGAAATCATTTGGTTTTGGACTGCTGGTTGGACAGAACAAGCTTTTCCTCTTAAAGAAGAATTTGGGCATGCATTTTGATTTTATTCTTGACAATGTACCATAGATAAAATTTGGGAAGGAGAGAGACAGCAGCATTGATTAGTTTTGAATCAGGGTTACTGCAGTAATGGCTTGTGTGTTTGATCCCCGAAGCCTCCAAAATGAGAAATTTATAGATGTTACAATTGGACCTGGAGAGTTTTCAGGGACATTTTGTGGAGAAAAAAAAGTTCTTTAAGTCAGGCATAGTCAGCAGACTAATTGGTAGTGAAAAAATACTATTAGATGTTGCTCTGAAAAGCCCATTTTCTCCTGACTAATGAGAGCTTCTGTACTGCTTCATTGCTGTTAACAGCTTTCTGCTCCTTCAGTTCCTTACTTAGTATGTTTGACCTTCAGTAAAGTCAGTCCATTATGGTTCTTCAGTTACCTGACAAGAGAAACCATAAGATCTATCAATCATAGGAACTGTAAGTGACTGAAAATGAGAATAAGTGATGGCAATGTTCAAAGTGAGGTCAAATGGGTTTCTTTATTGTATCATTTCACCTACTTTCCCACAAGGGGGCAACCTAGTGCTTCGATATCATTGTTTCCCCTCAGGCCTGTGAAGGACAGCCAAAGCAGATTAATCACTTCAACACATCTGACTCACCAAAGACACTGGTGTTTCTTCACAGCCCTCTCTCTTTTCTCCGGCTCCTCTTTAATGGCCTGGCGCCTTTGCTTTTTATAACCAGCTGTCTCTCTCGCTGTCTCTCTCTTAAACACATGCAGGCTTGAGGGGGTTTCATAAAATGAACGCTCTTTGTTTACTGTTTCTCTTTGTTACCCACCATCATTTTCCTATACAGCTCCCCTTTTTCATATACTATCTCTGGAGATGGCTTCGTCAAGGTCAGCTATTTTTTTACGGCATGTGATATTGAAGGTATCGCGGGGAGGCGATGATAAGAAGACGACGAAAGGGAAGATAGGGGAGCAAGGATAGAGACAAGTGAAGGATAAATACTGCTGGGCCTTTGCTGCAAAGCACTACGGCGAGTGTTTTCGAGATGTCAGAGGCAGTATGCAGGCCGAGGAGCAGAGAGGAGCACATATCTTCTCCTTCTTTCTCTCTATTCCTCATTCCTAAACTGCATGTTGACCTTTGTAGTACTGCCTCCAGGCTGTATGCTTTAACCTTTCCAGTGAGATAGAGGGGGCCCCTGCACTGGGAATACAAGATAAATCACAACTGCTGTCTGTTAATGCGACAGACAACAATACACACTGGCATGCAGGCACCGCAGAAACCTTTGTCCTCTCACACAAAAATCCTCCTTGTCACTAAAACCCACACATGCACGCACACACGCACACGCAGATGGCCGGGCCTCCATAAAGATGTTCACAACATCAGCGCTCTGGACTATTATATCTACAAGCGCACCCTGAATTATTCATCCTTCATTAAAATGCACTATGAGTAATGATAGCTAGGAGTGTGTTTTTGGGGATTCTGTTTTTTTCTGAGTAAAACACAGGGGTCATTAGGAGTCATTTCTGGTCAATTTTGTATGATCAACCATGCTCCAGAGAAAGATAGTAAAAAAGAAAAAAAATCCCATTTACTTTCTGTGCATTGGGAATTCATGTTGAAAGAGATCAAAGGGGACAGACAAAGAGATGAGAGAATCGACATCTTCTCGTCTCTATTTGGCTCCCTATGAGAGGACGAAAATTACTTTAAAGGTGCTGCCTTGATGAAAGAAAAAGGCTTTATGCCTGATGTATTCCTCCAGAGGTGGAATCAACAGTATGAATGACTCAAAGGCGGACAAAGTAGGGAGGGAGGGCGGCGAGAACATTTGTTTGAGAGAACCTAATGGGGGATTTTGGAGAGGAATGAGAGTACTATTTGACAGCACTGAACAAAACACGATTCCCCTGTCAGGAGATGTGACTGGTTCAGCACTCAACACTGTTATTTCCGGTGTGTGCATAGAAACGCAGCAGATGTCATCAGATAGCGAGCTCATTTGCAGTATCAATCTGGGGGATTTTTATCAGACTGAGCGCCATCAACATGCATATCTCAAAATGCGATTCCGTGTCACAGCCTAATTTTTTCCTGTAGAATAGGTCATGAAAAGGAAATAACCTCCAAACATGCCATTAGTTTTCTTCTCACCCCTACTGCAGGAGACAACCGGCGGTGTCATTTTTCTGACAGAGCTGTCAAAGCGTCGAGCCCACCATCCTAGTTACACATAAAGCAAATAGAAACGAAAACATTGTCAGTGAAAAGACTCATGGGGTAACAGAGACGCCAGGAGCAGGGTGAATCACTTAGCAAGCTGTGCTCCTCCATTCTGCAGCTGCCACCCACCACAACACATCTGCCACTGGGAAAAAAACACTCAGATAGAAAACCACATCCAAATGAATTGCTACATGACACAAAAGATCACTTCTTCAAATTGAAATTCATTTGCAGTCAAAACGGGGCTCGTCCCACCGGGAACATATGTGTGTGACTGTGGAAGCTCGCGTACAGGTGGCAAATGGTGGAGACTACATGCAAACACACACTTTCTTGTACGGGAAATACGCTTAGTTTGAATAAGACCATCAGATTTCTTTGTGTGGGGCCGATGGTTCTTCCAATACGCCCCTCCTGTGCTATCTCTGGGCAGACACATGCCACTGCTGGGCAAGATCCTAATGCCCACCAAATCACCACTTTTCAACCAACAACGTCTGCCCAGCTCAGCCAGCTACCGCAATTCCCCTTTTATTGCATTTCCCCAGGATTTCATATTATACATGCTGAACTCCACAGAAAGGAGTCAAAGCTCATTTCTAGACCTGAAATGTCCACCGAAGGGGTATCATCTACCACAGGCTGCATATTGCACCAAAAATTGCTACTAGCTTTGTTGATATGAGCCACATGGTAACAAATCATAAAATTATTTACACAGGCCATACCGGGAATCACTGATTGCTTTAGATCAGAGGGAGGGAGAATGAAATGATCCGAAACTATTGGATTTTTATGGTTTTCTTTCAAAGCAACAAGATCTTTGGGGGGGGGGGTCACCATTTCATTTACGCCTGTCTGAAGCATCCACACAAGGACTCTATATAGTAACATTATTTTAATTGTGCATTTTAGTCACATTTAACATAATATACAATTGCTGTTAAAATCTTACGCCGGATTTCACATAATTTGCTCAAATGAAGCGATTCTCTAGATTTTTATACGTCTGACACTTCCAGGGATGATTGTGTGTGTGAGTTGCAGTGATTTGCATATTAACTGCGGTCTGCAGTTCATATAGGTGTGACAAGCCGCTACAACAGTACCTGCCTGGAAAATCAATTACAGCATAGAGAGCTGCACTTGAAGCTGTGTGAGGCTGCACTTATGCACAGCAGTGCTCTGAGCTAAATGCTAACATCAGCATGCCAACATGTTTAAAAATGTTCACGCTTTCATTTTACATTTGCTGATGAGGACTAAGCCACAAAATGGATGATCGTGATGGGATGCTATTAGTTTTGCAGTTGTTCTACATGAAAGTGTTGGTCACATTTTTAGCCAGAGGCGATGTGAAATGAGAACACAAGGGATCGCAGAAGTCAATAGAGTTCATCTTGAGGGTGGTTGTGAATGTGTGTATCAAATGCCATGGCAATCCATGCAACGTATTTCACTCTAAACCACAAATGTGAATCTCATGGTGGCACTAAAGGAAAAGTTCCACAAAGTCGGTAAAATTCATCACCTGGGAAGCCACAGATACCAGTCGAAAATTCAGGGCAATCCATCTAATAGTTGTTTGATATAGTGTGCTGACTGACCCTCTGCGGCTAATTAAAACTGTGGTTACACACTGACCAGATAGGAATATCTATTTAAATGCATGATAAATCGAGGTACTTAATCACACGGGTGCGAAAGTATATAAAAATCCAATTTTACCCTAAAGCAATCCTGCTCTTTGATTTGTGCATTGCACTCAGTTGCCTAATACACCAAGAAATATCAAGGGAATAAATACCTTAGTATAAACTATATGGCAAAATCCCTGACAGAAAGCACATTTATAACTTCTAGTCATATTGCCCACCCCAGTGCATATAATGGCTTTACAAGTACATGTACTTCTACTTGTTCACAAGAGAAAAAAAAATCAAAGTGGACTTACATGATTCTTAATCTGAGTTCCTGAATTATTAAAATCACTGGGAAATGAGCAGAGGAATACATTTCCTCCTTCACAAAACCTTCCTTGGCAGGCTCTATTAGCTTATAATATCTGTATGACAAACCAAAGTCACATTCAGAAAGCAATTTTCTGTCCACAACGCAATCTCGGCCATTAATTGGCTAATGAACAAGATGTTACCCAAGGATACCTTTCCAATGACCACTTAAGAAAAGGAGGAAGAGGACTTAATATGATGGAAATAAGTGTGACAGACTAAACGGTCCCCGCTGAACGCACTGACGCATGCTCTGACCTTCCCTGTCAATCTGGAGGGCAGACAGGGTGGCCATTTATGTTGTGGCGGCAGAGCTCGGGCTGTAGAAACAGTTTTCATCATTACTTCCCAGGAAAAAAAAAAGCCTTGTCTGAAAGCCAGAGCTATCCGACTGTCCGCTGCTGCCCGGGAGTAGCAATAAACAATGAAAAAAATCAGTGTGTGGTGAATAACATTTTGGTAGGCAGCCTCCCGGGTACCACTGCAAACTCTATATGCTTACGGTCATCTGAAATTCTGTGATCTCAGGGTGATAATTTTAGAAGCTCTGTTGTCAGAGAAAGCAGCCAGGCATGCAGCCAGGTGGACGGATGCACCAACAGCCAGTGAGCAATTGCTGGTCAAACATGCTTACAAGCCTAAAATGATTAACAATTTAGCAATTACCTAATGTATTCATTTGGAGATTATAAATCAAGTCTTTGGGCATTTAATCAATTAGGAGAGGCATACTGCTCATATTGTGCTCGAGGGCATCAGTTGCACTGAAAACACATACTGTTTGTCCGTTCATTTGTCACCAAATAAGAAAAAAGTACCATGAAAACTATGAGGCGAGTCTACAATTATGACATTTTTAATGACGTTATTTGTAAAACCTTGCATCAATGTCAAATTCCATGAGCTCACATTTGTTTTCGACAGCCATGCCTTTGGAGTCGTTTCTGACGAATGCTTCCGAGTGTTCAGTCACTTCAGCTCACACCACTAGATTTAGCAATGTGGAAAATGACAAGCAGCACTGGTAGAACGCCAGCAACTTAAAGGATTGTGTCTTCCCTGTCAATTTTCACCAAATGCAAATGCGTCATTAAGTCCTATCTTCTCTGGCGTTGGCCTTTCTGTGAGTATTTTTCATCTTTGAAATCCCTCCACTAGCAGATCAAACGGTTGGTGCAGGAAGACAGGGGCAGTGATGGAGTTACCTACCAAGTATGCTTGTCATTTCGCAACATGGAACAAAGTTAACAGATAAGAAGAGGAGTTGTGGGGCCTAACGTGGTTGTGTCGCTTTGTGAGGAGAATACACATCTGGAGACAATTAGTGGATAAATGAGATGCTCAGCCCACAAACTATCATCAGCATCGTTCCCTCAAGTTCACTTGAGGCATCACAAGTGAAGCAACACCTGGCATTCGAGTTGAGGTGAGACATTTACGATGGTAACACACAGTAAGTGCCTCAAGGCTCCTAATTATTCCGATTTGCAGGCTTTTACATTCGCAGGCTGCCCATCAATGAAGATTCTCTATTACTGAGGTCATTTTTGTCTATTATTCAGTCCTAAAAGTAATATTTTCTGAAAATAAGTGAAAAATACCTATCAGTGGCTGGAATGCAAACAGACTTGTTTAAATAATTATCTTCAATTGAGTGACTTTTTGGGATATGCATTATTTTGTTGTGCTCGTAGATAATGATACCAATTTGATGCAAGTTGCTTTGCATTGGAAATATAGCCTGACGGCACTGATACCCTTTGCTGAACATGATAACCTTCATGTGCCGGCAGATTATTCGTCGTAGCCGGACCAATAAATCAATCAGGCCGATAACGGCTGATAAATTTGCAGATTTATCGGTCTGGATGTGAAACGCAGAACAGAAGCGTGAAAGTAGGTTTGAGGTAATTTAGAAACAGCGTGTCCATATTACATCATTTGTCAACTAGAAAGCACTGAAAAGCGTATTCTTCATCTGTAAAATTTCTCACTCAGTATTCTTGAAAAACTAAATCTAAGAGGTCAGTATAAAGCTTCTTTAGTAATGTTAGATAAATTACTACAGTGTAGTCTTTTCTATCCCCAAAATCAGTATCTGTGTGAGCTTAGACTAAAATTACCTCCACTATTTAAAAAAATAACACCTTTGGGACTTGATACTAGTCAATAATCTATATCTTTGCAGTATATTAGGGCTACATAACTGCAATTAATACAAGCAGCATTAACATATTTTAGTATGTCTTTCATGGTGACTCATCACAGCTACCATTAGTTACTTTTTGTCAGTGAGACTTTGCTGACATGAGAACAGTTGCATTTTTTTTGTAATGAGTCACCACTATGTCTGATTTAAGCATCACTTTGTTTACAGTTTCAGTGCTATTACTCGCCAAAAATCCACTGCATTGTCCCCAGACAGTATGTACAGCCGGCGCCACGAGACCAGCAGACAAAAGACAGAATTTCTGACTAATGAGAGAGATGAACCCTACACAGCAGAGTTTTTGAAGCCCCATAGCCACCAGTTGTCAGAGTTTGAGGGCTGAGTTGGTATCTGCTACATATTTTTGTCCACAGGAGGGGCTACCATGATACAAAGTACTACAAAACTTCTTGTTCTTGTACAAAAACAAACATTTTTGTAGAAATCCTGCATTTTAAACAACAACTGATACAGAGTGAAAACTGCAGACTGTGTGTGAGGACGGACGTGAATAGAGACTTTGACAGTATATGTTTGCTTTGTAGCGGCTTTGAAACGCAATAGGCATGGCAGAAAGTTCTTTACAATGGCAGAACTTTGGCACGAGAAAGGCATTACAGAAGAAAATGATGAATATTCGACAAGGTCAGCATAGATGATTCCAAACTAAATATCACTTTTATACATCAGTTCATAATAAACCATTTGGCACTGATTACTGTTCCCTTTGTCTGTGTAAGATTAGTGTTTGTTCAAATCATTTCGAGAGAAACTCAAGCCACTGAGGGGAAGGGACTGATTGGGTCACACACACATGGAGGTAAGACAAAAGGGCATTGACATCAACAGAAAAACTACATCTGGTGTTACTGTCACAATAGAGTTTCCCTTCTGCACAGGTGTCAAGTGTGTCAGATGAGAGTGTGTATGTGTGTGTGTGTGTGTGTGTGTGTGTGTGTGTGTCTCTACATGTGTATACATGTGTTATTTGTGTGTTTAAGTCCACATCTAGAGTGGACCAAGAAAAAATGTTTTGTCACAAATCTGCTTCTTTCAATATACATAGTTTACCAACCCAAACCAATAAGTCCTTCTTTTCCAGCTCCCTTCAAAAAGTGAATGCCACAGTGAGGTGACACTGCTCAGGTATCTATATTTCCACAGGAAACATCTGTCTACATAAGCAAGTGGGTTCAAAAGGAATCCTGTTTTTACTGCTAACCTCAGTCAATAGTTAAGTCAGCATCAATTTGACCCCATCCTCCCCCTCCGTGGATTTTATCGAGGGGTGATGCTCAGGGTGTGTTCGGCGATCAAGCCATGGTTTCCTTTCCTGGGAGTCGCCTGTCGTTGAATGTGTGCATGTTAATGACCTCCTCTGTCTTCACGATGACGGGCGGCTGAGGCTTTTGTTTGAGACGACGCTGGCACTTCAGAGACACGCGCAGCTCGTCCATCATGGCACTGCAGAACGAGCGCTGCAGGAGGAGACAGGGGAAATGGAAAAGTTACAACTGGTGCCAGTCTGTACGCTGCATATGCAAATTCAGATGAATATGGCCAACGTTGGCATGACACACTGAATATTGGCAAGACATGAGGTGCTTTGCTGCCTCCTGTTCTGTACAGTGTAACTTCAACGCTATTTTTCGTACATATTTGCATGTCTTTATTGACAGCACTGTTTGAACTCCCTCTCCATCATCACATCACTTCAGTGTTTCTGGGCCACAGTGTCTTATTTACCACTAGGTGGCACCAGCATTAGAAAAGTTTATAATTCTCCACATAGTGGCTTTTAAGCTGCCAGAATCTGTCTTTAAAGCAGTTTTAGTGGTTTGAAAGGGCAAATGGCCTTGCTTTATTATATAGTCTGATATGGAAATGCTGCCTTTAATGCCAGGCATTGATATTTCTTATCCTGATCCTGCTTCTTCTCTTTATTAGTTCAGTGTTGGTCTCATAACATAATTATGCAACATAACGATTCTGCTGCCATTTTCATTAGGAAAAAATAGATCTCAGGGGACCATCCTGGGAAAATAAAGGCCAACTTGTTCAATGTTGTTAATATTTTACTGCATTACTTAATCTATACCCAGCAAAACATCAAGTCTGGGGTGAATTTATATAATGTTTACACTCAGCTGTTCTAGGACTGTTGCTTCTAACAGTAAAGTGAAGTATTTAGTGTGTGCTCCAGTGATTTAAAAGTGCACTTTGTACAGAGAGGGGACTTGGGATTGACGGATCCATCAAAAGGATGGTAAAATCAAAGAAGCAGAGGCTGAGCTGGCCTGACTTTTACACCCGTGTATGGGTCATGCTATAAAAAAAAACATCTTCTTGGACATTAGAAAGCTTTTCCATTACCACATAAGCAACTGTTTTTAAAGCCTGAGTGGTAGGCAAAATCGGATTTTCATATGAAACACTTCTCCTTTGCACAATGTAATATTTGGTTGATAGTCCATGATTATCATTGATAACATTCGAAAAATAATATTGAAAGTGAATTTAAATGACATAAGCTAAAAGAACGACACTTAAGTAAAATGGAAAATACCCCAAATAACACTTAGTAAAGCATGAAAGTAGAACAATGAAGGCAGATCCACTCATTTAATTCCTAAAATATTTTGGAAAATGAGGCATTCATTTAAAGGTCTGATGTGTCCCAGATTTCCCCTCTTTCAGCTTTACTGTCACACAAAGGTGTGAATACAATTCCATAGCCATTTGTACCGTGCCAAGAACTAAATCCTGAGAGAAACATTAAACACTTGTAATTTCTGGCATGAAAATGAAAAAATGTAACGATACTGCATGAAAGACAATATATCCACTTGAGCAGATTAAATCCAAAAATGATGGCGCCCCGTTTAAGACATCGGTGTTATGCAACTTATGAGCTCCTATTATCCCGGCTTCATGTTTGTGGTGTAAAATCCTATGAAATGTCAGCATGCTTGTGCACCAACTTTGCCAAGTCGAATTCCCATACATTTCTTTTCTGATTATGCAAAATGTAATTCAAATTCAAAGGGTGTAGGAGGGGAGCAGATATAAGAGAGGAGGGAGAGCATTAAAGTATGAAGCTATTATTTTTTCTGTTTGTGGATATGCCTAGGTGTGGGAGATGGATATCTGTAGGTGGCTTATGCACCAGATATTTCTGTTGTTTTCTTTTCTTCTCCATTTTTACATATTTGCCTGGTGTATGAATGAGGTATTTCGATACTCTGAAAGAGGAGTGATTAAGGAAGACGAGAGAAGCAAGAAAGGTGATAGAAAAAGAAAATGTGAAAAACAATGAGGGGGGAGGGCATAAAGCTGGTGATGTTAGGGTGGAGGAGGCAGGCAGGGAGTAAAAGGAGAGGCTTGTTGTCGGCATGCAAATTACTAGCACCTTGGCAGCCTGGAGATTGTGGCATTTGCAAATTATCTGAATATTGTGACCCAGTCTTGCAGCTCTTGATTAATGATAGCTGAGATGTGCTGTGAAACATATGCAGCCTGTAAAAAAGCCAGAAACTAATTACTATTGCAGTAAAGTAACACGGTGCTGCGCTGTGCTAATTTTGTGGATGTAAATAATTAAAAGACGCTATCAAATGGACTTTCACAATTATCCGGACACATCATTGCACAAGTTAAAGTGCACTAAAAGACAGACTGCATGCGGTGTGATGAATCATGTGCACTCAGTACTAAAATAGAGCACAGATAGAACAGTCTGAAGTATATTCAGTCTCTTTCTAGAGAGAAACATAACCAGAGGGGGAAGAAAGAAGCTGCGATTTTACTTTAAAGAGATATCACAAGATTAAAAAAATAGGTTAACGTGATTAATGCTTAATATACTCATGTCCATATTTACAATGAAGGAGTTGCTGTAATTCTTCTGTCTATTCATACCGGCCAAGAATAAATCGGACTTTGATATCATTTCAAATTGGACAACAGTCCCTTTTTTACACAAATGCTGGTATCTACAGTCTTTTTTGTACTATCCCTCCCCTGCAGCTCAGCATTGAAACACTGTCTATAGAAAATAGGAAAAATTAACTTTGTAAATTGCTCACTTGAATTAGCTAAACCAGACCGTGAAACCCTCATATTGGCTTAAACTAAACTGGAAAGCATATTTGGATTTCAAACCTCTTACGCTGGCATCCCTTCACTGCCACACTAGGAACAATTACAGTGACCAGTAACTTTTGGGATGTACATAAGGACATGTCGGACAGACTTGGAAACATGTGAATCCATATATCAAATCCTGGAATGGGTGCCAGATTTAATGTCTCTCTTATTAAGTGACTGTATATAAAGATTGACAAACCCTCCATGATGTCAGCAATAGGTTTCCTGAACAGCAGTTTTGAAGCTCAGTGTGGTGGTTCCAGCCGTCGCCATCTTGGCAGGGCCTGACTCCTCCTAACTCCCAGCAAATCCAAAAATGAGAAAAGAGGTGGAGCGTGAGTGGATCTGAAGTGGGTCATGCTAAAATTTTCGGGCCAAGAACTGTCCTGAGACTCCTGTCACTCAAAGTGGCCTTGCCCTAAATATGCATAAATTTAAGCCTTATTACAAATTAACCAGGTGTGTTATATAAAAATCCACCCCCAGTACAGTTCTCATGAGAGGGAAAATTAGCTACAGAGACCAAAACTGTTCTTTGTATCAGGCTGTAAGCAGGTTTATTTCTGCTGTAAAGTTGGACATTTTAACATGAGGGTCTATGGGGATTGACTCACTCTTGAATCCGGCCTCAAGTGGCCAATTGAGGAACTGCTGTTTTTGGCATTTGGCACTGGCTTCATTTTACAGCCCTTTAAGTTGCCACTCGCAAAGAGCTTCCCTTCCCTTTTCCTCTCCCATGGTCCTGTGCATGAGCATGAATAATTTCAAGAAACACGAGGCCTGAGCATATTAATGTTTATTCATTTGATCTGATTATCTGACCTCCTGTCATTTTGCAGCTCCCAGGGAAAGCAAGGCGAGCATCCCTGCTTATACAGTGTGTAGGTTTTTGATTTGGTTTTTGTCTGCTTTAATATCCTCCATTGCATTTACATTTTAATTTCCTTTGAAAAAAAAAAATGAAGCGACGCAACGAGATATGAAGAGAGATGAGTGAGAGATGTCAAACCCGAAATGTAACTGAGTGAAATGATGATATTTTGGCAAGAAACAACAGTCTTTGAGACAATGGCATTATGGAAGATGTTTTAATTCTCACTATGCGTCAGAAAAGCCTGCTGTACCTTTTCCAGCTGTGCATTCTGTTTAGACTTGTAAAGGACTTCCCCCACAGCCACAAACACTGACAGCACCAGTCCTGCAGCCAGCACAATGAAGATCCCACCGATGTTCTGTACTCCCAGAGCGCTGGCCTCTTTGCTCTCCTCTTCGGGACAGCCGTTGCCTCGCCACCACTTTTCCTTCATCATGTGCAGCTTCCCTTCCTCTTGCAGCTGCAGAATGGCTATCGTTATCTTGTCTCTGTAGGGAGAGCCTGCAAATACAAAAACACAACATGAAATCAGTGAACATGGATAATAGCCAGATCGGAAAAAAAACCTGATTATGTCGAGCACAGTCATTGTTGTGTTGGTGGGTGTATAAAGCACATTTGGGCTCACATGTGATCATATAACCTGTCATGATATTGTTGGCTGCTTAGACAGAGTTTTTTTGTAAGTCCTTCTTCAAATCCCACTAATCCCTATATTCACAGAGTGATTCCAAAATTCTCACTCCTCTCTGCAGTGTATGAATTATAATGCACAGGGAGTTGGCAGCAACGTGTTGGCTTTGTGCGGCAGAGCTGCTGTTGATTCTGACAAATTAGCTGCTGTTTGCGCACGCTTTCATATGACATAAATGGCGCCTATAAAAAGAACAGCCCAGTGGGGTGCACATTACATGGGTGCGTATGTGGGGTTGCTTGTGTGTGTTGGAGATACGAGTTTCTCTATCACTGCGTTTTTATGCATGTTGATGTCATGTTGAGTAAAAGAACCCAAATCTACAGAAAGTGGGAAGGCGCCAGAATTAGCGACAAGGAATTAAGGCGCAGCGGATGCTGGTGTGATCAAAGCAGGAGTAATCGCTGCGGAGTAGCCGAGTGGGGTCTTGTTGCTCTCCCATCCACGGCGTGTGCGACACAACGCACGGCCGACCGAGGCTTGACGCACACGCTTCGTCTCAACCAGGCCAAGAAAGATTAATACTTAGTGTGTGCGCTCATGTTTCATGTTTTTGCTGCTTTAAAAGCTTGTTAGTGTATTTATGTGATTATGGAACTCATACATAATGAAGCCTGGTTGAACATTTCCATTTCAGACACTTGGCTCGTGTATGTATTCAAAGTGACTTAGAAGAGATGAAACAAATGTGAATTTTTTATAATGTGAACATAATAAAAAAATTATTTGACAAACCCATGAACATTTTGTGCTAAAACTCCAGGGGAAATGAAGTGAATCTGGCCCCAGGTAGCTGGTAGCATCACTTTGTCTGTTGCTCTCAAACAGTTCTGCCTGTCAGCCCCTTTAGTTGATTCTCCCTCCATCTCATTTATCATTTATCTATTGCCATCCATCATCCTTTCATCTCCTACTCTCTATGTATTTACACTGACAAAGGGGGCATTAATACAAAACTGAAAATTACACAGTGTGTCACTGATTTTTGAGTTGCTTGTCTATGTTTTCTCTTACTTCATAAATAGTTTTTTTAAATGTACCTGTGCTGTACTGATGAGCACACTGGGATGATAAGCACACATCACGCTACATTTATAGACGCTGTGCATGTGCAGCAGATATATATTGCTCTTAATTCACAGTCTTGTATGTGCATGTGGCCGTGCATGTGAGAAGCATATGCCTGCTTCATTTGAAGATGAGAGATCTATCAAGTATCTGGGTCCCCTGATTCGGGCTCCTCTCATATTTCAAATGATTAATGATGGCCTAACAAAGCAGGCCTTGGATAAATGCTAATAGGATGGGTCCTTAGAGAGGAGGATATGGAGAGTGGGGCCTGGGCGAATGGAAAAGCGTTGTGCTTGACACACTGCGCATACACAACTACCTGACAGATGTTGAACACCAGAGGACATCCATCACTCCTCCACTGTCTGGCATCAAGCATTAATGTGATCACAGTTTAAGCTGATAGTGCTAGATGACGCATTTGCGTTTTGGGAGAAGGATGTGTGAAAACCGACAAGCACTAAAAGGTTAAGACTTATTGCACAGCCTGCTCTAGTTTATTGCCGTAAAAGCCCTATAGGGAATGAGCTGCTAAACAGTCTTCAGCAGGCCAAAAGTTATAGGCTAAAAGGTTGACGTGCCATGAGGAGAAAAGCACCATCTTGGAAAATAAGATGTACTTCCACAATGACTGCTGGCATGAAAGTAGAACTCCCTGTGAACTATTTAAGTAATTAACTAACTCAAGATCTCTTCTATCACAGAAGAAACATTTTGCAGCCTGTAATCAGCTTTATTTCTAAAATATTGAGCAATGAATACCAGGATTAGAGACAGAAATGAGTTAGTGTGCAGCAATAACTTTGAAAATGGACATTAATTGTTGGCCATTTAAATACTGAGCCACTTATCGGTGAATTAAAATGAAGTGATATATGTTTTGTCATGTATTTGATACACCTTGACACTACATGGATGAAAAAAGAGTCGAGCCACGTTGTCCGTTTTTATGTGTCCATTTCAAGGGCATCAGTGTAAGTACTTCTGCACTTATGGCGCCACAGTGGGACTATATTTCACGGCATCACCTCGGCTTTGTTATAGCCGCGGCAATCACGGCATCCCTGCAGATTCATAACTGGCCCATACTCATCAGCAGTAGCCGCGTCCAGATGTGGATGGCTGGAATTAATCCTCCGTATTTTGATGGCCTTCATATCACCGATGATGGATGTGACAATTACAGCTGGCTGCAGTGTTCTCCGTGGCCTCGTCACGACCACTCTAACCTCTGCAACGCCGGAGTTGAAACCATAGACAGCTTTCAACCCAAGTATTGCAAGGGGCTGTAAGATGACTGTTTAGTATGCAGCAAACCTGTTATCATAATGCATATTTTAATAGTTTTATTTCCTCTGCTTCATTCTGGGATAATGGTGCTTTAAAATACCAGAATATTAATTTTGACAGGGCCTGGGTCAAATAAGCAATCGAAAACAGCTCCAAATGCTCATTTTATACTCTCCGAGACGCTTTTTACTCGTGGTTTAATGACACAAGTCAGACGGTAAGTCAAAGGGAGTCGCGCTGATTTGACTTTCAGGCTGCTTTTGGTGTTTCACTGTCGTGCACTCACATCTATGACTCCAAAGCAGAAATAAAACGCACCATTAGAAGTATTTGTGAACAGTAATTGACCCCGGTTTGATTCGCAAATCCTGTGAGAGAATCATTAAGGCTCTGAAAAAAAAGACTTCACACTTGCTGAGGCAATGAGCTGCAGGCACATTTTAACCTTATCCATAAATTCCACCTTTTCAGCCATTCACTTTTCATTAAGCGAAACCTTTTACACCTCACTCTGTCTAACCATTATACCCGTGACCCCATCAATAAAGGTCAACCCTTCCGTTCTCAGAGCTTATCCATCATCCACACTATATACTATACCTTTACCTGTCACATTGTATCTGCAGCATCTCACTGACTTAAACCTATTCAAATGTTTTATAACACAGCAGGCGGCACAAAGGCACACAGAGGTTCAAGGTAATTTACCCATAGGTGTTCCCACTCCGTAGGCTTTGGAATCTATGAGGCCTCCGATTTGTGTGAGGTTGCAGTTGCGCTGGGTGACAAACTCAATGGTGGTGGACTCCATGAGGAAGGCGTAGTCTGAGGTCAGGACGCGTTGGATGCCTTCGTCCACGTTCTTCACCATCACAGACTGCCTCCTGCTGTTCATAAACTCCCACATCTTGTCATAGGTGGAGATTTTTGTCTTCTGCAAGTAACCAGAAAACAAGATTTGAATTAAAATGGCAACCAACTTCAGCTCACTAGATTATTTTGTGTTATTGCGTGATTTATTATGCAGCCTGTTTGAATATCAGTTTCAAAACATGACTTATTCATTAAAAAAAGAGAAACAGCAGCATATATTAACATTTCAATGGAAAAGTTAGAGTCCTTAAGATTTTCGTGAGCCATATATAATGCATTTTTATCAGGCAGTATTTTAAAAACAACTACTGAAACAACTATTGACCTTTTTTATCAACATCCTTTCAGTGTGTTTACATTATATAATCTTCATGGAGCAGTTTTCATGGTTATTTGTGGATTCTGTCATTTCAATTCTAGATTCCAATTGCCTACATTTGCACAATGCATTCACAGGACATAATGCATGTACGCAATCCAGCATTTTGTGTTAACTTTATTGTTATTGACCATTTCACACCTCTGCACTTAAAAAAGCATTTAACTGGTGAAACACTTTTAATGTGAAATAGTCACAAGTATTGGAATGCGTTTTGTCACCACAGTTAGCGCTAATGGAAATCAAAAATACATCTACAAAACAACACCTACTTTCTGCATTTGGCAACAGATAAGCAGTGTAGCTAAAAGGAGATATCCCAAACTGCTGTTAGATGAAGAGCTGCAGGAGGCTGGCTGTGCTACCAAAGATGTTATAAAGGAGAGACTTTAAAGAATCCTGTATGGAAATACATGGCAGAAATCTGTAAAGCAAAAGATGGTGGCTGTGCATTCGGCATCTCCTCCTAAAAAAAAGCCAATCATGTTGTTGCACTGACTCAAGCTGAGTAATGTGGAAATGTGCATGAAAATGCTCCATGAACCTTATTTTGGGGACAACTTTTTAAGCATTTAAAAAATTTAAATGAAATCAGATTCGACTGCTGCTTCACTTCATGCAGTTTTTATGTCTCCATGACCATTAAAATTGTAGTTATTTTTCTCCCTCCATTCATTTAGATATGAGTCAAGCCATGCAATTGCCCATAGATGTTACCAAGATGGCCGCTGAGTGGCAAAACATGTCAATGAAGACTTTGGTACTACTTTAACTCTTAAGGAGGGTGTCAGACTTGACTAACTACTCATACATTGCTTAGCATGATGATTGCAGTTGCAGTTATTCTCTGAGATGAGTTTGTTTGACTGTACTCAAACTGATTAATGAGTTGCTTCTCTGACATACTAGTTGCTCCTCTTCAGTATTTGCTGCCATCATAACAACCATGCAAACCAATCAGGATTGAAATCTTAAGGATTATAACTTTGATAAAAACAGAAAAGAAAGATTTCTCTTATAAGACTACCAATAAAGACCAAGGCAGAACCAGCTACCTTAAAGAATGTCATGGTGGCTCCGTCCTCCACGACTCCATACAGGATCTTAGTTTGCTTGGCGAGATCATCAGCCGAGTCTATAGGTGACTCCATCCTCTCCACAGTGAGGAAAGCAGCCAAGTTGGCCGTGTACGAAGAAATGATGATGAGGGTAAAGAACCACCAGATGCCTCCCACTATTCGAGTCGACAGGGCTTTGGGCATTAGCTCTGAGCCTGGGGTGAGGGAGGCGGCAGGAGGGAATATTACAACTGCAATATGTATTCATGTCAACAAGCCTTTCTTCATTACTCTAATCTTATCATTAAGTGTATTCTTAACATGGAAAAACAAGATGGGACTAGCTCCTCTGAAAAACTTGTTTCAAGAACTCTTCAAGTTTTTTTTTAAATTTTTTGCTCAGGCAGATGCGCCACTCAAGATTGAATCGCTTGAGAGGGCTCTTGAAACAAGACGATTGTTGGATTTCAAACGAGCAAAATTATCTTGTCTCACTCACTAGTGAGCGCTTTAAATAATGCAGGAGACACTGGCTAGTGCTCTTTAAAAACGTCTGCTGGGAACAAGGTGTTTGCATAAATCAATCATATCAAATAAAACACGTGCAATATTGATCATTCAGGACAGTGTGGAGAAGTGATGGGCTGTTTGGGCCAGAGAGTCATGTACCCAAGGTAACCTCACATCCTGACTCCACACCCCACTGATCTCTAGAGGTGCTGATGGGCCAAGGGCAAGAGAAGAGAACATGGTAATAATAGTGCTATCAGTGCTATGAAGAACAGCATGTTTACAGATTGCATATTGCTTCTAGTACATTTCACTAATCGTTTTTTGTTTGTTTTGGCAGAAACTACGCTCTCTAATTTGAGGTTTTCGAATTAAAGGTAATTTGATTTCACTCAACTAGCATAAGGGTTGTAAATCTATCCATCTCATATACATGTCTGATATAATCATCTAGGTTTACTCTGTGTTCCTATGAGGTAAGATAATGCGTTGCTTTTTATAATTATGCACATTTACTCTAAGTTCTGTCTAGACCTCCAGAGGTCTCTCTCACTTGCCGCTGGCTTGGTTAAAAACCCCCAACCCTCAGGGACAGTGGGATATAGAGAGCTCCACAGGCTGAGGCAACTACCTTGCTGCATGAGAGCCCCAACTCCAAACCAGAAACTATTGAGCAGGGTAAAATTGTTTTCCACTACATCTGAGTCTGGGTTGCACGGATGCGGGTTGTACCACTCATAAGGGCTAAACCTATAAAGGAAAGAGCAGAGAGACAGACACGTCAGCACAAAGTACAGAACAGTGTTTCCCCTTGGTGCAGATTAAATGGCTGATAAAACATACATTTTAAAACTTTATGTGCAGGAACAAAGAGAATGTAAATGAGCAGCAACCCTGTTTTGTGGCCGCCGGGATCAGAGCCTCTGCAGAGACGAAGGCAAATCATTCAGGCTTTCGCTGAGATCAACTTATTGGCATATTCAAATGCCATCAGTTTATTGTAAGAACAGATCAATAGACTGGAATAACGCTGTCACTGGTGATAATGTCTCAGTGCGTGGAGATCTTTGGAGCTCATTTCGATTCACTTACTCAAGAGCCTTTAAGTGTTTCCCTCCAGCAGCTGCAACCACACTGTGGAAACCAAATCCTCCTCACACCCCGACGTGGGAATCCTTTTTTCTTCTGGCTTTTCCTTTTTTCTCCCTTCATCTGCTTTCCTCATCATGTGCCATTCCCCTCCAAACAACCCGCACTTCATTTCCCTATCGTTGCCTTGCTTCTCCTACGAACCTCCTCCTTTTTACCCTCATCTCTCCTCTGGCTGCCGAGGAGGGATTGTCGGTATCTTCAGGTCAGCCATGGACATTTCTCATTTATTATCTTAAGCAAAAGTGGCATGGCATTAGCACAAGGTGACTGGGTTAGTGTTGAGCATCAGGAACTGATTGAGTTTGTGTTGAAGTGGTTGGCGGAGGAACATTGCTTATGCAGAGTTGAGGGGCCCCATCAGGTGAGACTGCTGAGGTGCTTTTCCCTGACATACTACACACTAATAAGCCTGTGCGCTGAGTCTTGAGGGTTTAGACTGCATAGAAATGTGACCCTGTTCGTCCGTTGTGGCAGTTAGAGATGCACACGAACACACACAAACATACATGTCTGGATGGCTACGTATATCTATTTATATCTAAAGCTGTGCGACTACCGCAGAAATATATACTGTATGTCATTTTATCTCCCTTTGTTGATGCAGCAGCCTAATTAATGGTCTCATTCCACAAGCTTTCATAAATGCGTGTCACATTTTTGTCATATTGCTCTTTCTTTACACCTATTTTCTATGCTGTTTCCTTGAGTATCATCTGCGTGGACATGGCTGTGATGACACACTATAATTCTTCTTGTCAATGCCATCAGGATGCCTGATTTACTGGAATGTCAATGAGCTCTGTCTCCTTGGAACCACTGGCAACAGAAAACTGCACAATGGCCTTGCGGAACTGTGAGGAAAGCAGTGTCTATGTGTGTGTGTGTGTGTGTGTGTGTGTGTGTGTGTGTGTGTGTGTGTGTGTGTATGCCTGTGCGTATCAAGCCTCTGGCGAATGAATGTTTCTGCATATGCCTTTATAGCTGCGTGGGTGTGTATTTTTCCGTGTGCGCAACTGTGTATTTGCACTGGCTCAATCAAATCCATCTCAAAGTCTAACATTTTCTGTGATGATTTATTTATGTTGTTGTTCACAGACATTACATATAATGTGCAGCTGCACCCCGGGGCTGATTGCAAGTGACATTGGATGTATGCACTAGGTGAGGAGGTGGGTGTGAATCTAGACAATGCGCACTTGATTGTATTGTGTTCGTTCCTCCCCGTGTCGACATGTGTTCTCTATGCACCAGGCCCAGTGGCTCCTCTGCATGACCTTTGCCTGCAGCTGGCATGTATTCCTGCCGGCCGTGTTTGGCACACTGATCACCATGAAGAAGGGGATGTGGAACATGCAGACGTAAGGTCACCTCCTCACACCGAGCACAAGGGACATGTTGAACTGCTTGCAGAATTCTAAAATGACTCCCCCCTCCTTCTCTCTCACTCTCTCCCCCACTCATGTCCCTCTTCCGATTCGCCTGTCCCCGAACACAATAACACAAGCACACAGAACACGCTCCCCTCCTTTAACTGTCTGTTGGATTCAATTACTCTGCCTGGTTTTATAGATCTGTTGCCTTTCTTCTCTCAGGCCAAGTGAAGAGGCTGCGTCGGGAGTCTTGAAATCACCATCGTTTGGAACTTGGACTACAAGACTGCAACAGCCTGTAATTCATGTAAACACGCTATAATGCAATTTTATCATCCATTCTTCCTGGCAGGTGGACATTTTCTACGCTACAAAATGTTTTTTGATCTGAGAGAATACCATTTGTTTGGCTTAATAAGGAGAGAGAACAATTCAGCCGCAGACTGAGCTGGAAGGAAGCACTGAGTGAAACGTATTTCTCTCGAGTTTGAAATGAGATCGCTTATTTAGTCAGGGAAAAAAAAAGAAGCTTGTATGTGCGTGGGAAGCGGCTCAAAGACGCGAATCCCTGGTGAGTTTGAGGTGTTTAGTGTTTTATTGTGCAAAACTGGGACTTCATAAGCTCACTCCACTCGCTCTATTTGCAAGGGATTAAAGAAAATAATATACTCTGCATTTGGGGGATTGACCAATCAATTGCCGGCCGTGCAATCAATACAACAATTATGAGCGAACCAGCTCGGCGAACTGTGGAGAACACTGTACTTCAAATCTAAACTTCGCTGAATGTTTTTGATCACACAGTGTGACGACGAGCAATGTTTATTGCCTTGGTATGCAAAAGGAAGACCCAATGCATGCACGCAGACATTATGATTTCACAGAAGTACCACGTTATTGTTTTTTTTGCTTAAAGTAAGACCAGAAGCATATCCGTATAATTGCATGCTAATCACTTACCCTGACCGTCTGTGGAAACAAAGGGCTTTTGGGTATAATTTGCATATTCTGAACTAACTTAGGTGACAGTTGCTGCTTTCCTTCTCACGTGATCATCTTGCCGGTAACATCTGATGGGATGTGCATTAAACCCAAACCTCTCAGGATCAAAAGGAGAAGAGGAGCCCTGGGGGTTTAACACACATCACACTACACTGGTCATGCATTGGGGGGGTTTTAGGGGGGAAAGGTTCATCAAGATAGTGTAAGAACCGTACAAGCACATTGTCAGCAATGTGCTTGAACATCTCTTACAACTGATTGAGAGATACAACTGGCAGCTGGTTTTACAGTTGCTGACGCTTTTGCAAACACGCCTGAAGTATTGCCAGCTAATACTAAAGACCATACTAGTGCTTTTGCATGTTTTCGGTCCATCATTGTAATGAGATCACAGTTTACTCTCATTTATTATTTCTTCCAAAGTTGCTTATTCTTGATCATGAAGCCAGAATCATAGGCTGACACATGTAAAAACACTGGGACGGTCCTTTACGCGGCAGATTTGATGCTCTTTTGTTGGAGACCACATCTTCAAGCGTAGAAGAGTAGAAATCATGCACTGCCTATTGTAAGTCAGGACGAAACTGTTTGTTAGTGACAGCAGGCAAGCAGGTAGGGAAGACGGACAAGGGGTGGGGTTGACATGTTACCTGGCTATGACAAACAGCACACAACTGACACCCAAGCAAGCCAGCAGAATATACATCCAGATATCGGGCGAGAGGGGGTTCAAGAAGGAGAAGACCCCGGGGTTGGTGCCGTTGGGCTTGCGGTACAGGATACTTATCCCCAGCGTCATGAAGGGCTTGGAGAAGTCGATGACCTTTTCTCTGACGTAGGTGATGGCCAGAGGGGCGACTGCGAGGTCGGCTTTCTGCAGCGAGATAAGAGACGAGGCATCAAGTGAGGGCGGATGAGTGTTTGAGTCCACCGATAAAGGGGAAAAAAAGAACAAAAAAACCCAGCAGCAATTCAATTAACATCTGATTTCTGTCAACTGCTGTTCTGGTCAATATGTACAGGAGGAAGAGACCTGACATGAGGGAGAAAATCGCTGTGGTCATTACTTCAGCTTGATTATCAGGTGGGAGGCTGAGTTTCTCTGGAAAATTGCAGGTTACATGTCTGATCCCTCTTATGTGGAGTCAAAGGTGAGTCACTGAGGCAACAATTTCAGGATTAAATTAATCTGGGACAAATTAACCTCATGTCCCCTCTGAACATAACATTAGCCTTCTGTACAGCTGAGCACTAGCTCTCAAGTATTTTGCATAATCCTTGGAAGAAATAACCTCATGTAGCAGTGCCAACGTCTTTCTTTCCTTATAGCTTCAGCTCAGGATTTCTGAAATTCTATAGGCGGTTCCTCTGTCTTTGTCGAGTGGCTTTTGTTGCTAATGCTAATTAGCAAGCTATCATCCATAGGGGGGAATGTAAAATGCATCATTTTCTATGTGCTGAAGGCTTTTCATGGCAAAAATTTCCATCTTATAAAGACATTTCTATGTTTGAGCCCTGAAAACCCAGACGCTAAGCAGCATCCAATTATGGAATAATATACATCGATCAACCAGAAAATTATAACTAATGACATCTTAAGTGATTTTCTAGCTATAAAAGCACCTGTCAAGGAAATATTGAGCAGCAAGTGAACAGTTAGTTCTTGGGGTTGATATGTTGGAGAACTTTGACAAGAGTCAAACTGTGACGGCCAGACGACAGGGTCGGAGCAACTATACAACAGCAGGTTATAGCGTGTTCCCAGTTTGCAGTGGTTAGTACCGACCAAAAGTGGCCTAAGAAAGGACAGTTGCATGATGCAGGCGTAGAGAGAGACAGCTGGCCAGAGTGGTTTGATGCATTAGAAGAGCTACTGTAGCACAAATGCTATAAACTTTAGTGCTAGCTCTGATGGAAAGGTGTTGGAACACACACAGCATTGCAACTTGCTGAATGTGAGGTGTAGCAACCTGCTGGTGAAAATTATGACCTTTATTCACCACTGAAAGCGAAAAAATTGCTCAGTAGTTTGAAGAACGTGACAAAGAGTTCAAGGTGGTGGCTTGACCTCTAAATCCCCAGATCTTAATCCGATTGCACATCTGTGCTGGGAAAACAAGCCTGACTTAAAGTATCTGCTACTAATGTCTTTGTGCCCGATACCACACAACTCCTTTTAGAGTTTTTGTGGAGTGAAGGTCTCAGCGGGTCAGACGGCTGCTTTAGTGGCACTAGGGGAATCATCACAATGTTAGGCAGTTAATTAATTTGATATTGTGGTTGGTCAATGTATACTAAGGCATAGTGTAGCAGTACAACAGGTAGAGAACAGTGATAAAGTCAGCAACTAAGTGCACAAAGGAATATCTATGTAAAACTTTGTTATACGAGCTATTATTAGCCACCATAAGCCACTGTTCAATCCAGGTTTCACCTTTTAATTCATACGAGCAGGAGTGTCATTTTCTCTTTTAAATGTTCCACAGACTCTCTTTAAATCATTGCAATCTTTTTAAAAGGCATGCCAGTGCAGTTAGAATATTTCAGCCCGTTTCCAGTTGGAATGAGTTTGAAAGAATTTTACAGATGTGCTCTGCCTTCAAACAAGAAGGAACAGGGCAGAGGCAGAGAAACAAGGTAAAATAGTCCCACTGTACAGTCGGATTTTACACTACTTTAAACTCAAATGACTCAAGAATGAAAATTTTCAAATGTCCCACTTGAGTGTTCAGAGATTTACTGTCTTCAAACAACTGGCAGTGAGAAGCAGCTAAATGAAAGAAAAATCAACTTGGACCATTATATTGTACAGAATGTGTTTGTATGGTTAAAAAAAATGACATTGTGATTGCTTCATATTTCTCTGCCCTGGTGATTGTTGACTCACATGGTCCATGAGCTCCCGCACCATGCCGTTCCACTGGCCTGTGCTGTCATCCAGCGCTCCATACCTCCCATCTTCCACTAATCGCACCTCATAGCGGAACCCCAGGATGCCGGACAGCTCCCTCAGCAGGTCGATACAGTAGCCCTCAAAGCGGTCATTCCCATACAGAGGCTTGTCCGACTTCTTAAACATCACATAGGGCTCCTCCTGCACAGGGAAAACAAGGTTGGTGTAGAGGTGCAGCTCCGCGTCTTAGATATTTGTCACGTGTATTTGTAGACTTGTGAGTGCTTGTGTCTACCAGAATGGTGGATACACGCAGGGATTTGTTAGCCAGAGAGTCGGTGATGTTGGATGTTTTGCTTTTGTGAGTCTCTGTCATATTCAGACCACTGGGAGGATCCCATGTTCCAATCTGTTGAAACAATTCAGTGTGGAGTTTATAGTGCCTTGTCTTGTCTACAGATAGGAAATAAAATGCTTCACAGCATCCAAACACTTTGCTTTTTAACTTAGAACTCAGAATCCACACAGCATCAGCAGCACCAGTGAGTGACACACCTTTTCCAGTCCCTCCTCCTTCAGACTGATGACATCTAGGTCAAAATCTGTCCTCAGTCCATTGGTCTTGTTAAAGAGAACGCGTCCTGTCAAACCATCCCAGTGAGCCTAGAGACAGAAATAACACAGAGCATAATAAACCGAAGTCCTCAACTCTCAGCACAGTCGTTCCATTAACCTTAAGACAACGTCTATCTCGACAATATCAATCCAACCTCTAACCATAAAACTTCTTTTTCTCCCCCAGTTATGAATTCCGCCTGGCTCTCCCTTGACTGTCTATCTCAACAACATAACAAGAAACAATAAAGCAGTGAGGGTAGAAGCAGGTTTGACAGGTAAGAGTTCATTATGCATGTGGTTCATTGTGCTTGAAGTTTCACTTCAAAGCCATTGGAGGAACAGACAGGCATGGAGAGCGATAGCAGACACAGGAGGGGGAGGAAGCAGCAGCTACTACAATGGCTCATTTTGAAAATTACCTGCAATGATACCATCCACAGAATGAAAGAGCTTTGTAGAACAAAGCAAATGGCTGACCCTGACTAGAGAGTTAAGGAGACACACTGAGGCTTTGATATAAACACGGGTGGAGATATGCACGGAGAAAGTGTGGGGAAAAAAAAGAATGAAACATCACAAAAAACATGTAGTTACTGTGGGTAATTTTGTGGTTATTCTGTTTCCATTATTGAGAATACTAAGATATATGAGTTTAATCAGGGTGATTACGGTTTTCTGCACGAGACAGTGATGCAGAAATGCTTGCTGAGAGAACCACTCAAATTGTTTTGCACAGTGAGATGCCTGCAAACCAACACTTGCACCGATCGATGTAACACAATAGCAAATTGACAGCAGATTCAAGAGGTCAGAGGTCAAGACAGGGTGTGCATCGGAGCAGCGATAGCCTTGTACCTCTTTGATGAGGTTGATGAAACGTCCTCCAAAGCGCCACGGCTTGTGGCGGTTGCACTGCAGAGAGCTGACGGTGATCTGCTGCGACTGCTGCACTGCCACCGCCACCACATGCACGGCGTCATACATCAGCGCCGCATCCGTCTGCAAACAGGAAGGTAATATTATCAGGCACTGCAATGAGAATTGTTGATATGTCTGTAACCTTTCATCCCTCTATTTGTTCACCTGCGAAGGAACAGAAGAAACAGAGTGAGTTTTTAGGCGACTTGCTTCGCCCTTTAGTCAGGATAAGAGAACATGCATTAGGAGTATTGCCAGCAGAAAATGCCCCGCACAAATGGCACAGTGTCTCAGCCTGTTAGTAAAAATACCCGACCACTGTCTGAGGCAATCAGAAAGCTCTGCCAGAGAGAGTCTCTCAGTGGAAGGCTGGCCTGTCAGGGTGAAGACTAATGGTTCCTGATGGGTGTGCCCGTTCCCCAGAGAGAAGCAACGCAAAACAGGCACCAGTGCAGACAAGACGGCTCTGACTGGCACACTCAGTGTTACATGCTAAACACAAAGTGCAGCCGGGGTACACGGTGAATTGCCCTGGAAAAGCACCTATGATAGCCACCCATACAACCCCAGTAACAAGTCATCAAAGGGACGCTCAAGCTGAAATTTCTCACTCTGGCATGCTGGGATTTATCTTTACTGCTCCAGTTGGCACACATGAATTCCTTTCATGCCGTCTGTCCACACAGTTAGAGACACTCCACATTTACCCAGGTCAACGTATTACAGCTCAGCTCAGATCCTCTTTTCATGGTCCCACATAGGCTGAAATACACTGCCGTGATCGTATTTGACAAGTCCTGGATGACCAACCTGCGAGGGAGTATGAAAAATGACTTTGAGACCACAAAGTATCTGCCGCTATAGGATCTCTGCGGACGCATTGGCTGCCAGGGAGAATGAGTCGGAGCTTCGGTACAGCTAGGGACGCAGCAGGAGACTGCCGAGCTGCTGCTCAGCTCCTATCGGTTCCTTATGTTCTCTCTATAGGTGCAGTGAAGCATCAGTTTTCTCCATGTGGGAAAAGAGAGATGTATAAAGGGTCTGGGAGGGGCAGAAGCATGCTCAATGTACAGTTTATTCAAGCCTTATTAATGGTGACAGGCCAATTAAAGAAATAACAGTGAGGAAAGGGGAAATTAAAGAAAGAAAAGGAGGGGATTGAGTTTATGCGCGGCTGCTGGGGTGGGCAGGCTGTCAGGTTTTTTTCCTTTTTTTCTGCTTGTCCCCTAGTTCTCCTGTGCTTTAGGTTTTGGTGACTGCTGATGTCAAAGGCAGCAGCAGATCAGAGAATGAGAGACCCATCACTGCACTCTTTCATCCCCTCTGCTTCCCTGGGAAAGGGAACAGCCGGGGCCATATCAGCTCTCCCAGAGCCAGCAGTGAATGTGTAAATGTGTGTGTGTGTGTGTCTGTGTGTGTGTGTGGTGGTCGGAAAAATACTGATTAGGAAAAGAGTCCGTCATTCTGCTAATCTATTTGTTGAAAAGAACGGATGAGCTTATAGAGCTCACACTATTTGCTCCACTGAAGGGAAAGTTTATCAAGTCCGATCATTCAATTAAAGTGTTACCAACTACATTAAAAGATAGGCTGTTGGAATATATTGCTTTCACAATGTATTTTAAAATAATAGCTCAATCTAAATTAAGTTATGGACACAATATTCACATTCAGTCAAAGTCCATTGTATTCCATTTCAATAGTACATGATACATTTTGAATTCCTTTATCCAAAGAACACAAATAATTATTTGATTCATTTTATTTTCACCATGACACCGTAGAATTCATGCAATTCAAATACACTCACAGCCTCAACTCCTGCTTTTCCATGATTCTCATAACTACGTCTTTAAATCAGTTCTTCTCGTGACCTTTTAGCTTTCCTCCAGCAAAATTTACTTTTTTTTCTTTCAAAATAAATCAATACCGCATTGTGATTCTTCCATCTGCAAACTCTTTTATTCATCTGGGTCAAACTACAGGATGTACTGCATTTTTCAGTAAATCATTATGGCCATAAATATATTCTGTGAAAAACTTGTGGGAATAACAACTTGACAAGTTGCTTGCTGGAATCAGAGAGAGGCTGAAAGTTCTGCCGAGAAGTTTGTTTTTACTTTACTTTTCACGATGAATAATGCCTAAGTATAAAATACAACTGGATTGTTTCAGCAAAAACCGGAATGTGCGGCAGTAGGCTTAGAATTCATAAAAAAAAAAAGCTTAATAGATGAACTCGTACCTTGAACTTCAAGAAATAAAAGATGCTGAACTGTTTTGTTTTTTCCTAAGCTATTGCAACACAAAGAATATTTTGGTTTTTGCAACAAAATACTGCAATGTCAGATAGAGGTGAAACTATGTTCTATTATGTCTGGAAATATTGATAGTTTATAGAAAATTTCAGCACTGAAACAAATGGAAATATCTCTTCCTGGTGTAGATATTTAATATGCTTTGAAATAAGAAAGATTTTCAACCTGGAAACTGCTTCTTTGTGATGTTGTGAGTATTTAAGTTGACATGGTTTTTTAGCAAAAACCTGCATTTTACAAACTCAGTAGTAGAAGCAATGCTATGAAGAGTTTGTAGTTTGACATCTATGACCTTTTGTGCTGAAAACAGTTGCCCACGGTAGTGAAAAATTACACCAAGAGAGCAATGAGACTGAACTAAAACAGTGCATCTGTTCACTGGAAAAGGAGAATTGTTGGACCAACCTCAATAAATTGATTCAACTTGTGATATGCAATTGAATTAAGTTTATTCAAATTAAGTTTTCAAGTTATAATAAATCCACGGGTTTAAGTTAGATCTACTTAAATCATTTGATTCTTCTCAAATTAGCAATTTTTGTTTGTCGCAACTTAATTTTTAGGAAGGTCAACTTGGAGTTTTCACTTTTTCCAACTAAAGTATTTGCTTTTTCCAAATGTAAAATATGATTTTTCATAGATGAACCATTCTTTTCTTCTTCTTTACTCTGTAATCTCAAAACAGCATTTGAGTCACCGGAGAAAAAAAATCAAGAAATATCAGCATCACACTGAAGGAGCAGTAAACCTTATTTTTTGCAGTTTCGCCACAATTTGAACTCCAGTTAATTTCAAGGATGACGTGTAATTTCAAGGTGATAGAATCCACAAAGAAAACTGTCATCACTAAAAGAGAAATTAAAATGAGATTTATTTGAAATTTGAAATAGTACCTTATTTCAACTACAGCTCAAAATGATTTTTACAATGTATGCTAAACAGCTAAATGCTGAAGTCAAACTAAAGCTCTTTGGAGCCGAGTAAAGCAGCAGATTCAAGTGATAATTCTCTAAAGGTCCATTAACACTTTCACACTGTCATTTGACACATCAATTATAGCTGCTTTGCCATTAAATGTCACATTTTATTAACTGCTAAAATGGACATTTCCGTGTTGGACTTCTTGCAGAATAAACTCACAATTGCAAAAAGAAAAAAAAAAAAAAGACTGTGTAGCTCCGGGTAGTGATGGAAGTGACAGCGACTACATCAAGATGAGTCATGTTTATGCAGCATCCTGTTTCAGAATGAAGACTTTAAAAAGCCCTTTACAATCAATCTGACTAACATGCTTCATCAGCAGCAGTCTGAAGAGTTTCTTTTTCTTTTTTTTTCAATCTGGGCAATATTAGAGCCAGGAGTTTGTTTATGTTCACATAAAGATTGATTTGGCTACAAGATGCCATTATTTTATTTGAGAACAGGATATTGGACGTTTTGTAGTATAAACATGGTTCAACATGCTGCTGCGTTTGCAGCCCTGAAGCCAAAATAATCCACTGATTCCTTCATCAGCCTCTTTGTTTGAATGATTTATGTCATTCTATTAGCTTCTCTTCTGACTTAACAACCATTCCTAGAAATATTTCCCCCATCCTTTAACTTTTGATAGCTGTGATACATCAAATATTGTCTGGCTCAAATGATTTATAAGGCAAAGATCCTTTTCCGACTTTAGAGCAGCACAATTCCTGAAAATCCCTTTATGATGGAAACAAAAAGAGGCTGGCATCAAGCAGAAGGAGAGATCAAGGGGCGAAAAATATGAAATGATGGCTCACAGCTCTGGCAGATTGCATTCAATTTAAAAACAATCCAAGAGCGATCTTGATATTTATTACCGAGCCAAGCACGGGTCCTGTGGGGTGTTTTAAGTGCTTTAAGTGGAACCCATCTTGAACTCTTGGGACTTTCACACAAGAAGGGAAAGGGTTTCAAAGACGATGCCCAAAACCTTTGTTTCCTTGTCCGTCTCACTTGCCTCCCTCTTACTCAGGCACCCACATAACCATTTGAAATCACACGGCCCTCTTTTTTTTTGCCAACAGATGCATCATTTCAGAGACCATTTTCTCTCATTTATCGACTTGCATTTTCTCCCACACCTTACATCTTGCTTTCCAGCCCTTGATGTCTTAGATCATCCTTGCATGTCCCTCTCTCATATACACAACACGTGAGGACCATACAAATATGAGCACACTTCCAGGAACCAATTACCAAGACGCATGCACGCACACACACACACACACACACACACACACACACACACACACACACACACATAGAACTCACACTCAGACACAGTGACAAACCTCAACTCTCTAGCTTCCCAGAGGCATGCCTCATTTGTCGAAGTTGCATGCAGTTTCCTCATTTAGAACAGGTGAACTGTACTCTACAGAGCTGGCAATGTGTATATGTGTGTGTGTTTATACAAATATATTCATTTTTTCCCTGCATCAGTATTCACAGCGGCTCTCCACCTGTGCATAATTCCATAATTCCTCTGATAATGTAGCACCCATGAAAACGACATCTTTCTCCTCTCGCCTCTCTCCAGTCAGCTGTCCTCTTTCTAGCATCCCTCTTAACAAAACGCGCACAAAACACGCACAAAACACGCACACCCGCCCAGCTGGTGATGGACATGTACTGTGGCTGCTTGTGTACAGTGGAACTCCACTGTTTATACATATCATATACATCTGATTAGCCCTAATGAGATTAGTACTGACCTGCTATTCACCATGCATCACTGGGCTGCAGCTGCCAGGCACTGAGCAACAACACACACACACACTGAGACGTAAAGATATGCACTCCGACAAACACACGTCCCGGCAGCATTGCCATCAGCGTCGGAGTCACAATGTCAGTGGGAGAGAGGGAAGCTCTTTGTTTTCTTGGAGCTGCAGTGACTTTGCCCTCAGATCACAGACAGACCCATGGGGTTTGATGATTTGATAGAAGAAGGAGGTAATTATTCATCTCATTCCATAGTTTATATGTATTTGTGCTGCTTCGCTGCACAGTCAGTGCAAGTATTAGTCACAAATTCTGCTGTCAGATCAATGATTGCGTCTCTAAAAGTTTATAACAATTAAAACTTCACTAGTCAAGAAGAGATTTCTTTTCTTTTCTTTGCTGCAAAAATTCCACCATGACTTATAATATCTGCTTTAATCAAGATAGCCACTCTCACTCTCCTCCCCAGTCGAGCGAGATACTGCATTTGTTTTATCTGCCAAGATGAAATTCTCAGGCAGAGTACAGACACTGGCGGCAAAAACCGTCTGTACATAATTAGTGCTGAGTAGCAACCAGTGTGGAAAACGAAAGTGTAATGAAAGTGCATAGACAAAAGTGGACTCACTGACAATGGATGATGGGCTGTAACACTTCCAATCATATTACTTACAGCAACAATTTTGAATTTTTTTTTATTTGTTCGATGCCTATTTGCTTGATGAGAGCTAGAAGATCGATACGAGCCTAGTGTCTGTTCAATAGAAAAATGGAGCCAGCTGGTAAGATCGCATCTTCAATAACGAGGCAGAGATGGGGTTTGCTTTCACCGTGTTTACTGAAAACTACACACAGTTCAATGTCACACCTGCATTCTTGCAACGTGTGCGCTCATTAGCTTAGCTTAGCTTTGCATAACATCTGGAATCAAAGGCATAACAGCTAGCAGGGCTATATCCAGAGGTAACAAAAACACATTGTATTCCCACACAAACATAAACAAGACTCCATGCATTATTTAGTAAATTCTAAAGGTGCTGGTGGGTGGATTTTGCTAGCTTTGGACAGAGACCGGCTGTTTACCCCTGTTTGGGCTAAGCTATTCAGTGCACATCCCCAAAATCAGAGCCAGTCTGCCATGTAAGTGCTCAGCGCGCCTTGTTGGCTGCTTTCCAGCTTGCAATGCATTCAACCCCAATGTCTATCCCTGTAAATGATGGGCCCACTGTGTAGCTTTATCAGATTGTACCCAACTGAGCCTCGTGGGTGAAGCTTTGGCCACCCAGACCTGGCTACAGAAGGGGGCTCTGGATTTCCTATTCCAGATAAGGTTGTATTACTCCTTGATTGGTGATTCATTGCGGTATTTGTACCGTTCTTAGTCTAGTGCCTTCTCTACCACTGATTTGCCTTGGGAGACCCTATCATGGCCCCCAACAACACAGTTCCTACGTCTACAGGGACATACCCTTTGGTGGCAATTCTTTGGAGAGTGCCTCAGTTTGGACGTCGAACTGCGAGGAGACCCCAGGTAGACCCAGATCACCCTGTACAGATTACATATCTCATCTGGCCCGGGAACACCTTGGTATCCTCTAGGCTGGAAAATATTGCTAGGGCGAGTGACATCTGGAATGCCCTGTTCAGCCTGCAGCCAGCACAATCTAGCCTTGGAAAATTAGAAGAAAATGGAGGGATGGATGGATATTGAGCTAACATCTCCTGGTTGCAGCTTCATATTGAACAGTCAGAAGTAAGAGCGTGAAAATGCTCTCATTTAGTGCTTCAGAAGGCAGATACACACCCCAAAATGTCAGAGTGGTCTGACATTTCCAAGGAGAATACTGCTTACAGACGTCTGGAAGGCCTAAATTTCCTTCCATGTTGTTGTGTTCTGCAATTGTCAGTACCTCTGTGATGAACAGATTTCAATATAACATTTATTCAACCATGCAGACTACTGTGATTTGGCATTTTAGGTGCTTAGATTCTTATCCATCATGCCGTTCCATCAGGGAGGTGTTTGATTGGGTCCAAATTAATTTAGCATAACAACACCAAACAGACAGCCAGAGTCCTAAAGAACAATAACAAAGACCAAGATATCCTGCAACATGATGATAATAGCTGCAGAGACTTCAGATCTCAAAGACCTCTGTGATTTCTTAGGCTAACATTTGTTTTATATCTCAGTCATCTATTAATCTTCTGTTAATGACTGGTTGCGTATATGTTCAGTCATTTTCAGAGGAATTAAATTCTCATGTGTCCAGGTTGACTGCTGCTTGTAGTGACGTGAGACATGTCTATTGTACAAGAAGAATAAAAAAATCGAGATCTCAGGTCTTGTCAGGTTTGGAGTCTTGGTCTGAAGAGGATCATTGATCAACTTATGAAATGTAACTGTGGTCCTTCTCAGTCTCATCTTTAGGGAACTGTTCTGACTAAGGAATGTATGACTTAGGGTTTTACATGGTATGAAAAATCAACAAAATGATTGAAAATCAAGGTTTCTTTTTGCCATGTGAACATGTACTTATGTTTATTGTGTGCTGGAAGACATATCAGGAGCAAAATAAGGAGATGGCACCATTGCTGAATAATTCCACTTTGAAACTGAAGCTTAACACCACTGATTCAGGTATCAAAAGGATCCTGTTAATTTTCTGATTGTAGCTTTCCCCATCATCATTCATGATGTAAGATATAGTAGTTTTACACTGTTTGAGCAGAGTCGTAGGTGAGCTGGTGTGCTTGAGCTGCAGCAAATTGTGGAAAAATGGGTGGAAATAGAAGTGAAAACTTCAAAGATCTGCACATACCAGAGGAGGCAATGGTGTAGCATTACATCTAAACCATTTTAAGGTAGAAACTGAATGTTTTCATGGACAAAAACCTCTAAAAATGTGTATTTGATACATAGAGATGATTGCTGGGGAGTTTAATATATCTGAGTCAGTCTGGGATTACAAGAAAAGACACTGAATCACCCTAAATCCATAGAAGAAATGTGCCCAGTTCTCGGAGACGCTTCGAACAAACTACCTGCCAAATAACTTGAAAAACCGTGGCCAAGTGTGCCGAGGAGAACTGGTGCTGTTTCAAAAGCAAATGGTGCTCGTAAAAAAATATCGCCTTGATTTAGGTTTTCCTCTGTTTCCTGCACTTTATTTGAAGGTGCGTGATAAATAAAAACTATTCATGGCATTACTCCTGAAAGCATCTCCACTGCAGTTCTGGTGCCCTAAACTTTTTGCACAGCCCTGTATTTCTGGTGTTGGTGTGTTACATGAGGCCCTGGGTGATGAAACTGAGATGCTGCATTGAGAATTGCACAAATGTTCAGTTCTAGCAAGAAAATGAAAAGACGCGAGTTGAAAAACACTGAAATGTGACATATGTGATTTATGGGGCATATTATGGCTGTTTCAGGTTTCTTAGCAGAGAGGGGAGAGCAGGCAGTGTCGGATCATTTTGGTGAGGAAAAAAAAGCCCTTGGGTGACTACGGCTCAGTGTACTGCCATCTCTTTCTTTGTCCGTAACTTTTCCACTCTGTCTCTCTTCGTCTTTTTCTTTCTGACTGCCTATGTTTTGCCCTAGTCCCTTCTCCCTTCACCCCTGTCTCTTCTTCCTTTTCATCCCCTTTGTCATCCTTCTGCCTTCCCCAGTTTCTCTCTACAGTATTTCACTGAGCTGTATGTGAGTATTGCTCAGAGTGTGGATTTGCCAGTGCCGTCGCTGTTATTTTTCCTCTTTTTCTTTTGTGCATTAGAGGTTTAATCCCTTTCTCACATTGCATTTTCCAAATGCTGAGGCAACAGAGCAGGCTTGCAGAATTTTTTTTAAATGAGGTTTTTGTCACAGGAAAGTAAGACTGGCTTCCTCCAACGGGGACTCCTGGGTAACAGATTCATTGATGGTAGCTGGATTTATGTGAAAGCACATTCATGGTTTTATTGTAGATTTAAGCGCACTTTAAAGGGGGATAAAGGACTACACTGCAGAGTTTTTTTCCTTTAAAAGACAGGGTCCTGTCAGAATGGTGGAGAGTGTGAGCAGAAAATATGTCTATATATATTGATTCAGTACTGATGCAGTGTTATTAAAGTGCTCTTATCAAACCTGGACAGATGCTTTCATGTTGACAAAACCTCCATTCTGACCTTACATTGTACTTTTACCAAAGTCTAAGTGATCTTTTTACTTCAAGAATTATTCTTTCATCACTGTAACCTCACAGTTTTTTTTTTTTTTTTTTTATCTCACTGTGCCCGTAAATTGTATATTTGAACTTTGGAATAAAGGCAGACGGGGAGAAAGAGACTTAATACCCTTTTCAAACTTTGAAAACAATGGGTTTACATAGCTAAATGGGTGAAGCAGTTCAAATATGCACAGCCTGCTCAGTCTAACTACCTAGTCCCTCTTCTGTTTGTTCCAAACAAACTACTGGTGCCACTGCCAGGCACACTTTCTTGCATACTAGATTTTCACTGCAAAGATGGTCTGATGTAGGGTTTTCAGAACATATTAATTCAGCTCATGACCAGACCAAGCGGCTACAGCCACTTCAGGCTCGGACCTGCAGTGCTGTGAGCTACATTCTAATATTATTACCATGATAACAATGATAACATGATGATGGGAATGTTTGCCATGCTCACCCACTTTACTTTTAAATCTACTTTAGATTCCATTTAGATTAGCAGTATTGAGCAAATTCAAATTTTGGACCTCCTGCTAGATAGAAAGTCAGAGGATCAGCAACGTTAATGCAATTCATTCTGTGATCAACACGAGTGTCTGTATGGAAATTTCAAAGCAATCCATCCCAAAATTGTTGATACACTTAGCTGCAGCCGCTGACAGTCTGCCATCTCTTGAGCTAAGCCACGAGCGCAGTTAAAAATATCCCAGATTATGACAGCACACAAAAAAACATCAAATATGATGCCGTGCCCAACTATTTTATTAAGTCTGACAAAAGAGGCTGCAAATGTTCAGAGCCGTCGTGTCCCACCAGACCCTTCAGGCAACAGCATGCTGCTGGCAGCACAGTCCAGTTCAGAGTCCACCCTAATTAACACCATGCTGCCTAACCTACATCTGATTAAGTGGCTGTTTAACATGATGGCCTTTCCTCATATTTCATCAACCCCCAGCCAGGTTTTGCTAAAGAGGCTAGGTGCCCCCACCGCAGGTTTAATCTTCCCCCAGTTCATCAGCAACACTCTCCAAAAAATTTCCAGAATAACAAACTATTCGAAGCCATTGAAAAGAAGCCAAGACCTGGGTTGTGATTAAATTGTGACTCACTTAAGAACTCCACTTCATATGTGACAAAGACAAGTTTGGGTTGGAGTCTGCAGAGCGGTGCAGAAAGAGTAGAGGGTTGTTAAAGGGCTGAAACTACTTTGTATTTCGCTACCATCTGGTGGGCTCTGGTGGCCACAGAGCAGGAGAGAGAAAAAAGGGGAGAGAGAGGGAGGATGCAGGCAGTATGGAGGCAGTCCACACTTGATTCATAGTGTAAACAACACAGCCAGTGTTAATTACATCTGGGTTACTGCTAAACAGTGGCCATTTTGCAGGGGTCTCTTCAGAATACTGCAGGATGCTATCAATTAAAAAAAAAAAGACGAGTCCTACAGGAAAATCTTTGGTTTATAGAATGCTGATAAAGAATGTTAATACACCCTGTTTGTTATTTATGAACTGCAATAACTGTACGTGGTGCAGCATGGAACCCTCCATGTTTTCTGTGTGCATACAGGAGACTTGCATTCTGCAACTGTTTCTCTGCAGCTGTATTAATATTAATATACGGATTATTTTCATATAAGTAGATGACATGTTTATGTTGCAGCTGATTGCCAATTGTAATTACTCTGTCAAGATTAATGTACTGTACAGTAATTTATTATCTTTTATATGCTCATTCTAGGTTTTTAAAACCTGGATCTGTCAAATAACTAACTAATAACTAACTAACAGGCTTTAAAATAAATGTAGAGGACTAAAAAGTGCAATATTTGACAAACCCAAAAATGTACCATAATAGAAGCAAGAAAGTAAATGAAGCTGCAGTATGTCACTATATGCAGATTTTTGTTTGTGTGTACATGCCTGCTTCATAACTTTGTATGTTTGTTTGTGTGCACTGAATGGAAGGTTCCATTTAAATGATTACATACAGTATGCGCATACTATACACAGTATATAAAGTACGGTATAGGTGTGTGATTGTACGCGTAGGTGGGAGGGCCAGCTTCTCAAAGGACGCTAGCTTGCCAAGAGATCCCAAGGCCAGCCAATATCCCTGAGCCCAAGTGTGACCATGACACACAGCTCCTGCTGCCTGCACTGGCCTCCAGGGGCTGATTGTGTGATAGTGATCTGATGATGGTTGTAGTCCCTGATTGCAAAGCCTTTTATTGTCCTATATAACATCTGCAGGCGCCTGCTTGCACTTCTGTCCAGGAACGTCTGGCATGTGTGTGCATATGTAGTGCGGTATGTGAGTTACAGGAGCATGCTGTTAAGGAATGTGGTCTGACTGCGTCTCATCATTCTCACCCTATCTGCACTGTTTCCTCTTTCAATTTGGTGCGGAAAAACAATGAATATATGAGACACCGAAGTCAAATGACTCCGAAGGAGCAAAATCAAAGGGAAAAAAAATGATAATAAATGCTCTATTTAAATTCCTCCTCTCCCTCTGCCTGCCTGTTCTCACTCACAAAAGGCTTCTATGGACCAAGGGAGCACTGGTGCTAATAATGTTGATGCTGTGCCAAGCCCAGCTGGTGGTGCCCGGCACAGGGCATCGAGTGTCTGCTCTCCACAGTTGCTGTCTTTAAAAGGCTCTCTCCTCTGCCAACTGGGATCAGAGGGAGGGAGATCACATTGCTGTAATGGACGCAACCAACCTGTGAACCTGTGCAGAGCTCATTCTGCTCGCTCCATCCGTTCTATATCAAATGCAATATTGAGGCATCATGCTATTCTATGTGATTCAAAGCAGGGGGTTTGTCAAAGCGCTGCAGAGCAGCTTGCAATGACAGCTAATTGGAATCTGACTCATTCGGGATTTTTAAGGCAACATATATTCAGGGAAAAAAACCCATAATGATAGGCAGATTGTGTTAATGGACATTTTTGAATGTGGAACACTTAAATGTGGTTATTACTGAACATTGTGTGCCGGAGGGGATATTTTACAGGTAAAAAATACATTTGCAAATGTTCTCTAGCATAGCAACTACACTGCATTTCTTTTTTTTTTTTTGCATTCCTGCACTTGATTTCCTTGCTGATAATCTAATTGTGACAAGCTCAGTGTCCAGTCATGCTGATACATTAGTTGGACACCGAACCAAACAGAGTTAAGAAATGTGGGTGGAAAAAAAGAAAATGTGAGTATTTGGTGTCCTGTAGAACTTTTATTTAAGCTGCAGGGTAAAATGTGAAGCCAGTTTGAGTGAACAAAAGCATTTCCCCAAATGCCGAATTTAATTTCCAGTAAAGTTTATTTATGCAGCGATTCACATCAGGCAGAATTACAGTATGTGTCCTCCATTCAATATCAAACTGACTGGGGAGCAGCAAATGTGGCCCAACGCCCACGCTGAGGACACTCATTTGGTTGAAATGCTGTATGAATGAAGCGCACAGGGAGAGAGATTCATGTGTCGGTATTCTCTTTCCTTTTGCATGATTCCAGGCAGCCATGTGCCCACCGGTGAGGACAAATCTGAGCCAAGTGCTCTCCGTTCGAAGAGCTACCAAACGAGAAACCGAAGCAGACATCCTACAATATGTGCTCATTGTGTTTCGCACTCACATACGGTCCAAACACACATAAAACATGTATGAAAAACACATTCTTTCCAGAGCGAAGCTGCTACCTAGCAGGTTCCTGCATAGTGCTTTCACTGTGTGGGTGTCTCCTGCTCTCCTCTCAGCAGTGCTTGTTAATGCGCCTAGGTGTGTTGTTGCCCCTCTTTCTATGCCTCACTCCACTCCTGTGCATTTCTCAGCAAACCTGCTCCCTCCATTTTTCTCTCGCTGTTTCACTCTCTGCTCCCATTACACCTAATTTGAGCCCAAATAGAAATGAAGTACACTCAGCAGAAAACACTTAAAAAGGCCCAATCTGTACAAAAAACATTACACCAAGATCCGTGTGTTCAGTCTTTGTTGATCGGGTGGTAATGGCGAGATCATTGCAATAATGCACGTCATAATTCAACTCAAATGCTGGAGGATGAAAAACGCATCTTGACTGGCAACGCTGTCATAAAAGCAGAAGGGCAACAGGGGCAGAGAGGATTCATCGTGTCATTTAGCTTTTATAGTTTCCATTTCAAGTCTGATGAGGAATGATCTTGTTTTTCACATTATGTACAATGCATGCATGCTCTGGATTTTGGTGTCAGAACAACATCCAGAGGCCTGTTTGACAAAAGCAATTTGCGTGCACTCGTGTTGCAAAATGGTGGCAGCATCACAAACAAGACTGTCACTCAGAAATTACAATTATTGCAAGTGCTGCAGGGCTCTCACACAGTCGGGCCCAGGTCACGGACACCGAGTTTGTCTTAGTTAGTGAGATGTGTCAAAATTAACGGGGAGGAAATTATCTCACGTTACAAATCACAGCTGGCACGCTGCAAATTCGGGGAAACAGGACCCAGTACGTGCATGCACCACTTCTGGTGAATCCCTTCTGCGTGCAATCCATATCCCATGGGGGGAATGGCAGACTGCCATTAACAATTATATGGTGAGACAGTTACAGAATGCAAATACGCTGAGGAGCTGCTGCTGAAAAATGCTTGGCAATGTGTTTTATGGCATCAGGAAAAACTTAAGTATTAAACTTTAAGTATAGAAGGTGTACTAAATTTCTGTCTTGAACGCACACTTTTAAAGACCCTGTATATCATGGCAGTCTTGAATTTCTAATAAGTCCTGTGAATCCTAATTTTTTTATGAAGGAATTACTGACTCTTGTATCTTTGTCACATAAAAAAAAAACAACCATGAAATTTGGTTCTTTCATAGATTTATTATAGGTTTTCTGGAAATATGACAAAGTCTGCTGGGTCAAAAATAGACATACACCAATGCTAATATTTGGTTAAATATTCTTTTGCCCTTTTAACCTCAACAAGGTAGTTTCGGCAGCCGTCTACAGCCTTCTGGTTGTATCTTTGACCATTCCTGCTGGCTGAACTGGTGCAGTTGAACTAAGTATGTTGGCTTTCTGAGACATGCTTTATGGGGTTTTAAGTCGTGACTTTGGCGAGAGAAGTGTAAAACCTGAATTCCAGTCTGATTCTACCCATTTATTCACCACATTTAATTTGTGTTTGTGGTCACTGTCTTGTTTGAACATGATTGCATCTAAGATTCAACCTTCTAGCTAATGATTTTAGCTTTTCATTTTTCATTATTCTGTTTAATTTGTGTAAAGTACCAGTTCCAGGTGCAATAAAACAGCCCCGAGCATAATACTACCACCACCATGCCTGACTCTAGGTATGGTAGCATTTTGGTTCTACAAAAGAACCTAATTTACAAGTGTATGTAAACTTTTGTTCACAACTGTATGTCTCCAAAACTAGCTTTTCTTGTGTATTACAAGCATCCAAACAAAGTGTTGTATGTCTTTTTGGGGAAGAAGATGAAAGTCAGTGTGCAGCGTTGTAGATATTATTAAAACCTGATTTTCATAAAGAATTATTACAGTACACTTGGAAAGTTTGCTGAGCATGCATGCATCTCAGTGTATTTGTTGTGAATTCAGTTAATTTCGATTGTGTTAGTCTAACAAGCTTTTAACTGTGTCCCATGTGAACTAAAAGAGCATCCCAGCCCCACCGTGTCATACATATTATTCAAACAGCCGCTCTCTATTAATAAGAGAGTCATTATTATGAGCTATTACACCGGAATTTTCAATTGTGTTGATGACACTAGAGAACTTCCAGTTCTCTGTGCTGGTAATTATAGCTCAGTGAAATGTAGACATAAATGAAATAATGCAGATGTAGAAAAGATCGGGGGCTAGAGCCTCGGGGGAGGCATACAACAGGGAAACCAGTTTTTAGATTTACCCTCAGTTAAATCTAAGTATATACTTAGCTCATTGAATGGGGATTTAAAATAATTCAAATTACAACAAAGCATTATAACCAAATATCTCATTAGCTGCAGGCAATAATTATATGCAGACACAGACAAAATAATAATCAGATTTGATACAAAATATCTAATATTTCTGTCTGATTCTGAGTTTGTGTGTCAATGTGCGAGTTGCAGGTCTCTAATTGCTGTATATTCACTTCAAGACAAAGGGTTACAACGACTTGAGCTTAATCTGGGGGTTTGGTCGAAGAGCTGACACGAACAAATGAGATCGGGGGCACATACACAAACAAATGAAACAAACTAATTAGCATTCCTGCTCTGATTATGCGTCCCTCCACGTTACAGATACCTCTGACAAACAGAGTTAGGAGGCAGCAGCTCAGCGCGTTTGTGGCTGTGAGCTCGCCTGGTCTGGGGAAGGACTTCTCATTATACATCCTTCCCTGAGACAACACTCGGCCTCACCCAAGGCACCGAGTGTCACTGTGATTATACACCACCCTGCATTAACGCCAACCTCGTGGCATGAGGGAAAAACATCGCATGCACCTCTCAACACTCCCCCCCCCCTCCCCCTCTCCCTCCTCCTCCTCCTCTCCCTCTCTTGCTGCAACCCTCCTCCTCCCATCTCAGTCAATCAATCCTTCATGAAATCACAAGGTGACATGGACGGCGTTGTCCTGGTAACCATCGCTACACAACTGTTGCCTGGCCACCGAGAGCAAACAAGCCCAGAAAAACCCAGCAAGGCTCCTCTGTTGCACAGAATAAGAACAAGGCATGAGAGAGGAGAGGAGGAATAAAAGGCTGGAGGGAGGGTCGGGGGTGGAAGGTCACACACCGGCCGCTGCAGCACTCTCTGGCTTTAATTTAATGATATCCTTCAAGGTGGCTCCACTGCCCAGAGCGCCACAGCATGAATGTCAAATCTACAGATTAATTGAAGACATTTGTGTTACAGGAAAACCAAATGTTATTTTAATCCTTACATTCATTATGTAGGTGTGGGATATATTTTAAATCAGAGGAGCTGCTTCTCCGCTATGCATTTATTACAATGTATTTTTTATTTTTTTTTGCATTCACACTGGAAATCTCCTCATTCACTCATTATAAAGAACCGTCTTAGGCTGGAGGACTCCAAAGAATAAAACACATCAGACCCGGGACTTATAAATAGAGCACTCTAATGAAGCACTTTGTCAAGCCTGCCGTTGGAAGTATTATTTATTATTTAACCGTGATTCTAGTCCATTGAGATATGTCAATATGTAGTATAGGATCTGACAAGATGATTCATGCAATGCTAATTAATCAGTTCAACATTCAGCACTAATATCCATTAATTTCCGGGGAAGGGAAAGGAAAAAATTGAGTGATTTGACCCCTCTGTGCATTGCATTAATCTTTCCGCATACATAACTACTTCTCTTGTTTTGCTGCACTCCACTGCCACATGGGAAAAAAGAATGCATATACAGTTGCTTCAGGTAAAATGTAATATGATATTACTATATTTATAACAGTGTGTGCAGCATATTCCTGACAAGACATGAAAGATTGGTATATGTGCAGCAAACAGAGAAGAAATAAACACATTTATTTCCATGACTGATTGTGGGTTTTTGATCATATTTAAGAATTGAATTACAGCTGTGATTGATATTTGAGTAGACACCATCCACTGAGTCTAACTCAAAGGGTTCTCTTTAAGTCTTTGATGAAAAGACACTTCTTTCATTAGACAGATTTCTGATACCAGATCTTAAATCTTCCAAGCAAAAAAAAAGAAAGAAAAGAAGAGAAAAGCTGGCTAAAAGAAGGAAAAAAGGTGTCTGTCTCTTAGGAAGGGTGCTGTGAGGGAGGCGGAGTAAATTGACTGTTTACAACAACAGACCCAGAAAGGGACCTTGAATGTCCATGACGAGCACCATTCCCTTTTCACTTTCAAATCACCTTATCCCATGCTTTTTTGGATGCCATCCTAAAAAACCAAGGCCATAATTTCCATCCAATTTGCTCCCTCTCTCTGCATGAACACTGACAGATTGTCATATTTTGGCCACGCTCCCAGAGGAGAGTTGTGAGAGGCAGGAGGGCAGATAAACGGCTATTACCATTCACACCGGCTCATTACTGAGCATTTAGACCCAGGAGCACCAATTCAAAAGCTCCACGCAGAGGGCATTCATGCTGCTTCTGTACCCTCCCCGGGAGCCCCGCACCACTGAGTTGGTGATTGACAACTGGCACTCACTTATTCTCCCCGTTAGGAATCACTCCTGTACATTTCAAAACAATCATTTCTTCTCATCAGCACTCATCTGCAGTTTCAGAAAGATCCTTCTGTGTAAAAACATGTGCCTGCAGAATCAAACCCCCAAAAGTGCTGATTCTTTAAACATGGCGCCCAATTGATTTGGTCACTTGGACGCACAGCTATAAATATGTCTTGCATGCGCAGCATAACGTGCATTATGTAAGCAGCATAAAAAGCTTTAAGCCTACTGTCATGAATCCATCCAGCAGGCCTGAGTCCGGTTTGGGTGGGGCTTGTAACCGCTCCATTGACCACTTCTCGATGATTGACGACACCTGAGAGTTTTCTGTGTTGAGGATGCGGAACCCGGTCATGTTGACTCCACTGTAGCGGTACGGTTCCATGTCGAGGGCGAAAAGGTCCTGGAAGAGAGATGAAAGTTGTTTGGTTCTGCAGAAATAATGATTTTTGCATCTTCATTTCTGCACCGCGGCATATCACTCGTCTCACTAATTAAGAGCGGTCGTCTGAGTGGCGTCTTTTAGCTGGAGATGTGAGAGCAGAAAGGTGCAGTTGAAGGCGTTTCAAAAGTTATTTTATCTCGTGCCGAGGCAGTAGCCTTGATTAAGGCAAGACTTTCAAGGTTACAGGCAGGCCTTGGTGGACTGCCATCTATCATGTGGAAGCGAAAGGACAACCCGATTGTCCTGCATGCAGCAAGTCTGGCATCTCACCAGGCAGATGTCTCTGGGACGCAGCAGCACAGTTGACAGAGCAACAGCAGGTGATGGACGCAGAAAGGGGGTGCCATGGTCAATGTTTGCTGTCCTATTCCGAAAGCAGCACGGATGGCTTGGTACCAGTACACGGCAGCTTAGGCCAGCACAGCGGCCTCTGTTCTGCCAAACACTGGCTGATGTTAAAGTAGGCATGTTTCCATCCCGACAAGCAGCAACACGCCACTGAAACAGCCCTATAATCACTATTCTCTTCCCCTCCCCACTGCCATACCTGCTGTCACTCACTCCCCCTTTCATCTAACCAGGTTCTTATGTGTACGGGTAGTTACATATCCTGTTGCACTGGCAAATGTCTTTTTCAGGTCAGTTTTGCTCAAAACCTCTCCCTCAGCCTTTCCAATTGGGCTCCAAACAACACAGCATGCCATTTGTTTGTTAGAGCTATAATGGACCAAATGGGTGACAGTCTCATCTGCTCAGGGCTATTATCTGAGCTCTCAGTCTTCTGTTCTCTTGGCTCAGAGAAGATGTGCTGCTTTTCATCTGCAGCATAGCAAGCAATCTTTGTAGTGGCTAGATCAAAGAACTTTGGAGAACTTCAATCGCCGCCTGAGTCAGAATAAAATACCTCCGACTGCTTTTGTTTCCTACACTCTGGGTTGTGGTCAGCCAGGTAGGGTAAGAAAAGGTTGGTGCAGAATTCAGAGAATAGTCTGAAGGTAAACTTTCAACAACTGATACCTTAAAATTAAAAGAATACATTTATGACTACAGAACTACAGAAGATGACTCAGCCTTTCAAGGCAATCCACTTTTTTTTTTTTTATCAGCATGAAGTCAGGTTGTAGTTCAGATTCTCACAAAATAATGGGATGTTTTTTTGTGTTTTTTCATCTAGCTCCCAGTGGAGTTTAATTTTATTCTCGGAGAAGAAAAACTACTATCTGACACTCAGACAGATGGATGAATTTTGCCTTGCGACAAGCAGAAACAGATGAGCGTCTGCACGCCAATGAGCCCAGGAAAAGAAAACTGTCCCAACCACACATCATCAAACGGACAGTGATGCGCAGAAAAAATATAAAAAATCTAGCAAATAGCAGTCTATCAATGCATTTTGTCAATAAAGAAGAAGTGCCAGTATACTCACCAGGGTAGTAAAAATATAATGGTAGTACTCAGTCATCATCCCCATGGCCAGAGCCTGCAGGGAGAAATGAATAGCAGGCAGCAGCTAAAAGTTAAATACAAACAGCTTAATGGGCATATTCCGCTATCTATTACGATTATTCATTTAGCTGCTATTTAACCCATACAGTCGTCCTGAGACTTGTCAGAAATGCACCTGAGAGAGAAAAGGTTTCCCATTAAAAGAGCATATTTACAACATTTTAACTGGAGCTGGTGGTCGATTAATAGATTTATTCAACAGTTATTATACTTAGAATGCCATACTATCACCACAGGTAGTAATATCTCATCTAATCTATCCAACCAATAACTGACAGATATTTTTCATATAATGCAGAAGAATAAAAAGCAGTAGGTTAAAATTATGCAAAAAAAACCCCACAACAACCCTCCAATGACACCTTTATCTTTGAAAAAAAAAAGCCTGTTTTGAGAAATGATTTTAAAGTAGCTATTTTTCACACAAAATATGTTGTTTGCACTGATGTGATTTAGTTTATTTCACAGCTCCCTTGCTATGTGAATTGGCAAAATACCTTCTAAAACTCCTTGTTATGTTCAGTGGGCACACTATTAAAGCTATTTACAGTCAAGAAAGCAGTGGGTGGTTATGATGAAGGAGCGAAGAATGACATGCACACAGACTTAAAGCCAGTCGACTTACGGAGTATGCCGCAAAGTATTCATAACGGTTTCTTTTTTTTTATTTTTCAGAAAACATTCCAGAGTCAAATTCACAACACTCCCTCAGCAAACTGCTCGGCTGATGTTTGGTATAAACCTTGGGCCTTTTGTGAAGCAGAATTTACCCCAAAACCAGAGATCTCTGTGTGCACAATCCCACTAAAATACATTACGATTAGCACCGACAACAACCAAGTCCATTTCATATTTTATTGCTCATTATATGATGATTACAGTGAAATGCAAGAAGCTTTGTTCATGTTCAGATGTGCATGACGCAATAAATAACCAACTAACTATTCACCCTAATAAATAATCATTCTTGTTGTTTTCCCGTAGAAGCGCCGCAATAGAGTGAACTCCAACTTCCATTCAGTAAGAACCCCCCACAGTTCTCATAAATAATGTGCCTCCGTTAAATGAATTTAACTTGCCTGGGAGCTGAATTAGACTTTCTAATTAAAAAAAACTTTATTGTGCAGTGGAGAGCATTCATTATGATAGGCCAGTAGTAGAGATCCAATATTGTGCAAAGAGATTAAAGATGCCCAGAGTAGAGAGTAGGTATCCAAATCATTTGCATCAGTGCTTAACGAGAGAAAGAGTAATAAAGGGAACACGCATGATCTTATTGTTTTAGTACATATACATAATGAATGAACAGTGACTCTGTGTACTCAGTACTGAGTCTGTATCTCTATAAGGGGGAATTATGCAAATTTTGAGACTGCAGTTAACTTGCTTTTAATTAAATTCAGGAAATACGATGATAGAATTACTGATGTTGCACACAAATGTTGCAGCCTCTTCCATCAACTTACCCTCTCTAAATGTTTACATATTGTACCTAAAGGTAAAAAATATGGGACCTAAAAGTGTTTAATGTTAAATGACTTTTTTTTCATACCTACTTATCATTTATTTATTATTAATGGCTTTGGGGGTTTCGGTTTGTTCTTTTGCAGTGACTCTAAGAAGCTATCACGGCTCATTAAGGTGGGACTCATACCTGCTTCAGGATCCAGGCAGCCATCTCGTGTCCACAATCAAAGATGACGTGGAACTCCTTCGCCTTCTTCATCTCCTTCAGAAGTGGCTTGGCGTCCTTGGTCTCCGTGGGCAGCTGTCGGATCTTCAAACGAATGTTGTATCGTGATGGCGCCTTGATCAGCTCCTGCAGTCGAATGAGACCTGCAGACAAAGAGGACACATATAGCGTGAAAGAGGAATTTTAAAGATGCGGCAACATACTGTGTTTGATCTGCCGCCATTTTGAAGGATCTCTGATTCGAAGGAGGCCATGGAAAACCAACTGGAATCAGGTTTTCTCAGCAGAAAAAAAAGAAAAGAGAAAAGGCTCATATGCATGCCTTCCTAATCCTCAGTCTATTGATCCTCCTACTCATGCTTGGCAAGCAAACACACTGCTACAGACCTATCAAGAGAATGTTACACCAATCCAGCGCGTTGCACTCTTTTATACAAAAAGCACAAAATAGAACCAACCTCCATCTGCACCCTCCTACGGAAAAACTTCCAATCCGACAGAAGCTTCCCAAATGTTGATTTGCTCTTGTCTTTCATGATACCGTACAGTAGCATGGAATAGCTTCAATTTTATCCTGATGGAAAAGCCGTGGTCAATCCCACCTCTCCTGCCTCTCTCTCGCACACACTTCAGATGTGTTCTGATGAGAGAGGCTCTGTTTGCCCAGCTTGTACTTGCCCCTAGGGAGCCCGACGCCGCCGCCGTCACATATTGAGCTACAATCTTCACCTTTCATTTCTCGACCACACGCTCAGGTAGAAAGCTCTCCGGGAGATACTGTGATGAGATTACAATGAGTTTCTCCCTCAGTAAAGAACTTCAGAGTCCAGGGATGAAAGAGGCTGGATTGATGGGAGAGATGATTACTTGTCATGGGTATAAAAATGGATGGAGCAGAGAGGGTAGTTTGAGAGGGAACTGGAGAGAGATAGGATTTTTTTTTTCTGTGGAACCACTTTAAGATAGCTCAGCCTATTTTTTATTTTGAAATGAAGTGCTGTGTGAGCAGTTTAATGGTCTTACTGTGAGTGGGGCTGGGTCTCCCCGAGGCCTATAGCGAGATTGGTGTGAAATAGGAACATGCAGGTCTTGTTGTGAAAAGTACCATTGTAGGGAGGAATACTGAACCTCCAAGAGCTTTCCTCAGGTAATCCCAATAGATCCCTACTCCAGGGCATGTGTGCGTCTCCCTGTTTTTGTTCGCACTGACACTTTGGGAGGTGTTAGGCAAGTAAAAAAAAAAAAACCTGTCAAGGGAGCTCAACGTTTGGGAAACACTGTCAGTGTAGATGTTTGTGGACTCTGGCTAATGCCTTCAGACTTTCCCCCTGGATCTTCTAACGGCTGTGTGTGAATATTTTATCCCCTCCGATAGTTTTTCCTGCCAGCCGTCAGATAGGCTCCAATCAGCAGTGCGGGGCCCTGGAGCATGAAGCTGTGTGATTACAGCCTGAGACCGGGTGGAAGCGAAGAGGGAGGTAAAGGAGGGGGGAGCAACACGGACTCTGCAGCTGTCACACTTTTCAGGGCGTCAGGTGTGTCACAGCAGAAATACTCCACAAAGGAGGCCTGAATCCCTCCTATCTGACACAGACAGAGAGGTGAGAGGTCACGTTTTGGCATCTCTCTGGGACAGTTTGCCAGAGAATGAGGGTGTTAACGCACTGAGCTCCGAGGCAGGAAGTACAGAGAGGTCAAGGAGACGAGTCAGAATAATGTGGCAAGTGGGATGAGCCACTGGGATATCATTTGAGTTTAACATATAGGTGCTAGAATCCTGCAGCACTGGAATAAGTGAAATGTATGTCACAGGTGGGAAGGGAGAGACACTGGAGGAAGGAAAATGGCTGTAAAAGGAGCAGTTTCAAGATGCGTCACTGGTAATGCAGACAGAGAGGGGTTTAAATATCTATTTAGAGGCACAATTTAGGTTGTCAGCTGCAAGACAAGTAAATTCATTAGGCAACAACCTGTCAACAATTTAAATCTCCTCCTAACTCTGTAATTTACTTACATTTACTTGTCAACCACATCACGCCAAATAGCTCATAAACTGTGAATAAGCATTTGAATATTGTTATCTTCTGCGGAGTGATTACACTTTACCTCATAAAAATATCACAGTGCTTCAGCTAAAATACGACTCGCCTTTTATAATGCATATTATGAGCCACTCCACAAAGTCACAGGATACACGAAACGGCTCACAGACACATTTGATAGCCACCCTCAGAGATCAAGTGTCTCTGTGTGTTATTAATGGCTGTTGTCAGCGCCCACATACTACAATTCTGCATTGCATTAATCTGAAGAGACATTGGGTCATTCTGGGTAATGTGGTTCTCTTTTTCTTTTTTTTCTATGCTGCTGCTCACTCTCCTGGAAGACTGACATGGGCAGCACCTGGAGGACTGAGGCAGAACAGTAAGCTATTGATTTCTGAATTAACTTGACAGGTTACAAAGCACTCACTGAACTCTGTGCAGCAGTGCTGCTTTTTGTAGTTCACCTGGCGCCTCTTTTTTTTGGTTTTCTGGACATCTTACAGGGTAAATGTTGCAGGTTTAAAAAAAAACAGTCACATTTATCATCACACAAAGCAGACACAAGGGTGGAAGATGAGGACGGACAAGACAACTGTACCTGTACCTGTGCTGTCGTCGTAGACCACGGTGACCGTTCTCCATTTGAAGAAGTGCACCAGGTCAAGGATGGCTCTACTGAGGGAGGAGAAGTCGGGGAACAGGCTGACATAGTACGAGTCCCTGTTGTCTGACACTTGATGCTTCCACTTGGTCTGAATGTGGGGCACTCCCAGAGCGTTGCAGATGGACTGGACTGCATTCGCTGACGAGCTGTGTGAGGGGCCAAAAATGGCCGCCACTCCGAGGGAAAGCTGGTCACATGCTGGTAAGCAAAAGAAACAAGAAGTAAGCTTCAAATCTTTATTATTTAGCCACATTGTAGCCCGAACAAGCAAAACATAATCAGACAAATTGCTTAATAATATTCACAATCCAGCTTATAGTCATAATTAAAGGCATCCTGTGGAGACATTTAATACCGCTAAAGATGTGGAGCAATGTTTTTGCAAATGCCACCGTTTATTGGCTACTAAGACATGTATGCTACAATAGAAACTTGACTGTAACAATACAGGCTTCAAAAATAGCAAAATAATTAGAATTTTTTGGGACTCCACAAGCATTTTTCATATGTAGCGTTATTTTGCAAGCTCATTTTTTAATTTAACTCTCTATCAGTTAATCGTCCATTTCAGCAGATAAATGTCTTTGTGGATGTTTTGCCATTACAGGTTGTATAAGTGGTTCGATGATGTGAATCACAGAAAAGAATACTAAATCGACTTCATGGTCGCGTCTAGAATCAATACCCTGTTTGTTCATTCACGACTCGATTTAATAAAAATGAATAATTATCTTCTGAGTGAGCAGTAAATCGAGATTTTTTTTAGACACTTCAGACATCATGGTTGTTTTGCCTCATCATTGAGGCGTAGTGTTGCATGACGCCAATGAATGATGCATCCATCAAATGTGATGCATTATATTAGGGGAATTTTAAGCATAAAATAGTGCACAAGGATTGGATATTACTTTTCTTTTCACACTAGGAGGGGATTATCTTAGGGCGCTCCACAGAAGTGTGCATAAATTTGACTTTCAAATAAGAGAGCGGACAGGACGGTGATTGTTCAAAGGGCTTCGTGTGAATCACTATTTCACAGAAATGTGGTGAAGGACAAAAAAACAGCGCTCATGGTGAAGCTCTGCCTAACATCCCTCCCATACCTCCTGACTCACCTTTCCGGGAGGCCTCAAAGCTGTCAAAGATGTTTATTCTCTGGATGTCATAGGTCAGCGTGGTGTTGGGGAGCAATGTGCGGTTCCTGTTGATTGTGTTCAAGGCAAATTTAAAGGCTAGTTCCTCTGCTCCGGAGGGCCCACTCTCAATGGATTCGAATATTCCTCCTGAGGGTTTAAAAAAAACGAAAAATTACATAAAAGCAAGACCTCTGAATTGTGACTTCAACCTCTTGTAATAGCCGTAGATTCCTTAACTCAACCGACATTCAAGCAAATGATCGATATGATGCAGGCAACTTCAGACTGAGCAGTGCCGTCATTTTCATCCCTCAGTAGTTGGACTCATATTATCGATGCTTTTGTACTCGCTGCTCTGCACAGCTCAGTCACACGCTGACATGAAACTGATTTACAGTGCAGATTAGGCATTTGGACCTCAACTGATTTGCATTCTCCGGTAGTCACTGGTGTAATTATAGGCAATTAGTTGCATTGGGAGGGGAGTTCAGGGGTGGGTGCCCTTCTCTGACTCCCTCGCTCAGCCTTGACAGAAAGGTTCACTCTTCCATTTTGTCCCATTGATTTCAATGATTCTCAAATGAGACGAGAGCAAAGAAAGCCAGACAGGAGAGCACAGAAATTAGAGAGAAAAAGGTAATGGGATGAGCGAGACAATAGGCGCTATTGGAGGAGTCAGGAACACAATTTAAGTGATGCATAAAAAGAAGCAAGAACAGTAGGACAGGTAGTGAAAAAAGGAGGCCAATCAATTAAAAAATGAATTAATTAATCATGCTAATTAAAAACAAATGACCTCTGCGGCACATATATTCCACTGTTACCTATGTCGATGTTTAATAGGAGAGTATAATGCTGTGCCTGCCTGAGAAATCTTTTGGGTTTACAAGAGTCACACCTCACAATGCTTATTAATTGACAAGATAAGTCACTGCCCAAACGCAAACAATATTTACAGTTTCACCATGCGGCGTGAGTCAGAAAACAATTACCGTTACAAAATAAGGTGTCGTCTACGTAGAACTGCACCCTTCAAACATGTCAGTTATATTGAGCTGAACGAGGATGATTAAATCTGCAGAATGTCCATCAATATTGGTTTTGAATCCAGGATTAGAGGCCGATTATAGGTTTGAACTGACCTGTGATTTGGTTGAACACACACACCCAGAGGCACACACATATCTATATATATTTATACACATTTATGTGTATACACATGGGTATATTGCTGTTTCAATCCCATTTAGATGCTCTGTTTCAAACGTGTCTTGGGACCTTTTACAGAAAGTGTTTGATTTCAGGTGTAAATGGGGTCAGTGAGAACGATGACAGACTACATTCACACATCCAGAAAGAGGATGAGTTAAACCGTGTCCTGGGTGGTGCAATATGCTGGAATATGCGGCATATTAAAATTTTACAACAGCTGAAACAGCAGAAGAATAAAACTACTTTCAACAATGAAAATAAACATTTAAAAAAAAAAAGAATACCCACAATACATTTCAATAGCTCGTACACCTTTGAAAATGGACTAAATCCCAAGAAAGCTTTACAGAAAATCAAACTTAAAAGAGAATGTTTGAGGGGAATAAGATGAAAGGGGGTTGAGAGAGCAGCTCTGAGAAACACTCTTGGAGACGAGAGCAGAGTTCAGGAGTCCATCCACGGCTTTCCATCCTCTCTGAGGACGGAGAGTCGGTTTGACGAAATCCAAACTGAAAAAAAAAGAAAAGTTTAAAGTCTGTTTATTGATTCAATTACCGAGAGCGAGGGAAAAGTGAGAGCGAAAGAGAAAAAGACAGAGAGTGACGCATTTTTAAAAGAGTGGAGAAAGAGACAGAGCGAGCTGTACAGTAATAGACAGAGCGGCTATAAATAGCAACTGGCCATGGCAGGGAGTGATAGAAAATGAGAGCAGGAGGGCAAAGAAGATGTCATTAACCCAAGGAAGCGAGCTCTATCATTGTCACCATGCTACAGCCACATATTAGGATTTCTCACTATATTTTATTGTATTTCCTTTAATATATAGTCCAAATCGAGTCCAAAGTGGAAAAGGATGTTGCAGTGTAAGATGAGAGCTGTGGATAAACTTATAAAGGTGATAAAGTGCATGTTTTTGTACTTCACTGTGTTACTGAGTGAGCTTTGATAATGAGTTTTCCCTTGCACTGTGCCTCCTCCTCCTCCTCTCCAGCGATGTGATGTGAACATGATGCTATTCATGTCATTTCATTTCACCGAAATGGCACATTAATCTTCAAAAGAACGAATAAGCGAGAATCACCATTAAAGACGATACCAAATCATGTCAGTCTGACCTAATAGAATATTATTACACTTTAGCCCTGAGGGAGCAGACTGAGATCCACCGGCCTGTTCAATGAGTCTGAAAATGAACATAATGGTATTAAGTTATGCTCATCAGATTTCTTTGACACACTGTGTGGCTTGGGCATGCTGGATTTTAAAAGAAATCCTATACCTTTGAGAACACAGAGGAGCGGAAACATTAAATTAAATATTTCCAGGGCTGTGTCAACTATTATAACATATCGCAAAATGACAGCAAATGGAAAATGCTGCGTAGAATGTAGCCTCGATTTACATTTTTATATAGCTCCTCAGTGTTGTTTACAGTGATGGATGAATCGAACCATCATCTTGGGGAAAAAAGCTTTCTCCCATGTAGGATTTAATGTATATTTAGCTTGCCTAAAGTCTAGTAGCGCTCTGTTTATAAACCTCCTGTCCGCTTGCTTTTGTCGTCTGTCTGATTGCAGGTGTGTGTGTGTGTGAGTTACAGCTGAGATAATCAGTGTGTGTGTGTGTGTGTGTGTGAATTATAGAGTCGCCATCATTGGGACTGGTGTGAATTATAGTGCAAATGAAAGCTCTGAGTGAGTTATGAGCTGGATAATCACCCTGACGAGAAAACAGGGCTGCTGATCTGAGTGTCTCAGTGTGTGTGTGTGTGTGTGTGAGTGTGTGTATTAGAGCGAAAGACTGAACAGAAAGTCAAAATGAAAGTGCAGTGCGAGAGGGCGTCTCTGTGTATTTTTCTCCCTTTTCAGTGTTTCCTTTTAATGTTTAATGAAATGAATTTGGATTGAGCATCACGCAATTGCTTGGTCAGTGGCTTAATTTCTCACAGAAATGAAGTTAAATTGAAATGAGTTTCTGTGAACAGAAGTCATTCATCTCTGAAGGACACACTTCACAAACAATACCATCGGCCTAACCTTGAAATTCATGCTCAGTAAAATAAATTCTGCGGCTCACACGCTGTTCTGGCAAAGATTAAAGCCGAGGCTGTTTTAGTGGCTTTGTGAGTCCGAGCAGAGAGAGCATATTTGTTTCTAAGAGATAAAGGTTATTTACAAAACTCTAAATGAAAACACAACTGGCTCTTCCTGCTCAAGGATGCTCTCGTACAATGGGAGATGGAAGTCAGATATGTTGCCATGGCAACTCATGCATCTATGCTATGGCTGAGAGGCATCGGCAGTTTTGGAATGTGAGCAGCTGATCAGTGGAGGAAGGGCGTCGTGATAATGTGGACGGCCTGTCTGTGTGACTAATGACCAGCACTGCAGCTGCAGGATGGTGGTGAGCTGTACGGTGGCTACCATGGCAACCGGTGAGCAACGCTGTCGCTAAGGCGAGTGGCCCAGGTATGTGCATGAAAGTCCCTCAGCTCGGCTTTTAAGACCACCGGCCACCACACCCCGGCCACCCCCAGAGCGGTTTCTTTCTTCCCTCCTCTTTCAGCCAGCCAGGATCAGAGCTCGGAGCCAATAGGCAGGAGGCAAAAGTGATGGAAATGCTCCATAAATATCCCTGAAAATCCCGCCGGGAGCGCTCCCTGACATGTTTGGCGGTGAATGGGACATGATGCATGAAGGCCTGCAGAGAGTCGCCGCCCCTGGTCATTAATCTGAAGCTCCCCTTGGTGGAGTGGTAGACTGACCTTCCTATGCTGCGCAAGGGCCAATTCTCCCTCTACCTGAAGATCCCCTGAAATCTGACCCCGGAGCGGAATACACCAAGTATGCTTGATAATCACCATTGCTGTGATACCACACAAACAAGCTATTCGAGGTGCAAAAAATCACTTGAAAGCCATTTAGACGACTACAGGGTGTGGCTGTCTTTGTTTTTCTTGCAAACATATTCAGTGATTGTGTAAGGTGTGATTTTCCTTTCAGCTCTCCTCTAGTCTGCACACATGCGCAGAGACACATGCTGTTTTTAGACCACTGCATAGCGAGGTGATACATAACCTCTGTGATACATAACCTCGGTGCATTGTTTGTCCAGCTACATCTTCTCTGACCTCAGCTCACAGATAGCATCTTGCAGAGTATTGGTTTTGTAAAGGCACGATAAGGAAAGCAGTAAACTTTGATAATAGGGTTTTGTTTTTTTTTTTTATGAGGCAGGTGCTCAATATATTCTTGGTTGCATCCAGCAAACATGCACTTTGCACTTGCAACATGGAAAAATGTGAATAGTATATAGAACTGTATAACTAATGAGGAAGGAATTAGAAATGAAGAGATAATTAATGAAGTGTTAATGCACAGCTCCTGAATTACTCAGAGTCAAGGACTAATGATGAGTTACCAGGACACAGACTGGGAGATACTGTATTAAAAATAATTTAGTAATGATTAGCTCATAAATATCCATGACACAGAAAAACAATCACTTCCTCCATAAGTCTTTTCTGATGAAGTCTGAACCAGCTGCTGAGTGGAATAAAATAGTAACCACTTAGTCATCCCTCATTACTTCATCATTAGTTTCATGTTTGTGCTTTTTCTGGTTTGTTTTTAAGTAAGTAACTGAACCCCTGAGAAAAGCTCAGTTAGTTTTGTTGAAGTGTTACTTCAGGTATGTGAAGACACTGAGGTAGTGAAGGAGAAGTTAGTAACTACTAAAATGAATTTTTTCCGGTTGGGAATAACTAATGATGAAGTAATTAGTTAATGAATGAGCCATTACTAGTTTGTGCCGCCCTGAACAGCTGGCTCACACTTAATCAGGAATGATTAATAAGGAACGTGATCATCACTCAGTTTCACTGATCTGAATGAATTAGATATTTTCTTATTAAATTGGCTTAAAAGAGTAAAACAAGTAGAGTAAATACCTAGTTAGTCACATAATTAGAATATAATGTAAAAAATTGAATTTTACTGAATTTTTCCTTTTTAATTTATAGATATTTTTCCTTTTTCTGAAATATATTGAAATACAATTTTAATTAAAAATATAGATGTATAAACAGACAGTGACAATGCATGTTTTATGGAAAATAAAACTAAAACTTGTACTTGAAAAACCATAAAATTTCTATTTTCAATGAAAACTTTAAAAAAATATTTAAATATTTTTGCAAATTCATCATAAATTTGCTAATATTTCCTTTTTTGTTTGTTAGACAAAATTCTTAAGTTCAAATTTAACAGTGTAAATATATTTCTAAAATTACATAGTGACAATTTTAAAAAAAATGGAAGCATTGGTTATGTAATTTTAAGTTTGTTAAATGAGACATATCTTGTATAATTACAGTAGCTTTCACTGCAAAACGTGTTGGTGCCCCAACTGCCAGAATTAAAAAAAATTTGTTGGTTTTTAACATTTATTTTGCAGTGATATAGACTAGACTAGACTAGACTAGACTAGACTAGACTAGACTAGAATAGAATAGAATAGAATAGAATAGAATAGAATAGAATAGAATAGAATAGAATAGAATAGAATAGAATAGAATAGAATAGAAATGTCAGAATTTAATGAAAGAACCAAAACCTAAGAAACCATGGAATAAATAATGACAATCTAGACCATTTATTACACTGAACTGGAAATGAATTAATACCTGTAATCAATCAGCCTGTAAGCAGCTTGTGTGAACAGCAGTTTAGCTGTTGTTATCCAGCTTGTTTTGCTTGTTCTTAGTGTTTTCTTAAGAATAGCATCGGTCCTGTCACCCTAAAGCCTCTTGACACTGGGCCGGACTGTCACCTGCCACTGCTGGACGCTAAGCCTCAGGCTGACTCACACACTTGGACACAGGAGTGCGAACACACACAATCACGCACTTCAAGGATTGAGACTAAATAAACCTGTCAGGTAAGAAACAACTGAGTCTGGGGGAAATGTGACGGACGTGAGAATTTAAAGCTCGCGCCTGAAGCATTCAAAGATATCTAAGTTCAGTTGCACTCAGAGTAATAATTAGCTTGTCCATTGCCAATCTCATCAATCTCTTATAATGAGCACACACACAGCGTTCAATTAGAAAAGTGTGCCACGGCCCTCGTCCCTGACCCAGCTCCAAGTGGGAAACCAGTGATCATATAACATGTATTAATTCTAAGCACTGGCAACAGATGTGCTAATTTGCTGGGCTCTCTCTATTCATAATAATGTGCCAGCTCCCTCCTCAAAATATGTGCTAATTTGCAAGGGCTCATTGTGGATGTGCTAAACTACCGGCTGACATTTTGTGTGCTAATTTGTCAAGCAGGGACCCCTTTTAGTACTAATTGTGCCAAACTGTGAGTACACTTCCATGGGCCTTGAATTGCCGAATTCCTAAATGACTTCTGTCTGCTTGCAGTTTCCAAGCTCTCCACCGCTCTCAAATTGCGAATGCAACTGAATAGAAATACCAACCACTGTGAAAATAAGATGTATAAGCACTAAGTGCACACACTTGCCTACGCTCTCTCGCCCTCTCTGTCACACACACACACACACACACACACACACACACACACACACACACACACACACACACACACACACACACACACACACATATTCACATAAATATGTGCCTGCTCTTGAGATTAGACGAGCTCCTTAAAGAAACAGAAATGCAGCTAGAATCAAATGCTGCGGTTTGTTTGGTCGTATCATCAAACATGCACACATGAACACGCGCTTTAAAGAAATAACAGCTAGTTCCTGAGATTACAAATGCTGCTTACAGAAACACAGGGTCACAACTACAGTTTAATATGGAGACGTGTTCTGTTAAGATGCACTGTTTTGCTGAAATAGTTTGAGAAATTATCATCTGCATCAACAGCTGCATGTGTGATGAGCAGAGTACAGTGCTGCACTTGAGTTTCAACTGTTTGGACAAACACAGCGAGAGGTAAGTGCTGTGTTTTAATGTGAGTATATGCACACTCACCCACACTGAGAGGCTTTTTCCAAATTGGCATGCACACAGAGCAGCTCCTTACCTGAAAATGACTGATCAATATTGCAGAGCAAACACAGATAATTCAGCTTAGTGCTACAACTAATGGTTATTTTCATTATCTGTTAGCAAGCTGATTGTTTTTTAGGTTCTGTTTTTTTCATTGGTTGATTAATTGGATGCACAATATGAGAAAATGGTGAAGAAGTAATGAAAAAAAGAAGATATGCAACAAAGAATAATAAGTGAGACAGTAGAGTCCAGGATTACTTGGCATGTTGATTTAAAAATAGTCAATTTGTCAACAGTCATAAATTGATTTTAAGTCTGTTGACTCATTGATTAACTGACTGATGTTACACTCAAGTAAACTACTTTATAAGCAAAGTTCATGACATGGAGCATGAGGTCAACTACAGTTTCAAAAATGCAATTAAATGAACACCTCTTGGGAAAAAATGTCATTTGTGGAGGTGAAACGTGGACAATGGTGCCCATTTGGTGCAAATCACATCCACTTTATGTTGCCATCCAGGCGTGGAATCAAAACGAATCAAAATATTTATTGAAACACAGAGGAAAGGAGGCACGCAGAGGAAAACTTGTTGTGGCTGTAATAGCACATGTAGAGAGGTGGCAATGCGTTTTGAAGCTCTTCCCGAGGCGTCATTCGATGGCGCCTGCGGAAGAGCAGTCAAGCTTCAAAAAAATATTCTCACTCTTTTCGAGCAAATACAGCAGTTCTCAATTGTCTTTATGTTGTTTCTCTGTGGGGCACTTTGGAGCAGACAGACACCGAGGCTGAGAGTTTATTTTTCAATGCATCTGCACCATCTGCCCAAATATTCCAGCATATAACAGAAAATATTCAGGATATCGCTATGGAAACAACAGCAATCTGTAAATTGGAAGCAAACACATCTATCACCAAATAGCTGCTGATGTTATTACGTTTGCCGCAGATCTATTTTAATGAATGTGGCATTAAAGTTTGCCATCAACATAACAAATACACACTTTGCAGTCATGATGTGCTTTGTCTCACAGCTGTGGTGTGAAATCACTGTATTTTTTGTGGGTATAAAAAGTCTTATTCCACTAATGCACATGCATTTTGTGGAAAAATACAGTGGCTTTCACACACAGTAGGTTTTATGAGCCTTGGAAGTCCCACACTTCCTATCTGGCTCCCATGTATAAACACGAGTATTCCCAAAATCGCAGTCACAAGGTCGTACAGTTCAAGTAAATAATACAAATCTCCAACCTGCAGTCGGGAGCTTTTTCTGCCACCACGGAAAATATGTGATTTGGCTCTAATATACAGGCCATAGGGAGCGAGCGGGACCACTTATTTAACAGAATGCCTCCCACTGCTTCGCTCCTCATCCGTCTGCCATTTCTCTTTCCGTGCTCCATCTTTTTCCTCTGCTTTATCAAACGCACACACACGGCATATTTCTCACTCCCTCAGACTAGAGTACATCTCATGGTGGCCTCGGCAGGTGACAGATGGCGACCTCGCAGCGGCGCTCACTGTAAACTGAGTTTTAATCAAGCCTAAGCACGTGTGAGAGATGCTAATTATCCACTGCAGGCTAAAGGGAGTCCAGCCTGGAGAACATTGTGACTGTGCATGTGCATCCGTGGTTTCTAATCATTTCACCATTGTGACGAAGCCACCGTTTATGGCACCGCAGAGGAGAAAGGCAGGACGGACCGGGCGTCCCTGGATACTCCAGCCCTCAAGCTGTATTGCTGAGCTAAATAAATATGGAAAAGAACTTGACTAACAGTAATCCTGGAGTCTTTAAACAAACTCTCTCAAAGTTAACCACAGGGATTTCCAACTGTCTCTCAACAAACTTGCCAAAAAGGGGGGCGTTAAGACTCTTATCTCACCACTGCACCATTTCTGAACGTTAACATTTTAGGCATAAAATCCCTCTTATCTAAAAAGAATGTGACAACAGGATAAACTTACATTACATTTACACATGGCATTTAGCACGTGTAGCCGACCTTGGCACGGAGCTGCCAAAGAAGTTCAGGTTATGATGCTGCAATTAGGTCACAGCAAATTATGTGCGACTCTATTGTCCTCTTTGCTCCCCTCGCCGCTCTCATTCTAATTCTCGCTGTTCTCCTGCTCATCAAAATGGTCCTGTATTACACTCTTCCCATTGTAATTTTGAACAAAATGGCTGTAAAATTAGACTTTCTTTCTTGTAGAAGGGCAGATGTAATCTCCCATCAGAGCCAAAGGTCAAGAATTAATTCAGGAGGCAGCTCTTTAATTCTCACAGCTGGGTTTTCACCAAGCGGTGGAGAAAAAAAAGGAGGTTGGGGGGGAGGAGGAAGAAAGAAGAAAAAAAATGAGACAGTTTACAGGATTTTGTTAATCTGATTATAATCATTTTTAATCTTCATAAATTTAGAAATCCTCACAAAGAAGGTGATTAGAATTTCCGGAAAGGTAATAACAGAGAAGCTGGGAAATGCTCACTTTAATATGCCAAAAATAAATTATGTAAAATAAAAATATGTAAAGTAAATCATACAATAATGTTCTGACACACAAAAATTTAATTACAATCACTCAGGCAGTTACAGCTTGTGGTATGCGAAGCATTCGAGCTCTGCAGTAAATCCATATGATATGTTTATTAGCTCATCAAAGCATCTATTTCTGTTCCAAAAAGGGGTTAAATCTCAGCTTTTAATTGCTGCGACAAATGAGCGTTGTGCACACAGTCCCATATATAGGTCGACATATATACATTATGTAGTAAGCTGGTGTGATTGAAGCTAAACTATGGTGTTCTGCTTCAAGATTGGAGAGGTAAAAAGTAAATATTAGATTAGAAAGATGTTATTTGCTTTGAAAATGAAAGGTACAATAAGAAATTGGGCTTTGAAATGTGCCTGTCATTGTGTGTAAGGACACTGAGACCAAGAGACAGGCAGAGGTAAGACTGGATCACAGTCAGGGAGAGGAAAGTAGAGGAAGGACCAGGAGACAAGCTGGGAGCCACAGGGAGACAAAGAGAGGAAGGACGGCGAAGGACAAAAGGGAAAGAAGTGGAGGGAAAAAAGAAGGAAACTGACAGAAAACTCCATTTTCTGGATATTAATTCGATGCTGAAAGTGCACCTCGCCGTCATGCTGTCTCCTCACAGCCCGTCAGATGTTTTTTAGAAAATAACCAGTGATGGCCATTATGTCTAAAGTCGGAATAAGCTGTAGTTAGATGGGAATGCTGTCTGACAACCAAAAAAAAGAGGAGAGTTTGGACTGCGAGGGAGGGGAAGGAAAGAGGATGAGGTGGAGGGGTGGGGCCAACAAAAAAAAATAGATGAGCGAAGGAAACGGAGAGGGAGAAATTGAGAATAAAAGAGGTCACTGGAGGCAGATAAAAGACACTCAATTAAACGAGTGAATGGATGGCCCATTAGACCTGAACGGACACCTGCACCCCTCCCCTCTGCCTCAGCCACAGGGCAGGAAAATGTCAGCTCCGGGTTTGAGTTCATCAGCCTCCCATCAGCCACCGCTGTACACAAGCTCGCCGATAATCAGAGCCACAGGTACACTTTGCTGCAAAGGTGTGTCGATTTTTCCTCGCTTGTTCTACCAGCACACAATTGCACCGCAGTCGACAGAGAGAGGAATGAAAGAGACACGCATGCCTGACTTTAGCAAGGAAAATAGCCAGAGGCCTTGCGGATGAAAAAGAGACTAAATAATGAAGTTCCTCAAATATGTGTACTGATTTTTTTTCTTCTTCTTCTCCCCAATAAATACGAAAACATCCACTGAGGATAAAAGACAATGAAAGTGGTGGGAAATCAGGAGTCCTGTTTTAATCTTTCTCCTGATCTGCTGTTTATTTCACCACTTCTCGCTTTCAATCACACCCCGCTGGGCAGCAAATTCTAAGTCTTTTGTCATGTTTAAAAAGCAATAGCCGGGTGTGTGTATATCATGGGTAGCTGTGCGAAAGGAAATCGAGATGATTGGTTTAATTATCTCTCCTCATAGTCTTAAAAGGAGGTGGAAATTAAGCTAAGTCTGTTCATCTGTTCCATCCCACCATGATGCTATATGTGCGTGGAAAAGGGTCAACGACAGAACGCTGCTAAAGACTACCGCAGCCAAAACATGCAGGTTTTAGCCTTAAAGCTTTATCAAATCACTTCCCAGCCACAGTGGAAAATGCATCTATTATCCTCTAACCTGTTTATTAACAGAGATAAATGCGGCTTTCTTTCCACCACATTTATAATCTCACCTTTTCCTTCTCAAATACCTCCCAAACAAAGACGCATGAAAGCTACACAAAACACTTAAATATCCTCTGAGCAAAAGGAGAAAAAGGGACAGAAAGAAATAAATTCAACATTGCAGGAGGAGACATTTTGCATAGCCCTTGTGGTTCGTGGACAATAGAGCGTCATGCTGATTCAAAGAACATGATTTTAAGTAATCCTGCCTCAATATGTCCTCCCACAGAGCCCATTTCCCCCTGTGTCCTTGGTTCACACAGAGAAACATTCATACATCTGACAGGCTGTGCTGTCAATGGGAGCCCGAATTCTGCTTTCTCCCTTTCAGTCCATTGCTCCCCTCCTTCTCTTGCTCCTTTATTCAGCTGGCTGGAGATGAAGGTGAATCACCACATCCTAACCTGATCAGTGCCTCACATCATAGCCAACACAGCCGGAGGGCTTTTTGTTATCGATTGACTTCAGAATCCCATGTAGTTTGGACGTCAATGCTTTCATTTAGGGTGTATGTGCTTTCAAATATGTTTACCTGGTCTGCGTGTTCGGAATTCGCACCTAATTGCCTCGGCTTGCTGGTTTTAAACATATATACGGGATAAACATTATATAGGCACATATACAGCCGAGCACTTCAGCAAGTAACACGAGCAGCGAAAAGGCAAACAGTGACCCTCCTACATGTATTAATCATAGAACAAATACACAGTAAACATTTACTCAAGCTCCCAATTAGCAGTATCTACCAGCTTCCACAACAAACAATTGACAAGCCAGGTTTATTTCCCTCTATTAGGCAATCACTTAACAGTTAATTACCACGGTTGCGCTCTCGTGAAGTTAAAGGTCTCACATGTTACCCTCACACACGACGCAAAGCGAGCCAAAGGTCTGCTTTTCTCGCCGTTTAAAGCGCAGCTATGAGAGGAAATGAGCCAATCCGACTACATTAAAGCCATGTACCCCTACACGTCACGTGGCTGCTTAAAGCTAGCTCTCATTATCATTACAATCCTGCACACCCTGCTTATAGAGCACATTTGTTCCTTTTTTTTAGTGTTTGCATTCTCACAGATGGTAACCTGCGATACACACACAAGGGGGTATCAGGGATTTGGCACTGGTTGCTTGCAGTGCTGCCAGTTTTTGCCCTTTTTTCTTTTTTTTTTTTAAATTCTTCATCTCTATACTGACTCCCACTATTTAAAAGTCTAGTGGAATTGGAGACAGTAAATATGTGAACAGACAATACAGGTGAATTCATGAGAGGGTAATAAAAGCACATTTTGGGCTCAGTTCTGCGAGGGAACCACAAGGACGCATGTGTTAACAATGTCTTCACAGCTTTTCTCTTCGGTAAAAGCTATTTCCTACATATCCAAAAGTCCCAGGCAAATTTGTTTTTTGAGCTTGTTAACAATGTGCTGACATTTATTCAGAGATGCAACGCCGGACTCCTGGCCTCCCACTGCATTTCCACAGCACACTCCACTGTCCTTTCTGTGTCTCTTCACAGAAGCCATCAGAAAACAGCAATAAAAGAGCACAACTGAGTGTGGGCTGAGAGTGGACTGCACTGAGGCAAACTAATCTATCTTTACTCCGTATCTGCTGGCCTCAACACTCACTGTTTTTCTTCTCACTCACACTTTTACAGACTCTCTCTCTCTCTCTTCCTTTTTTTTCCCTTCTCCCGACAATCACTCTTATTTTTCTTACACCTCTCAGAGTTTTCTTCCATCTCCCTCGGTGAGATTGCGAAAAGGACAGCTCCACATGTACTATGAGATGCAAAATAAATAAATAAATCATTCCTTCCTCTCTGACCTTCACTCAGCTCTGAGCCAGACAAGCAGCCACCCAGACATGCTGCAGGGCTCTTCTCGAGGGACAGTTTCATAGAACAATTGCACATATAACCCCCCTAACCCACCTGATACCCCGGGAATCCCTGAGTGACAATGACAAAGAGTGATGGGCTGTGAATAATGAAAGCCCTCCAAGAGGAAGTGGCAGGACGCAGGTCTCGGATGACTTCTGTTTGATTCGCAAAGAAAAAGAAAAACAGACAGTGTGTTAAAAGATGCAGTCACGCTGGAGGTGTTTACCCTGCAAACAAGGTCAATCAGCTAAAGCCTCCTTCGATGTAAATAATCTCTTCAGATGTGGCTGGTAAATCTCAAAAAAACTGACTAAATGCGAAGCACAACATGAAAACTAATTTCATACCTCACAGATATTTGCCATTTCAGAATGGCAAGAAAATCTGTATCCCTGAATTAATCGCCATTGAGCCTTTTGTAACTGAGGCATGACAGCAAGACCTTCAAAGACTCAGGACTGTAAACATATTTTAGAAATCCATCTAGATAGTTCCCGGCTTCAAGCCTATGTGTGGTGCTGCATGCTAATGCAAGACAGATCTCCTCTTTGTTCTTGAAACCCACGGTGGGTATTTTTAAACCATGGAAATCATTTGCCAGCAGAGATAGTTTCATATTTCTATAAGCTATGGCGGGGCCAAGTGACACATGAATATTTTAAGCAGCTTTGTGCCTATTTAAATGTGTTTGCTGTGAACATGTTGGCAGTGGGCCAGGGCACAGGGTGTTATCCGTAATTCCTGCAATCCTAAACTAAACTCTAAGTGTGCTGATAATTCAGGCTGGCAGAAAGCAAAAGCAAATAAAGTCAATTAACCACAAACTCCGCTTGAATTTGTTCCCTCTGCCCTTGCTCATTCTCGACAACCTTGTAATTTTTTTTTTTTTTTTGCCACCACAACACAGCTGAGACGACGATGCCTGGTAAATATTAGAAATACAATAAAGGACCTGTATCTTGGCACAAGCATTGTGGAGGGAGTTAGATAAACTTCACTTTCACCACAGGAGATATTTTTAACCAGCGAGGGGGAAAAATTGCTTGATTTCCTTTCCAAAATGAAAAACAATGCTGTGCTTCAGTCATAAAATATTCCCACACATGTTGTGTATCGGGAAAATATAAACAAAAGCAGGAAATACAAACAAACAAAATGAGCATCTGTGAGTCAACAATGCTTTCAGCAGCAGTTGACAGCCCAGGGACATACTGCATCTGCCAATGCTGTTTGCAGATGGCGGCGATAATGTTAGCACTCAACCTCACAGCCGCAGACCAACTATGGACATCAGAATTAAAACGCTCCTGGCTTCATTCTTGACTTTCCTTCTGTTGAATTTTCTTGGTTTTATGAATTGGTCCCGCCTGCAAGTAAAAACTCGGTCATCTCTGATGGAAGGAGCAGATGTGATGACTCATTGCTTGTGTGACTGAATGTTTGTTATGGGAGGAAGCGAAATAAAATCATGCACATAATGCTGTTTCCTGGGAAGGAATTAAAGAAGGCTCCTTTAATTTCAGCCAACCAGTTAGCAGGCGCATGATGCACTGCACTTGAAGGCAGCTCTGAATTTCCACTCCAGTAGATTCTAACTGGCCATCGGTGACAAGTGAGGAAATTGAACTTTAGCAGTATTACTGTATTTAACTGTTTCAGGGGAGATGTTACAATCTTTCCTGACATCACTACCAGAATGGGGTTATTTAAAATTTACACGAAAATAATTAAAAATTAATGCTAACCGTCCATAGCTGGGACTGCAGATGAATGCAATACCAAGTGTGCTCGCTTTCCTTCATTGTTCAAGCAGAAATGGAGAGAAAAATCCCCCCAAATTTTTGCTCTGGGTCCATGACACCCTTATCATTATCAGTAGCTACTAACTATAATTCAATGCTTTCAAAAAGCAGGAGAATCTTCTCTCTAGAGGTACTTTATTACAGCTTGTATGGGTTACAGTGGCTCCATTTCAGTGTCTCACTAAATGAATTACCTGTAAGATTTATAAATGAGGAACATGGAACATAATAATTCAATTCTGTGAGGGAATTAGCACAGCAGATTTGCCTGCAGCTGGTGGCCCAAACACTTCACATTTTTTCCCTTTTTTCCCTGACACTTGTCGCTCTGCACGCTGAGGTTGAAGCTGCAAATACAAAAGGCTGACTGTGCTTTGGTGTTACACTGTATACGTGTGTGTCTGTAAAGGTCTCAGCCCTGACAGGAGAACAGTGGTTGTACATTGTGAGCCGCCTGTCTGGACAGAATGGAACGTGGGTCTGGGAAGGAACAGATAGACCCAAGGGAGCTGACCTCCTCATTTAACCGGCCTCCTTGCAGGAGCAGCTGGGATGCTGGCTGAGTAAGCACATCCAGCAGGACAAGAGATGCTCTAGGAAGAAAAAAAAAAGCACCAGTGCAGCTTCCAGTGTCTCTCATGGCATGTCTGTTGCATTTACACTCACTGATATACAGTGAAATCGCACAACTCTATTTTTAATCTACCTGTCTCTTCTGGAGACTCTTTTAAGAGCAAACCCACAGATAAGCACGTCATCTGTTCTAAAGAGAATGGATTACACTCCAAGAAATGGTGCCATCTTGCAGAGACGTGAAGTGGGTGCTGCTGGCAATAGATAAAAACACAAATAGGGTTTCACAGAACGGATATGACTGCGTTACAAAACGTGATCACTGCGCTCTTTTTGCACAGCAACAGGCGCTCAGGTTGCCTCTGTCCGTGGTCCTGAACCAGCCGTCCTGTGTGGGACCACAGACAGACACCACCGGCTTGTTCAGCCGAATCACTGCAACCAAGAAATGAAATATATAAAAAAAATCAAGCATGAGCTTTACCCCAGAGGAAAACAGATCTCAGTGACATGAATCACCTCTTATCTCGCATGGCTATGTCCGTCTTACTACTGATGCCAGATGCCTCGCAGATGTGGCGCGTCAGCACGCGCGACATATTGGACATGGCAAGGTACATTCAACAGCTCTAATCATAGTTCATAAAGAAACACACACGCAAAAAAAAAACAAAACATAAATACGAATCAAACTGTCTCCACATTACTCAAAGTACGCACATATCTCATCCATTAATGCGCAAAATTGTCTCCAAAGAATTTTATCCGTGATTTGGCGGCTTGGAAACTTTATGTGTGGGGGGGATTTTGCCACCACCTTCACCACCAGCCCCTGAAGGATTAGTCAATAGACGCCCGGCGTGTGTCAGACAATGTGTGAGACGGGAAATCGCTCGTCGGAGCTGAAGGATGCAGCAGGAAGACAAGCACATCTCGTTGCCATAGCGGCGGCTCTTGCGGACGCGGCCTGACTCTTAAACAGGACCCTCGGGGGAACTGAGGGGGGGGATTGTAAGGATGTGTTGTCAACACTTGATGACATCCGCTGTCACTGCGCGATGTTTCTCTGCGAAGGCAACACACAGAGAAGCAGCCATCCTCCTCAGACGGATCTAATTAACCGGGAGTCGAAGCCGCAAGAGGCCGTGATTTAGTGACTTTTAGAACAGGTGGTAATGGAACTATTGTGAATTTATGAAGCGGCTCCAAGCGCTGCGTGGTGGCAACTGTTGAAGAACTACTTTTATAGTCAACATGGATTACAATCAGTCAACCAGCAGGCAGTAGTTCTTGCGGCTAATCAACTTTTAGTCCATTGAGTTGCACTTAGGGAGGCAACTATCAGTATGAGCGATGATTACGGGATGGGGCAGCACCAGCATTGAAAAGTGAAAGTATCTGTTTGAAGAATGCCGATTAGTGAAAGGAGAACTCCCGACTGGATTGCACTTCAGTGGGATTAAGGATGAAAAGTAGTGTGGGGCATATCGATTGTCCCTTTTCACAGATCAGCAATGGATCGGTAGCGAGAGGGCAATGTTTACATGGAAACATTTACAGCAGAGGACACGTTGGGGAGCCAGCAGTAAAAGGCCACCGAGGTACAAGAAACTGGTGAGAAGATACAAGCTGAACTGTTGCACGTTGGCTGCAGTCATTCAGAGCAACATGATTTAAGTTTCTTGGATGCTTGTCGGTGAGATGCGCTCATTTAGCCAGATTAAAACCGGTGACATCGAGATATTATCACCATAAACAGATAAATATTCACCAGCATGCATGATTTCAGAGTGCAGACCAACTCTTAATGCAAAACCAGGCAGCAGTAGAGCGAAACACCTCCGTGCATCTGCTCCCGCATCCCGTGAATGCCGCTTCACTTGTGTGCCAAGTGCGGCTAAACGTGGCGATGATGATGATGATAACATAAAAGCAGATTCTTACCAAATCTTAAAACGTGTGGCATCCCGCGAGAGTAACCAAGAAACAGCAGCAGAAGCGGGATCAGCCTGAGGTTGGACCTGAAAACGAGACTGCTTATCATCAGATGATGGGAGGTAATCTTCATGTTGTTTCCAAAAAAACATTTAAAAAAATTTAAAAAATGCACAGTGGTTAATCCCCCCTGGTACGCGGTTTCGGTTCCCGCACCCTCCGTAAATTTTCTGTTACGGTTTCTTGGGCAAGGCAGGGTGACGGCGACGGCCCTTGGACGAGCAAGATCACGGCATGGTCACTTTCCTCAAATCCATTAGCAGTCCCGGCATGGTTTCCTTTTTTCTCCCTCTGTCTTTTTTTCTTTTATCCCCACGTTCTCCGTCGTTCTCTTCTCACTGCGCCAAGAAACAGCAATCCGCGGGGTCGAGGGACGGCGGGACTTCCATGTCGAAGGGTATACGGATCCAGCGGGTGAGGAGGGGGGAGGGAGGGAGCCCGAGCATGGGCTGGTTAGGTGAGGTACGGAGGAGAGTGGGGGGGTTTCGCGGATGAGGGGCGAGAGAGCGCCGAGCAGAGGATACGGCAGCGATATGCAGCCCCCTATGAGGCGCTCTGGGTTGCTTGCGCTCCCATTATACTGCACTGCTGCACAGGCTCTGACGTCGAGCCAAGGTTAGTGCTGTGAACGCGCACCAGAGAGAGAAAGAGGGAGAGGGAGAGGAGAGCGCGAGTAAGGAGAGAGAGAGAGAGGGGGGAGAGAGAGATAGCTTACAGATAGACAGAGAGAAAGACGTGCCAGAGAGGGAGGAGGAGGGGGGAGGATGGAGAGAGAGAGAGAGACAGAAAAATAATGAGCAAGGAGGAGTGGAAAACTTTGTTTCATACCACCTTTCTAGGCAGTAGTTTCCAATGTTTTCCTCCCTTAACTTGGAGCCAAACTTGCATGCATCCGGAAATGTGGAGGCAAATATGCAAAAAAACAAAAGAAAAAAAAATAATAAAAGGAATCCACAGAGCAGTAGGAACTTCGGGATGACCAAAATCTTGCAATTCTATATGATCATGCTCCAAAAAAGTTGCGCAATTGACCAACAGTGATCATCTCTTCCAACTGCAGCCTCTCTGCGTGTTTCTCTATTCAGCACCGTGGACAGAGACAACAAACCTGCAAATCGCTAAATAAGGCACCAAATCTGTCTACGTTCAAACAAGCAGCACAGGTTTAGACTGTAGGCTACCACCGGCATTCTGCTGTATTCTGCACATACAGAAATAATAAACGCACCGCACTGCGCGCAATAACCTGCCCAACCTCTGCACACACAAGGCGATGCAATCTCGTGCCAGCAGGATAGCTTTTGCACTGATCTTTTCTCTCTCCCTTACAACCAGGAGTGGGCCCACTTGAGTTTTGTCATTCACAACTTGCCTCGCCATACCTTTTTTTTCTTTTTACGGGATTTCAAGCAACAACCTTTCAACAAATTTCAACCATCATTCCAGAAATGTGGGAGGAGTGGGATGAAAGGAATTAAAATTGGCAGAACAGCAAATCCGTAATATCGACGGAAGCTGCTGAAAGGCACGAATATTTAACCTATGCAAATAACTCCACTTTAGACTTGAAAGCCTTCCAGCAACAGACTGTTCTCGAGAGTAAGCCATACTCCTCCTCCGATGTGAAGGTGTGTGTGTGGGGGGCGCGCGCACACACACACACACACACACACACACACCAGACATGCAATATCTCCGGAGCCTATCGCGTTTGATCTGCGGGCTCAACGCGGCCTGTATCGTATGGTTTGCGTTGCACCGACGAGATGGATATCTACAGGTTTTGCGCATAGGCCCCTACGCTATTGACTCAACACTACATGCACCTTATCAGCGTCCGCCCCCAATGAGCAGCTCTTCATGGGCCGGTGCATCCACTGGAGGTTACAGGTAAGAGCTGCGCACCCCGCAGGCCCCCAGGGGGGAGGCTGGAGGGCTATTTAATCCCTGCGGAGACGTGAAAGGAGCTCTTTGATCGGCGCCATCAGAGTCCAAGCCTGGATGAACACAGTCATTGTGTGACTCAAGTGTGAATGGCTCGGCTTGTGTGTGTGTGTGTGTGTGTGTGTGTGTCTGTGAGTGAGTGAGTGAGTGAGTGTGTGTGGTGAAGAAACACTCCAAAATAGCTGTAAAATGACTTTGGCACTTTTTTTTTTTTTGCGCACTAAGATGTTCATTACGCACCAGTTGTAGGCCCGTCTTCTTATTAGACTGCATAATTCACAGGAAATCACAGAGAGAATGTGCGGATAAACAAAGAATCCTGACACCTACACACTCTCTCTTTTTTCTGTTGGAGTGCTACTCCGCTGTACTTTAGAGGCGCCATCAAATCCACCCGAACAAATAGAAGCGTTTAATGGCGACGAGGGCGCTTGTATCAGCTAAAGGAAACACGCAGTAATTACATGGGATCAAGTAGGTGGTGTGAACGTTGACTTTGAACGTGTGTCGACTTGCGTGGGTCTGCACACCAGCACTCTGCAGTGCGAGAATATCAAAGAGAATGGCACTCATCATGCTACCATCTGGACCATTAGCATAATTATGGAGGAATTCAGGGTTTCCGTATAAGTCAGCAGAGCTCCACACAGCATGAAAGGAATGCTTATTGAGCTCTGGGAGAAGACATCAACTGACAGGCAACTAAACTCAATGCGCCCTCTGGCCTTTTACTGAGGCACTGCACGCGTAATCAAGCCCTCAGGTGCCCTCACACACCCCAGAATTTAATTTGCACAATAGAATTAAAGCTGCGACAAATGATTCTGATTTAATTTCCAGAACAGAAATCTAAATATTACATCCTTGCGCCTGAGCATGGGGCACTTCAGGACAAATCATCCGCATTTACTCCCCACTCAAAGTGCTCAGTGCATCTTTTGTGTGTCAATATCTTGATTACCAATCAGGAGTTAACAAATTCTTCCCTTCCCAGTAAGGCAGTCAGGATGAGATGGCTGAAGAATGGAAAATTGCCTCATTATGATGCTAAAATGACTCCTGCTCCTTTAGCTTGTTGTGACTAATAGGAAAATACCCCTGTGCCATTTGGGAGATGTACGCTTTTTTTTCTTTTTCTTTTTTTTTCCAACCATGATCAAACCGTGTCGTTTTTGAAGGAGACCACAAATTAGATGAGTTTATACACACCCACTCGCTTGTAACCTACGGAGGCTTCCATATGAGCTGGCTGGTGTGTTTATTCAAACACCATTCATGCAGTGGGTAATGCAAAGGGGACTTTATGCAAAGGAGAGATAACCACTGCTAAAAGCCTTCTGTCATTCCCTCTCTCCTCCATCCCTCGCTCTCTCGCACAGGCAGACTGGTAGAAAGATAGCATTGGCACAGAGGAGGAAACCATGGAAACGAGAAGCTGATGCACTTTGAATGGTAAGACCCTGAAAGAGAAGACATTCATTCAGTTCAGTTGCCCTGCACTAAAGGCTCATCTCTACTGCATTATTTTGAATGCCACAAGTTATTTTAACGCGCTTGGCTCCAGAAAGTCAACGATGGTCTCACTTCATCAGCCCATTATGTCAAGACGACTGTAGCCAAGGATGTCTGAACACTTTGGCGAGAAGAAGAAGGGCCCCCGACAGAAACACACACACTTTACTTCATTTGCACTCACACAACTGTGAAAACCTCTTCCCTTTTTCCCAGCTACAGTATCACAGCATTTTCCCCTCTCAAATGCGCCATGACGTACCAGCCAGCATCCCTTCAGTCAGCAAATCACTTCAGTTTTGAGTTCAATATATTTACATTTCCCACTTGTGGCACTGCCTTTGAACACAGCGTGCAGAAGTCAGCACAGGCCTATATGTCTTGAGCAGTGCTGTCAATGAGATGCCTGGGACCTCAGTGGGAATACATTCTTCAGAGACGACAATTAGTCAAGTGAGACAGTAATTAGGACCTCTCTGCACACTGTCACTTCCAGTTAGTGCTGACGGATGCCCACAAATACCCCCCTCCAGCAACTGCAGTCAGGCAGACTTTTACTTCTGGTGCTGTGCTTTGACTTGGTAATGTGACAGCCATCTGTAAATTTTATTTACCATGGTAACACTTTCAGTAATGGCATGGTAATTTGGTCAGCGCTATTACAGCTGAGAACTATGGTGAATTTCTACCAGCTGTGGTTATGTACCACAAAAAATAGATCCAAGTAAGATATATTATTAAAATTACTATGATAGCATCAATTTATATTTTTTAATTAAATTTAATAAGTTCCATCATTAGCCTTATAAAAAAATACTATACATACCTAATTTTACTTGTACAACTCAGTACAAGTTCAAAATAATACCAAGTTTGTCCACATCTGCCACTTTATTTGATACACATACAGCAGGTAAAAGTAATGCAGTCCTGCAATAAATCATAGCCTCATGAAGGTTACAGCGTTCAAGCTATTTTACAGAGGCGTTGATTCAACTTTACGGTCATTTAGTTTGTGGTCCCATTGAAGTGGACAACATGAAGGTGATTTATTGCAAGGTTGCAGCATTAGAGTGCGTTAGAGTGCATTACTGCATTATTTTTTTGGCTAGAAGTGCCCAGTAAGTGTTTCAGTATGAGCGCCCCAGGAGCCCAACTGGTTGAACGGGTGAGTTTGAGTTTGATGGCCATTTGCTGCATGTCATTCCCCCACTCTTCTCCCCATGTTTCCTGTCTCTCTCCACTTTCAAAGTAAAATAAAGAGTAAAAAGCCCCCCAAAATAACTTTAAAAAACGGTGAAGTTCTGTACTGATTAGCTAGCATCCATTTGGCTTTATTTTTTTGCAATATTCAATAATATATAACTAGGGCAGTTAAAGATTAGTTACATATAGATCCTTGATTTATCACATAAAAGTTATTAGCCAGTAAGGCTGAAGACAAGGGGCATACTTGTCAGTAATGTATTGTTTTGCTGTAGTACCTGGTTGCAGCACTAGGTGGAGCCTCTTACTGTTCAGTGAGGTGGAGTTACATGTATGTTCGCTCACCACCCATTGCAGAAAATGAAAGCACATCCCTGCTGTATATCTGCCAAATTGTAGTCATGCTAGTAAAATCTGCAGCACTGGCAGCTGTACAGCTTAGCTAGCTATCTGAAGTTCATGCTAAGCTACGATTTTCGAACGCTAACAGAGCCCGGGAGCTGAGTGACTGTCAGCAGAGAGCAACTGGAACTGCCAGCATTTAGGAGCAGCATGACTCTGATTGCAAGCTTCCAAAAAACAAAATGAATCGTGACAGTGAAAGTGTATCAGAGGCACTCTGCTCAGAATAGAAACACATTTTAGAGGCAGCAGTAAAACTTGACAGATTTCCTGAACTGCTTAAGTTGCTGCAACTTCAGCTGTGGACATTTGCTCAACATGTTAAGAAACAAGTCACTGCATCACATAGATAAAGTGGGATATTATTCTGATAAACTGCTATGAAGAAATAAATAATATCACAGGTTATTTAGCGTGGGAGTTCTTCAAATTACTGATGAACCTGACATTTCATGGTCAAGCACATGGAAGAACATCCACTGTATTTCATTCATTATATTGATAAATTGATTACTGGTTATAAATGTGGCAGACTATTGGTTATGGACACTGTTTAAAATTTTAATTCCTGTGGATGACAAATATTTACCAGATTTAAAAAACATCACAAAAAATTAAGTTATCCTGGCAAAAACTGCAAAGCTAGGCAGCATTGTTTAAGAAATAACAACAATAACAACAAAACCTGTTACATCTATTTCTGTGACCATCATAAATTGTGGCTTTATTATAGCTACATAAATAGTGCTACTAGCTAGGTTTTAAACATGTGAAAAATGCCCAGAATTTGACAATATTTGGATGCTGAATGAAGTTTTTGTTCTATTATTCAAAGTACAGGTGTCAGAAAGTAAACTAACTTGTGTCTGATTATTCCTGATTACTATTTTTTGGGTATTATTCAGCCTTTAAACTAGTGATGAATGATTAAATTCTCAAAATTTGTGTCAGACCTACATTGTAAAAAAACAAACAAGCAAAAAAACAAAACAATGATAAAATTCCAGCTGCTGAGGCATCAAAAATTACTGTGAAATAATAGAAAACGGCAATATTAAAATTTTTCAATAGCATTACACAAGATCGTATGTATTGTTTTGGCTTTCTAATGTTTCATAAAGGATAATTACATGTGTAATTACACATGATGCCTCTCATTTAACAAATCTATGTGAATTTACAGAAGATTTTTTTCTTTTTAATTGCCCTAAATCTATCTAATTTTAGACATAAATTTACAAATAAACCTAAATGCATCAGTTTCATCTATGAAATTAAAAGGAGATATTTATGAAATTCTAATAAATTTGATAAATTTGTAAATCAATGAATAATTTTTTAACAACAAAAAAATGCAGTTAGAGGTTTTTAATGATATTTTACAGTTAACATGCAAATCCAGTCTGTGTTTTTTATAATCTTATTTATATATATATATATATATATATATATATATATATATATATATATATAAAAATAAAATTTAAGACACCTGGAAAAATCAATAAGACAATAAATTTAAATTTAATTACTGATTTTTTCAAGCGCACAGTTCCTTGATTTCAAATTGTTTGCTATAGTTTAATGTATCATATTTTTTTTTAACACCTGCATTGTGCCATGTTTTGAGTCATGTGCTGGTTTCATTGAATTTATATTATTATTTTTGCAAAACAGAATTATGTGCCTTCAAAGGACATCTTTACCATAGTTCTATCATATTAGTGCATCTGTATTTCATCGCAAAATGACAATCAAAACCAATACCGGTGACAGCCTTGATTACTTTGACCCCTTCATCCCTTCTGGATAATTGTAGTCTGCATTATATAAGGATACTGGTCATTTGCACAGCAGGTATTCTGACATGTCACCAAAGGACTAACACAGATGTAATCATTGAGAGCAGCAGCAGGGTGCTGCTGCTGTGCATGTGGGCTGACTGTCGTGACCTGCTGAGACACGTAATGGAACTGAAAGACTGTTATGTATCTGCTTAGCTCCATCTGTGCTTGCAAAAATTAGACTTATTTATCCAAAATTTACAGATGATAATCCTTATTAATGCTCCTATTCTTAAAACATATCTGCATGGGGCTATAAATGCTACTACAAATAAATACTTCATCCAAAACCTAAATTATTGTATCGATTGCATGCTTGGGTTTGAAAAGTTTATCTGCAGTCAGCTTGGATTCACAGCAGTTTTAATCGATGAGATTTATTTTTAGTCTAAAAGTAAAAATATCCTCCGAAACTTCTAATAATCCACCACCGTCCATCCGTGTGCTCACGATGCACTCATTTTTTAAAAATCTATTATTTTTCTTTTTATTTATTGTTCTTAGCCTAGTTATTCTAACATCAACGGAAATATTTATAGCAAAATGATGAGATGCTGAGGCCTTCTAATAATAACCCCTCATAGATCTGAACACAAATAAGTATAAATAAAGGAACAGTCTCCTTTTCAAATTTATTTTTGCATGAGTTGTTTACGTCTTTGTTCTCGTCGGGCAAATAAATGCTTTCTGTGCTTTGTGGTTTCAGATCTTAGGGAGGAAAAAAAAATCTTACATATTCACAGACACACGCACAGCAGAGAGCTGGGCTGATTGGATGGTGGACGGCTGGAGTTGTTATTACAGAGCATCCAGCAGAGTCTGGTTTGCAGGATAAGGACGTCCTTACAGGGCATTTCTCAGTGTGAACGATGAGGAAACAGCCTCCTGTGTGAGCATGGATGTGTGTGTGAGAGAGAAAGTTTGAAAGAGAGAGAAATCGGCAGAATGTGGACAGATGCATCTGTCTGCCTACATATTTTGGCCTTCAAATAGAAATCTTGGCAATGCTTGCAAAAAATGACTTTCCCCATTGGACTGCGCAGTGCCAAGGGCTTTCCTGCAGAGAAAGAGGCTGGAGACTGAGAGACGTGCTCACAAGCCTTTACATTCTGTTACAGGGAAGCCTCCAATAAACTTTCCCTTTCTGCAAAGACATCTCTATCTCCATCGTTGGCTAACATGAACTGGAGGAAGAGGAAGGGATTTCAAAGCCAAACATGGAATTGCAAAGAAAGAACGGAGACACAGGGGTGATTTGTGTACATCTGGGGCTTGGATAATGGGTTCCCTTGGTGCATATTAGTGACTCATTAGTTATTCTTTCCTTCTATTTTCAAAACCATTGAAAAAAGAAGCATGGAAACCACCTGTAAATGTGAAGACTACAAACAAAAACCAATGTCAAATATCCATGTGTCTAAACATAGAATGTGATGCAAGAAAACAAAGCGTATCTCTTTAGGCATTGAAACTTCTACAAGAACTCTAGTAGTCGAAAAAAGAGGGAAGGTTTGGTATAGATTGTCAGTATTTTTCCATTTGAAATCTGCCTCTACAGTTATACACCCGAATATTTTCTCTTCGGTGGAGGGTTATGGCTCACAAACATCCCCGACATGCTCAGGCTTCCACCTCGGTAATGCAATCCACTCTGTTTCCACAAAGATCCAGGGATCAACTGTTGCAGCTGAGGATGAGAGGGCCCAGCAGTCGCCTCAGACACCCAGGATCAGAAACTCCAAACAGGGATAACACCCTCTCAGCATTCAATGTTTTCAATCAACGGATCAGCTACTGTGACTGGAAACAAAATGTCCCAGACAGCTATCGCGCAGGAGTTGCCGGCAGGCAAAAGCTGGCACGACTAATATGGCTTGTCAGAGTGAAAATAGCCTAGTATTGTTCACACCTTCCATAAAGGTACAGGCATAACGCTTTTGTCTTGTTCATCTCTCAGGAGTCATGCTCTAATAGCTTTTCAGGCTCATGTTGCTTTAGTAAGAGGGATTTAAAGTTGGTGTTTCACTACCCAAAGAGTCTAGTGATGGAAGCACAGCTATTCATTTACACATAATTCAGCATGAATCAAATTTATACCATCATAAATGTGATAAATTTGTGTCTTTAGATTAAATGGTATTTGACGAATGGATTTGAGAATTATCAAATTGCCTGGTTAGGGATTTATTAAAAATAACTCAAGGTACACGGACTGTGTCTTATACAGTGTTTTCACTGGTTGCCAAGACTGCAGCTGTACCAAAATATATTGGACAGATGAACAGAAATGCTAAATAGTGGAACTAATTTGTCTTTAAATGAAAGCTCTCAGTTGTTAGATGCTGCAAAGAACTGTGATAGATTTAAGTAAATATGAAAGGTGTTCAGCTGCAGTACATTTTAGTATTTCCAATCCCAAACTGACAGAAAGGCAGACATTTCTGTTGAGCTCAAATGCAAATCTCTCTTCTTCTCATGCAAACTTTCAGATTCATTACAAAAGCGATAAATGGTTGCACTTTTTAAGGTTAGTTTCAAACAACCCACTCCACAGTTTGCACTTTCTCCTCCTGACTGACAGAAATCATCTCAGCATATCTGCATCTCAAGCCTGTTTTCCGTCTTTGTGTAAATCCTTAGAGTGGTTTTAATAGACAAATACTTGTTATGGAGGTCTTCAGCATTTACAGTAAGCCCTGCGCAAAACCCACCCTGCAGAGAAACATTGCCATCTAAGCCTTCGGTAAAACCCAGGCAGAAAAATCTGGATGTGGACCAGCAGATCGAGCGTCAGTGTGGAAACATAAAGAAGGGTTTGATCTCATTTATGCCCTCGCTGTTCTGGAAGTGATGAAATGAGGCCGGTCTTGAGCTGGGCGAGGTCATTCCTCTCCTCTCCTCTCCTCTCCTCTCCTCTCCTCTCTCCCCTGCTCTCCTCTCATCTCCTCTCCCCTCCTCTCCTCTCCTCCATTAATCATGTCTGTACACATGAAAATGAGCTTAACCCTTTATCCTGTGCGGCGCTCTACTTCCACTCAAGGACACCTTGCAAGCAGGTATAAGTAGGATCCCTCTGCGCATATTTTCCTCCTCTATTTCCAACTAATGGACACCTTTCAGTCTTGATCCAGCTTGACTTAGTGGTGAAAAAAAAAGCTACACGGGGCTTCATCCTCCCTTGTTAAGGCTGCCACTCTTTGCTGTGCAGCCTCATAACAATTAACGCTTCTATAAATCCCTTTGTCAAAGGCTTAATGGGAAAAAAATGGAATTTAAGGACTTATCCCTGCCCCTTGAGTCTAACATAATTTCACTCACGACTAAACTACGTGAAGGAAGGTTGGGTATATAATATAATGCATAAGCTTCTGAAAAGGAGGAGGACGCAGGGAACAAGCGAGAAGATGAAAAACATGATAAAGGCACAGAGGGAGAGCAGGAGGAGTAGGTAGAGAATAAGTAAGGAAGAGAGGAAGGAAAAAAGAAAATGAGCTTGGTTCCCTTTGTGGCACAGTGCTTCACCACTTAATCATCCCCAGGTCTATAAATAGGCCTTCACAGCCATGGAATATTGGGAGATTAATGGAAGAGAATGGAACGCCATAATGCTTCGAAGCTTCACCACTTGTGCTGCACTTCAATAGTGCAGATTTCATTTTATTTCACCACCAATCGCAGATTCCCTCCCCACCTCCTCTTCAGTTTTATCATAAAAAGCGGAGAGGGGAAATCTAGCAGATTGCATCCACCCCTCCCTCCCCCTCATCTCCATCTCTTCATGTTTTGCCTACTTCAACACAGTTTTACTGGAAGACAGTCGTTTGCAGACTCAAAGCTAAATGGCACCAAATGCAGAACTGTTGGCGTAGTGTAAGCGTGCAAGCCTGAGCAAGACACCCAAAGAGCATGAGCTTTTCCAAGAGCAGACTGTGGAAAAGTTCTCCCCCCTCATTTTGCATTCTGTACAATGCACTACAGTTTCTTTTCAGCACCTATCACAAGTGCTCATCTCCTGAGGATATGTTGACGGTGTTGAGGTAGCAGGGATCACCTTGTATCTCCCTGCTCTCCTCACTGTGAGCGTATGTATGTACCCGCCTGCTTCTGTGTGTACACTCTGGGTTTGCAGGCGTTCGTGTGGGTGCAGACTCACAACACCAGCCTTAGATTTTGAGGGGAAATATAGCAGAGACGTTATTTAGGCTGGCGAGAAGAAAGTGAGGTTGTGAGGACACGAAACCTGTGCTGAAAAGAAAAACTTTTTTTTTTTTTTTTGTTGCTATAAATAGAAAGAAAGGTTGTTAAGAAACAGGAGACAAGCCAAAACCAATTGGAGCCGTTACACATGGGCTTGTTAGTGTTGGCACGTATTTCGAGACAAAAATTTAGATTCATCGACTTGTGCTTTTCCACATTCTCCCATTCCTGTGAAACAACACTGCTGTCCAGCACCTCCCCCTATCTGTATATCATATCAGATCCCACCATCTGTTGGAAACGCATATGTCTGCATTACTCCCGCCGAATCATAACTCCCTCTCAGCCTGCGAGCTCATTAGTGCAGTCTCAATGAGCTAAACAGAAACCGAAAGACAACGAGGAAATTGCTGTTCGTTAGTAGCTTTACTGCTGTTGATTCTTCATTTGAAAAGAACAAGCCCATTGTTAATATTGTACCTTTGCGTTTCTAACTATGACAAGTGAAACTGTCTGTGAAAAAGGCCTATTACTATAAATTTCCTTCATTAACCATGACAAAAATGAAATATTAAAGAAAAGAAATAGCAAAAGACAAATTAAATGATAATCATAGTCACAAATTTCTGCCCTACATCATTTTCAGTGTCCTAGAGTCAGGCCTCAGTATCTGCATGGACATGCAAACCAAAATTTGTAGTCAAGGCAATCATCACATTCTTGGTCCTGGTTGTGACACATAAATCCCTGAGTTGGATTGTGGGTGAAAAAAAAATTCCAAGTGGGTAGTGAATTAGTATGCCATCTACATATTTCTCCATGAGAGGGTTTGAAAAATAATTTCAAATTCTGTTTAAATGTAATAAATAAACAGTGAAAATGGCTTTTAAAAGATGTGGTGCTGTTCGTACTACATGTAAACTTATTTATCGCTTATAAGGTAACTTGGGGCTGCACAGAGGCATGGTGGTTAGCACTTTGGCCTTGCAGCTTGAAGATCCCCGGTTCGCATCCCCGCCTTCCCGGGATCTTTCTGCATGGAGATAGCATGTTTTCATGCGTGGGTTTTCTCCAGGGACACCAGCTTACTCCCACAGTCCAAAAATATGTTGAGGTTAATTGATTATTCTAAATTGCCCCTAGGTGTGAATGCGAGTGCGATTGTTTGTCTGTATATGTAGCCCTGTGACAGACTGGCAACCTGTCCAGGGCATCCCCTGCCTTTGCCCCAAGTCAGCTGAGATTGGCTCCACCCACAACCCTAATGAGGATTAAGCGGTGTATAGATAATGGATGGATGGATAAGGTAACTTTTAAGTTCTGTCCTGTGTGGCTGGAGTCTTTGTCTCAGCCTGAATGTACAAAGGGAACTCGCAAATTTGCTTTTTTCGGTCTTACCAGGTAAACAAATTCATACAACGGCAACAACATAAACAAGCTACACAATATTTATACTTGTACTTACATATAAATCGCATCTCCTGCTGTAGCCACACTGTGTCCAGAAAGAGTTCTGGCCTCAATAGTTGTCTTGGGATATTTCTCCTGGAAAGTCTCTGTGAAGATGAGAGAGGTCTTCCCAGTCTCCCTCACCAGAGGGGTCATCTCTGTCAAACCAATCTGTCCACCATCCTGGAAAAAGATGATCAAATTGAGATCAATCTTGGACTCACAAGACTTTTCCATACCCATTAAGATACTGCACACTGGGTGTCAGTTGTATCAATACACAGTGTAGAGTCTCATTGTTTGTATCAGCTGATCCCATCCAGAAAGACAAATTAAAGGAGAAAATGAGTCAGACCTTTCTGTTGAAGGGGAACACTGAATGGTTTAATTTGTACTTTAAATGTCAAGAAGTGTTGTGAAAAGAACCTGCAGTCCTCCTACTGCTCTTTGCTGGATCCCGGAGAGCTTCTGCTGTGTGATAAATCAAAAAGAGAGAAGTTTCATTTTACTGAAACTTCACAAAAAGTTCCAAGGTACTTTCAGTCACATTGATATATCAAAAATTGTGTGTGATGTTCATCATGCTACAGTGAAGAGAAATACTGCTTACAGAAAGATGCTGCATTATGTTATTGTGCACATTGCGGACAGCTCATAAGAATAGTAAACGTGAATGTAGTTAGTGCAGCTAACCAGGTGAACCTACCTAAATCCAGTCTTGCTGCAATGACAACACTCAACTGTAAGTGAGAATAGAAAATTGTAATGTCAAAATATGCATCATGTTAAAAAACTAAAACAAAAGGAACATATTGCATACCTATTTAAAGAGGCAGATGCATAGTACAGGGATGAGCGTATCCATAAGTAATAAGCAGACACCTGCACCCTGTCAAACAAGCAAAACTACATTTATTAGTGGGTCTTCTTGGTGCTAGACCTTCATCAGGCAAATAGTCTGTCCTCCAAACAAAGAATCTTTCTATAAGAGGGAGTGGCTGTGACTTCACCATCAAGGAACATACTCCATGTACCATAGAGAGATATGAAATATCAAAATCTTGCACTGAAAGATAGTTTTCACTTGCATAAAGAAAACAATCCCAAATATTGTCAAATAAATAAATAAATAAATAAATAGCATGGGTAAAATCTTGGGACATTTTACATCATTTATGTAAACTTCCAGTTTGGTTTACACCCTCACTGCAGCACCAAACAGCTCTTTAAAGAGTTTTAATGATCTTCCTTTAAGGATTATTTCGAAAATTCAGCCCTAATGGTGGGCATCAAAGATACTGCAAATGGATGTCTTATCTGGCAGATAGGAGCTTCTCAATTCAGTTCAGTTCTCAGTTCAGAGCCTCAAGGCTCCATATTGTGTCCACATTTGTTTTTACTATATATGTTGTCCCTGGGGTCCATCTTTAAGAAACATAATACACCAGCCAAAAGTGGGATGGATGCCATCTCTCCTAATCAGACCAGGTTTTCTCCAGAAAGAGCTCCAATTGTCTATAAAGCCAACATCGTTTGCAGTACACCAGACACCCAGCGGCGAAACGATGGCATACGGCTAAACATATCATCGCTGGTCAGATCAGGCAGGGGTCCAGAGAAAACTACGGAGTCTGACATGGTTTTGGCAAAGTTACACACCGATGCCACACTAACTTTGGTGACCTCCGATTGGCGTAACCGGGTGTCATTACCGCCGACGTGAATAACAGTCCTACTGTATTTACGATTATCTTTAGCCAGCAGTTTCAAATTTGCTTCTATGTCGCCCGCTCTGGCCCCTGGGAGGCATTTTACTATGGTCGCTGGTGTCGCTAGCTTCACGTTTCTGACTATGGAGCTGCCAATGATCAGAGTTGGTTTCTCAGCGGGTGTGTCGTTGAGTGGGGAAACACGATTAGAAACGTGAAGCGGTTTGTGGTGGGCCGGGACAGCGGGCTTGAGCTGAGGACTACGTTTCCTACGAACTGTCACCCAGCTACCCTGACTTCCTGGCTGTTCGGGAGCTGCTAGGGGACGGCTAGCAGAAGCTACACTAGCAGCTATATTATTGCGGTCCGCACCGGCTAAGGGGGCCTGGCTAACAGCTAGCGGGGTGTTTTCCATGGTGCGGAGCCGCGCTTCCAATTCAGAGAGCCTCGCCTCCAAAGCTAGAAAGAGACTGCATTTATTACAGGTGTTGTTATCACTAAAGGAGGCAGAGGAGTAACTAAACATGTGACACACTGAGCAGGAAAGAGAAGGAGAGGAAGAGGGAGAAGCCATGCTAACAGCTAAGTGCTAGGCTAGCGGACAGAGATAACAGATTAACTTAGAATTAAGTACTGAGAAGGTGCTTGAAGAAAACGAGTGTATGTTACGATTCAAATATTACCGCTACACACAGATTTAATGAATATCAAATTAGATGGAGTGTATAAGCTACAACAGTCACAGAACACAACACAGCGCTACAACAGGAAGTGACGCAATACGCTTACCGTAACGTCAGACGTCAGCCGACAATAACTGTGCTGATACCTCAGCTGTTGTACTGTTGTGATGGAGACTGTGGTTTCACTCACGTATTGAAATCTACACGATACGCATTAAAATGTGCACATGCACACTATTCCACTTAGCAGCATGTTACATATGTCACATAACACCAGTATTGGCTTTTATCCTCTGGCGTCATGTCAGTTTCAGTCTAAATTTTAGAGCTTTGTTGGTTGTTTATACATTTTAAATTGGTTGCCACCTCCTTATTTAGCACAACTCTTACATGTTCATACCTCACTATGAGCACTGAGGTCAATCAACCAGATGCTCTTAGATGTTCCAAGATCGAGAAACGGAAAAAGAAATCGAGCCTTAGCAGTAGCTGGTCCTAATATTTCTTGGTCAACTACACAGCCGCATAGAGAGAGATTTACTGAACTTTCAAGCTTCAAAGTCTTTAGTTAATATAAGTCTTGACAGACATGGATCTGATGTACTCATATAGTACCTCCTCCATCACAGAAAGGAGGATGGCAGTGGAAGCAAGCACGATAATCATTGTACATCTTTTTGGGTTGGTCCTCATTTCTGCAGATTAATACTGAAACCGGATCATTTCCGATAAAAGAAATCACTTTGGAACTTAATAAAAGCAACATAATCAAAACAGCCACTTAACTATTTGCGCTTTGCAACCATGTTAGTGGCTTAAAGAATGGTAATGCCACTATGTCAGTCTGGTAACTAGTCCATCATTGTTGACAGCGAAAATGATAGATTACAATAAAATTTAGTACAGACGTTCATGTCTCGCTTTGGTGATCCATCAAATTATAATCTTAAACTCATACAACAACAGATGCAACATATTTATATTTGTCCTTACTTTGAAATCACATTCCCTGCTGCAGTCAGACTGAACCCAGAAAGAGTTTTGGCCTTGGACCAGGAAGTTCCACTACATCAGTTGCTATAGGTATCTAGTCAGTTTAAAAGGCAGCCACTTTTGTGACACTGAAAACTGACTTAACGCTCAATATACCTCACTATCCCACTAATCTCACCTCATAGTACAGCACTGCATTCATTGGGATTTATATATCTTTGGATGGGACCAGTTTGTGCAGCTGTTCACATTTGAACCGTTGCATAATTTTTATTGGCCAACTACATGAATAGAGATTTGACTGGTTTGTCCCTCTCAATGAACTTACATGCTTCAAAGCCTTTGAATACATATATCATACAAGTCTAAACAGACAGATGTGAAGTGCAGCTTGAGTGGTTGGTAGAACCATGAGATGATAAGTCTAGATTGTTGGTGGAATAATAACTACAAACTACAAATTGTAGCTTAATTAGTAGTTTTATTGCTGTCAATCTTGGACTCACAAAGTTTTCCCACACTCATTAAGGTATTGCACACTGGGCATCAATGTAATCAAAATGCAGTGTAAGGTCTCATTGTTTGTATCAGCTGATTCCACTCAGAAAGACAGATTTCAGAGTAAAATGCATCAGACCTTTTTGTACAAGGTGAACACTGAATGGTTTCATTTGTATTTCAAATGTCAACATTGTCACCGAAAACAATCTGTAACCCTCTTACTGTTCTTCACTGGATGCTGGACAGTTGTTCCTGCATGAAAAATAAAAAAGAGAGAGAAATCTTATTTTGCTAAAATCTTACAAAACGTTACAAGATTATATAGTACCTCCTCGTCCACCACAGAAAGGTGGATGGCAGACAACGCGAACACGATAGTCATTGCACCACTTCTTATAGGGTTGGTCACTGTTTTTGCAGATGAATCCTGAAACTGGATCATTTCTGAAAAAAGAAACCAAGGTGGCACTTAATGAAAGCAGTCTATTTAAAACAGTCACTTAACTATTCGCACTTTTTAAGTATGCTAATGCCTCAAAGAACGACGATTCCACTGTCAGTCTATCAACTAGTCCATGACAGTGGTTCAGGCTGAAATATCTCCAAAAACACTGGATGAGTTGACATCAAATTTTGTTCAGACCTCAACTTCTAATCTACTACCACCAGCAGGTTGATTTTTGCAGCTGTTAGTGAAATGTCTTGACATCATTTAGGTAGACTACAGTGAAATTTGGCACAGACATATTTATACTTACTTAGAAACCACATCCCCTGCTGCAGACACACTGAGTCCAGAAAGAGTTTGGGCCTCAATAGCTGATGGTTTGGGGCAGATCTTTCCAGGGCTCTCCTTGCGAAGATTGTAGAGGGTTTCCCAGTGTCCAGTGCCAGAGGGGTTATCTCTGTCAAACCGCTCTGTCCAGCATCCTGAAAAAATGTGATCAAATTGAGATCAATCTTGGACTTGGAAGTTTTTCCACACTCATTCAGATATTGCACACTGGGTGTCAATGTAATCAAAATACAGTGTAGGGTCTCGTTGTTGTTGTGTCAGCTGATTCCACCCAGAAAAATAGATACAAGAAAAACATGTCAGTCACACGTTTCTGTACAAGGTGAACATTGAATGGTTTAATTTGTATTTTAATGTCAAGATTGCCTCTGAAAAGAACCTGCAACCCTCCTACCGTTCTTCACTGGAACCCGGAGAGCTTCTCCTGTGTGATAAATCAAAAAGAGAGAAGTCTTGTCTTATTGACAGTTCACAAAAAGTTACAAGATACTTTCAGTCCCATTCATATATCAACAATTGTGAGAGGTTTTTCAAGCTACAGTGAAGAGACGTATTGATTTTAGAAAGATTTTGCGCTATGTTATTGTGCACATTGCTGACATCTGATAAGAGTAGTGAACCTGAATGTAGTTACTGCATGAACCTACCTAAAACCAGTCCTGCTGCAATGACAACACTATACTGTAAGTGAGAATAGAAAATTGTAATGTCAAAATGCACATCATGTTAAAAAACTAAAACAAAGGAACTCTTCGCACATCTATTTCATGAAGTAGGTCAAGTGGTCGATCATATCCACAAGTAATAAGCAGACAACTGCACCCTGTCTAATTAGAAAAATTCCATTTATTATTGGGTCTTTTTGGTGTGTGTTATTAAAATGTTCCTGTAAGGCGACCTATAAACAGTCATCGATCATTTTACCTGCAATATTCAGAGAATTTTTTGGGAATTTTTTTGAGAAACAGATCACAGATATAATAGCAAAGGAGCTTAGTGCAACATTTGGCAATGTTTTTGACAAAAGTCTTTTGAGAACATTATTCTTCTTTTAAGGAGAACTTTCAGGGAACTAAAAAATAAGTCTTCACTGAAAACATTACTTGAGCTTTGCAGAACTTTCTTGGAATGTTTTCAGAACAAAATATCCAGCTGTGGAGGAGTTTACCACACTTTTTTCAACTCCACCTGCACCAGCATTTTGGACTCTTTTGCTCTACTCAGGACCAAATGGACAAAACCAAGATCAGAGCCCTGTTTGAACAATGGTACTGCTGCTCTCAGACAGGAATGTAGATGAACTGAGAAATGGTGGAAGAAGAAGAAGCTCCAAGTCTCTGTGACACAGTTTGTATCGTGGTAACTAGACTCTGCTCAATTCTTTGTTGACAACATCTCCGCTCTAAGGTCTTCATCAGGTTGCAATACTGCAAATGGATGTCTTATCTGGTAGATAAGAGCTTCTCAGTTCAATTCAGTTCAGTTCTCAGTTGTCCCTCTCACTTGTGGGGTCCCTCAAGGCTCCATGTTGTGCCCACATTTGTTTTTATTATATATGTTGTTCCTGGGTTCATATTTAAGAAACATAATATTCAAATCTATCTGCCAACTGAAAGCAAAGACTCACTGCAGGGTCTGTTAAAGTGCTTTAAAAATGTCAAAACCTGGATAGACTTAAGCTTTCTGAATCTAAATAAAAACAAGACAGACATTGTGTTTGGTTGAGTGGACTTTAGATGACCCTGACGACACACTTGGCCCTTTGGCATCAGACAGTCAGTCTTTAGTAACAAACTTTGGAGTGATCCTCAACAACTCTTTCAGATTTACCAGACAGATCAGTTTAGTGGTCATAACTTTTTTTCACTTAAGACTTTTAGCCACAGTGAAGGCCTATCTGTCTCCCAAAGACTTTGAAAAAGTTATTGTTGCCTTTAGTACCACTCAGCTGTATGTGGGTGTAAAATTCCCAGCTGCAGTTGGTACAAAATGCAGCTGCTCATCTTTAAACAGGAAATAAAAGTGTTGTCACATAACACCAGTATTGGCCTCCCTGTACTGGCTTCATGTCCATTTCAGGATGGGTTTTAAGATTTTAATGTTGTTTTTAAGGTTAGAACTGGGCTGGTGCTTCCGTATTTAGCAAGACTTTTACATGCTCATACCTCAGTATGAGCACTGAAGACAGCCAAACAGATGCTCTTAGATGTTCCAAAATAGACAAACAGGAAGAGTGCAATCTAAAATTTGCAGTAGCTGGTCCTGACCTTTATAGGCCAACGATGATGAGCCTCTGAGACACATTTATGACAAACATGGATGTGAAGTGCAACTTGACTGGTTGGTGGAGCCAAAAGATGGTAACTCTCAATGTTTGGTGGCATGATATCTATAAAGTACAATTTGTGAAACATATGTCTGGATTATTCACACCAAGTCATAACTTTTTGTTAGTCTGGCAGCTCTTTTGTGTAGTCTCAATGGGTCAAATATAAACTCAAAGACAACGAGGAATTTGCTGTTCATTAGTAGCTTTATTGCTGTTGATTCTTAATTTGTTTCCAACATTAGCCAAACAAGACTGATTTCAAAATTACTAAAAAGAAAACAAAGACAGACAAAATCACATAATGTGCCAAACTTTCACTGAGCACATTCTGTAAGAAAGGCAAAGGTGTAAGTAATAAAATTAAAAATGGTTGAATTAAGCAACTTTAGAGTTCTGGTATTGTGCATAGTGGTCAAACTGTCACATTGTTATGTCTTACAAGGACATTCGAAGTGAACAAAACCATTTTTAATATAGTACCTTTGCTTTTCTAACTATAACAAGTGACAATATCTGTGAAAAAGGCCTACTACAAATATTTCTTTCATTAACCACAGTAAAAATTAATCATGAAAGGAAAGAAACAGCAGAGAAAGTTTTTAAAAGTCATGATCATGGATTTCTCCCCTCCTGATCATTTTCAGTGTTGGAGAGTCAGGCCTCAGTGGTTGCATGGGCATCCATACCGAACTTTGTAGTCACGACACTTGCCATACCTCTGGTCCTTGTTGCGGCAAATAAATCCATCAGTTGGATTGTAGCTGAAAAAGAATTCCAAGTGGACAGTGAATTAGTATGCCATCTACAGATTTCTCAATGAGACGGTCTCAAAGAATTTACAACAAGTACTTATAATTTATGTTATCAAATTAATGGTAAAAATCATTTTATGATGACATTTTTGTGCTACATGTAAACTTAAAATTTATCTTTTATATGGCAACTTACGCAAAGAATTTCTGCCCTGTGTTCATGGCTGGAGTATTTGTGTCAATGGTAACAGCCTCAATGTACAGAGGGAACTCGCAGATTTCGTCTTTGCTTGCTGCCTTCTGTCTCTGTTTAGAAAGCTGCTCCCAGTCCCCTGTTCCACTGGGATTGTCTCGATCGTACCACTTGGTCCAACATACTTTAGTGAGCAAAGCAAGAGAGACATGATGACTGGAGGGAAACTGTAGATCCAAATCACCATTCTCAAAGAATACTCTTCCATACAAACAATGAGAAGAGCATAAATTCCCTTTGCATTAGCAGCTTAACATTGCATATATCGAATGTACTCATACAGTACCTTCTCCACCACAGAAAGGGGGATGGCAGACAAAGCGAACACGAAAGTCATTGCACATCTTCCTCCCAGGTTGGTTCTTGTTTAAACAGATGAATCCTGTTTTTGGATCATTTCTGAAAAAAGAAACCAACGTGACACTTGTTAAAAGCAACCTAACTTTAACAGCCATTTACAGTTGTGAGCAGGAGTTTACACACATTTATAAAAGTCATGTATATAAGGCAGTCTTGAGCTTCCAATGACTCTTATAATCAAATTTTCTATGACTGAATGATTAGAACACATGCATCTTTGTCACAAAAAACAATAATTCATAGTGTCTGTTTTATAAATTTATTATCGGTCCTCTAGAAATATGCACAACGCACGATTATTATATGTGACAGACACACAGACATGAGCTTGAATTATTCCATCATAGAAAATTAGGAGTTATTGGGATTATTGTAAACTCAAGACTGCCATGACATATGTGTTCTTGACACATGTATGTAAACTTTTGTTCACAACTTGAAGCATTTCCAACTTTAACCATGCAAGTGATAATAAAAGGTAATATTAAAATGTCAGTCTATCAATGGGTCCATCACTGTGGTTCAGGCTGAAATATCTCCAAAAACATTGGATGAGATGCCATCAAATTTTGTTCAGACCTCAACTTTTACTCTGGCACCACTAGCAGGGGGACATTTGCAGCTTTTAGTGACAGTGATCTTGACAGCTGTTGGATAAATTCTAATGAAATTTGGTACAGATGTTCATGTCACACTGTGGTGATCCCTTAAACTGTAATCTCAACAAACTCATTCAATGACGACATAAATGCAACACTTCATTTATATTTGTACTTACCTATACGTCACATCCCCTGCTGCGAGCAAACTGAGTCCAGAAAGAGTTTGGGCTTCAATACCGGTTGGGTTGCGGCAGATCTTTCCAGGGTTTTGTCTGCGAAGACTGGAGAGGGTTTCCCAGTCTCCACTGCCAGAGGGGTCATCTCTGTCAAACCAATCTGTCCAGCATCCTGGAAAAAGGTGGTCAAATTGAGATCAATTGGCAACAGGGAATACTGGAATTCTGTATGTAACTGTGCATTTTGTAGTTTGGCCTAGATAAGTGTCATACTTTTAAAAAATACAAAGACAGGTGAAATGTAAATTAAAAAAACAAAAAGTGTGATCTTCTTACGAATGTGGGTGGGATAGTCGCACTGCCACGGTCCTAAATGGAGTTAAAAACACACAGGATATTAGACTTTACGTTGCACAAAGCAAAACATTGATTGATTTTTAAGTAGCAGCTGAAAAGAAGCTCTTACCTGGCCATAATGGAAGTGCAGGAGCAAATTCTGTGTAATAAATAAAAAAAGAGGAAAAATTCATCAAGAACCTGATAGAAAACCTAAATCTAATTTGATATTATATCAACAGTCATTTCTCATCTGCATGCGAGAGATTTGCTTTGCTGCAAACCTTGGATCCAAGGTTTTCCACACTCAAAGATACTGCACACTGGGTGTCAATTTTATCAAAATACAGTGTAAGGTCTCATTGTTTGTTTCAGCTGATTCAACCCAGAAAAACAGATTCAAGAGGAAAAAGGTGTCAGTGAGATCTTTCTATACAAGGTGAACACTGAACGGTTTAATTTGTACTTTAGATGTCAAAATTGCCACTGAAAAGAATCTGAATCCTCCTACCGAGCTTGGGTGGATGAGTGAGAGGTAGAAGAGGAGTGACAGGTTCTGTGTGATAAATAAAAAAAGAGAGAAGTTTCATTTTACAAACACCTGACAAAAGGTTCTTCTAGTCTGATTGATATACCAATCATTGTGTGTGATGTTTATCCAACTACAGTGAAGAGTCTTACCGAGTTCATCAAGAGGGGGCATTACACTGAGAGCCTTCAGACTGTTGTCTAGTACAGATATATAGAGATGTTATGTTTTGTTATTGTGCAAAGTGCTGATAAAGCATAAGAGCAGTAAAACTGACAACAGTTACTGTAACTACACAGATGAACTTACCTAAAACCAGTCCTACTACAATGGCAACACTCAGCTGCAAATAGAAAAGAGAATATTGTAATGTACAAATCCAAATCATGTTTAAAAAAATGGAAACAAAGGAATTCTTGACAAATCTATTTCATGAGGCAGAGGAGTAGGAGAGGAGAGCATACAGTGTTCCAGATGGCAACCAAAATGAAAATTATTTTACTTGACTTGGACAAATCTAAGATTAAAATGCCTAATTTCCCTTTTGTAAAATTAATTGTTGCTTGAACAACTGTGCAACCAGGCGCTGCACAGTGGCTCAGTGGTTAGCACTGTCACCTCACAGCTACAAGATCCCTGGTTTGTGTCTTAGCCTGGGATTATTCTATGTGGACTTGGCATGTTCTCCCTGTGCAGCATGGGTTTTCACCAGGTTCTCTGGCTTCCTCCCACAATCAAAAGACATGCTGAGGTTAATTCTAAATTGTCTGTGAATGTGATTGTCTCTATGTGTAGCCCTGTGATAGACTGGTGACCTGTCCAGGGTGTCCTCTGCCTGTTCCCTCAGTCAACTGGGATCCACTCTGGAAAATGTAGTGTCTTTGGATGAGCAAATATTCAGCTAGTCATATTGTCATGTTATCAGAAGGCCTACAATAAACCTAAGAAAGAAAAATTTTTGTGACAAAGACACGTGCTGCAATCATTCCATCATAGAAAATTCAGAGCTCTTGTTTTTGGAAACTCAAGACATTCATGTCTTTACAAGTGTAGATATCAGGGACCATCCAGGACTGCAAAGGGAAGCCCAAATCACTGAAATGTTGTGATAATAAAACAGTTTTTGGAAGTTAGACAGTGTACAGCAGTCTGCCTGTCACAAATAAATAAAGATAGACATAAAAGCAGAAATATATAAATTACCAGTTTGATCATGGTTGTGGATGATGAGAAACCTTGAAACCTGTCAAAAGAGGAAAGAGAACAAAGATAGTAAATGCTGACTGACAAATATGAAACATCATAATATGAACGCCTGTTCTGATGGTGCCAGTGTGAGCTTCTGGCCAAAATTTTGAATGTGACACTAAATAGTCTTCCTGTTCTGTCTGAGATCCGGCTCAACTTTGCCATCAGCCATGAGCCAAAGACATCAGAGAAAACAGGGTAAGTGTGAGAATCAAGACTTACCCAATGTGCTGCAGGTATGAGTGGTCCTTGTCTCTGTTGTGGTCGTAGTGGTCGAGGAGGTAACTCTTGTCCTGGTGTCCTGCGCTCATTGCAATATATACCTTTTTTGGATGGGACCTGTTTGTCCAGGAGTTCCTGACCAGCCAGCCGAGCGGCTTTAACCAGTGGGATGACAGTCCCCAGAGGCGGCGTGGACTTTTTAAGATGTTAATGGTTTTGCCCAGTCTGTGACTGACCCGACTGGATTATTATTATTTCTTTGTTCTACCAACATTCTGACAAAGTTCTGCAAAGTTCTATCTTTCGCTAAATGCATTGTGAAATCATTATGCCCTAATATTCTAAAAAGGTTTTCCCAATGTTGCACTGTTGTATTGTGACATAACATTGGACAACATTGTGGTAATGTTTTAGAAAAGAACATTCTTTAATATGTGACTTCAAGCAGCAGCCCCAAAACATCAGCATCCTCAGAACAATACAGGAAAAATCTTCCACCTTTGTTAATGAATCACAAAGCAATTTACAGAAAATGTTCCACTATCTGAGAATATCTTGAAAACATTTGTGGAATGTTGGTTTGAGAACATTTTTCTTTGGTTATCATAGACCATGATCTGTGGCCCTGGCTACACCCTCCAAACATCCTCTTAAGGGCTTTGTTAGCTTTTAACTTTATTGGAATGTTAGTGGAAATGATAAATAACCTGAAAATGGTATTTAAGCATTTGACAAAAACATTTTCAATGAAACATTTTTAGAACTTGTAGGTAAGGCTAGCCAGTGTTGTGGGAACATTCTCTGTTAGGTGGTAAAACTTGCATGTCGCCTGCATGTGATTAACTGTTTACTTTTTCTGCTGCTTTTATGAGAAATAAAAAGACTGATAAAATGAAGGCCAAAAGACACAATTACTTAGAGGCAAACCCAAAAACACTCACCCACAGGACCTGTCAGTAGAGAAAAATGGTTTTGTGAATCTGTCTGTCAAACTAAGCATCTCTCTGCCCATCTTTCTACCTATATACGGTCCTTTAACACTAACTTGAACATATTTAGTTGCCGGCAAGATGTAAGTAGTCGCAGGCTTTGGAATTATGTGTTACAGAACACACACAAAGTAAACAATCCCCCATTTGAAAAACATGCAATTTGAGAATAAGATATGTTAGCAAATAGTCATCCATGTATTGCAGTGGGTTGAGTGAGAAAACAGTTGCTGGAGATCAGATGTACAGCAACACCATTCTGCTGCAGTCACTTTAAAGCTTGTTTCATTGTAGTTTCACACAGATCAATGCACAGATAAGGAGGATGCATGCATTACATATTCTTTTTCCTGCAAACAGGTTGAAAATGGGTGTGTTGTTGTTCAGGCTAAGTAAGTGTCCCATGTGCACATAAAAACAAAAGGCTTGATCTACTTAGGAATGTGAAACAACCTACAAGAAAAATATCACAAAAACATGTTCTGCTTTTACAGAAGATGATTAATCATATTAACAGTCATTTGGTTTTCCCACAAAAGTGTCCTCGAGGAAGATTTCATGATTAACAACTTTAATGTGATTGAAAGATTTTTCCTTACTTTTACTCATGAACTATCAACGTTGCCACTGAAAAGAATCTGTAACCCTCTTACTGTTCTTCACTGTAGGCTGGATAGTTGTTTCTGTGTGACAAATAAAAAAGACAGAAATCTGACTTTTCTTAATCTTAATCAGTCTCATTTACATCGTACTTCCTCCTCCACCACAGAAAGCGGGATGGAACAAAAAGCAAACACAATATTCATAGCACATTTCCTTCTTGGTTGGACCTGGTTTTGGCAAACAAATCCTGAAACTGGATCATTTCTGAAAAAAGAAACCAATTTGGCACTTCATGAAAGCAACCTAATTAAAACAGCCACTTAACTATTTGCACTTTTTAACCATACTAGTGGCCCAAAGAATGACAGTTCCACTGTCAGTCTATCAACTAGTCCATCACAGTGGTTCAGACTGAAATATCTCCAAAAACATTGGATGAGTTGCCATCAAATTTTGTTCAGACCTAGAGTTTTATTCTACCACCAGCAGCAGGTAGACATTTGCAGCTGCTAGTGAAATGTCTTGACATCATGTAGATAGACTACAGTGAAATTTGATAGAGATGTTCATATTTATACTTACTTAGAAATCACATCCCCTGCTGCAGCCACACTGAGTCCAGAGAGAGTTTGAGCCTCAATAGCTGATGGTTAGGGGAAGATCTTTCCAGTGGTTTCTCTGCAAAGATGAAAGAGGATTTCCCAGTCTCCAGTGCCAGAGGAGTCATCGCTTGAAACTCAGTCATCAGTAAGCAATTGAGATTAATCTGGGACCCACGACGTTTTTCCACACTCATTCAGATATTGCACACTGGGCGTCAATATAATCAAAACACAGTGTAGGGTCTTGTTGTTGTTGTGTCAGCTGATTCCACCCTGAAAGATAGATGCAAGAAAAAAATGTGTCAGTCAGACCTTTCTGTACAAGGTGAACATTGAATGATTTAATATATACTTTAAATGTCAAGATTGCCATGAAAAGAACCTGGAACCATCTTACTGTTCTTCTCTGGAACCTGGAGAGCTTCTCCTGTGTGATAAAAAAAGAGAGAAGTCTTATTTTATTGACACTTCAAAAAAAGTTACAAGGTACTTTCAGTCCCACATCAAAAATTGTATGTGATGTTTTTCAAGCTACAGTGAAGAGACGTACTGCTTACAGAAAGATTTTGTGTCATATTATTGTGCACATTGCTGACATCTGATGAGAGTAGTAAACCTGAATGCAGTTACTGCAGCTACACAGATGAACCTACCTAAAACCAGTCCTGCTGCAATGACAACACTCAACTGTAAGAGAAAATAGAAAATTGTAATGTCAAAATGCACATCATGTTAAAAAACTAACACAAAGGAACTCTTCACACATCTATTTTATGAAGTAGGTCAGGTGGTCGATCGTATCCACAAGTAATAAGCAGACACCTGCACCCTGTCTAACTGGAAAAATTCCATTTATTAGTGGGTCTTTTCTTTGAGAGGGAGTGGCTGTGACCTCACTGAGGAACATACTCCACATACCATAGAGAGACATGAAATACCAAAATCTTGCACTGAATGACTTGCATACAGGAAAGAATCACATATGTTGCAAAAATAATAATAATAATAATAACAAAGCACGGGTAAAATCCTGGGACATTAATTCTTAAGCCTACATGTTCATAAAAACAGCTACACTTACAGGTTGCATATGTAGGTGAACCTCCAATTACAATGATGAAATATTCCCCAAAATTCACAAAATTTTCCTGTCTGCAGAGGCAACTTTATTCCTGCTGCCCTGCACTATAAGGGATTTATAGCTGTTGCATGACACCTGCTTGCCCAGTTGTACCTGCCAGGGATAAGAGGAACCACAAAAGTGCACTGACTTTTTAATTGTCATTGACTCTGTATGCCGAACACGTGAAAAGAAAATACACTGGATCTGGTGCTCTCTTGTTTGTGAGCTTTGCACATCAAATCACCCACCCACCGTTGTTGCAATGAATCTTTCATTCATTGTTACAGACGGTTTCATTGTAAAAAACCCTACTCCTGTGGGGTTAAACGCTGGCTGAAACAGAATGTTTCAATTGGAACAAGGTGTTGGAAGATAATGTTTCAAAATAACAAAACAAGAATGTTCCCAAACCAGCATTCCAAAAATGTTATTGAGGCCTGAGAAGACAGAATGTGTGTTACTAAAATGTTCCTGTAAGGTGACCTAATAAACAGTCATCGACCATTTCACCTGCCATATTCAGAGAATGTTTTGGGGATTTTGTTGAGAAACAGATTACAGATATAATAGCAATAGCACTTTTTTCAGCTCCACCTGCACCAACATCTTGGACTCTGTTGCTCTGCTCAGGACCAAATGGATAAAACCAAGATCAGAGCCCTGTTTGAACAATGGTACTGCTGCTCTCAGACAGGAATGTAGATGAACTGAGAAATAGTAGTAGAAGAAGAAGCTCCAAGTCTCTGTGGCACAGTTTGTATCGTGGTAACCAGACTCTGCTCAATTCTTTGTTGACAACATCTCCGCTCTGAGGTCTTCATCGAGCCGCAGTGCTGTTAAACCTTCTCCAATATGCTCAGCTGCATTCAAACAGTTTAAACCTGTATCATTTGATTGACTGACAGATGTGGTTTATTAGTTATGGCCTACAAATTGTCCTCCTGACAGTTTTCCTACTCGACTAGTCAAACTTGTTTTAAATACTGGTACGTCAAGTTTTCTGGTATTGATAAATACTTCTCTAACATCAGGTTGTGCCCCAGCTGCCTTTAAACATGCTGCATTAAAACCTCTTTTCAAAAAGAAAAATTTGGACTGTTCTGTCGCCTGTCATTTCCGGCCGACACATACACGATCTATTCTGTGCAAAGTTGTGGAGAAATTAGTTGCAATTCAACTGCAGACTTTTCCAGACCACCATATCACTTATGTAAACTTCCAGTTTGGTTTAAAATTTCACTGCAGCACCAAACAGCTCTTTAAAGAGTTTTAATGATGTTCCGTAAACGGTTATTTCGAAAATTCAGCCATCCTGGTGCTCGTCGACACTGTGGATCATTGTATCCTTATGTCTCATCTTAAACTGTGTGTGGGGATCAAAGATACTGCAAATGGATGTCTTATCTGGCAGAAAGAAGCTTCTCAGTTCAGTTAAGTTCAGTTCTCAGTTGTCCCTCTCACTTGTGGGGTCCCTCAGGGCTCCATTTTGGGTCCATATTTGTTTTCATTACATGTGCTGCCTGTCTGGTCAATACTGAAGAAACACATACTCAAATCTTTAAAACTGACAGTAAAAACTCAGTGCAGCCTATGTTAAAATGCTTTAAAAATGTCAAGACCTGGATGGACTTAAACTTTCATATTCTAAATGAAAGCAAGACAGAGATTGAGTTTGGTTGAGCCCACCTGTTAGATGATTCTGATGGCCCACTTTGCCCTTTAGCATCAGACAGTCAGTCTTTAGTAACAAACTTTGGAGTGATCCTTGACAACTCCTTCAAATTTACCAGACAGATCAGTTTAGTGGTCATAACTTTTTTCACTTTAGTTTTTAGCCAAAGTGAAGGCCTATCTGTCTCCCGAAAACTTAGAAAAAGTTATCTTTGCCTCTAGTACCACTCGACTAGATTATTGTCTTTCTTTGTATGTGGGTGTAAAATTCTCAGCTGCAGGTGGTACAAAATGCAGCTGCTCATCTTTAAACAGGAAATAAAGGTGTGGTCACGTAACACCAGTATTGGCTTCCCAGTACTGGCTTCATGTCCATTTCAGGATGGATTTTAAAATTTTACTTTTGTTTTTAAGGTTATAACTGCATTGGTGTTTCCGTATTTAGCAGGACTGTTACATGTTAACACCCCATTTAGAGCACTGAAGACAGCACACCAGATGCTCTTAGATGTTCCAAAATCGGCAAACAGAAAGAGCGAAATCTAAAATTTGCAGTAGCTGGTCCTGATCTTTATAGGCCAACTATGATGAGCCTTTAGGACACATACAATTGGAGACAAAATTATTAGCCCCCCTATGAAATTTTAGTTTTGTTTTTAAAAAAATGCCAAATGCTGTTAAACAGATCAAGGAATTTTTAACACAGCTTTTGCAAACATCCTAGTTTTATTTTGGATGCTTATATTATTTTACTTTGCACCAGAAACAAAATTATTTAACAAAAAACAAAAACTACCTGGGTCAAAATTAATATCCCCCTTAAGAACCAAACTTTTTATTAAGCCCAACCACAAACCACTGCTGAACAATCATGTGCTTTAACTTTGTAATGCTCACAGTTTGTAATTAATCAATCTGGGAGTTGAGCACCCCAGTGACCCTAATGAGGACTGAGTGGTGTATAGATAATGGATGGATGGATAGTTTTTGGTTTTGTTAAATAATTTTGCTTCTATGTGCAAAGTAAAATAATGCAAGGATTCAAACTAAAACTAGGACGTTTGGAAAACCTATGTAAAAAAAATTCTTGAAAGGTTTAACAGCACTTGGGAATTTTTTGAAGAAAAAAGTTTCATAGGGGGGTTAATAATTTTGTCTTCAACTGTATATGTCTAGACAGACATGGATGTGAACTGCAACTTGACTAGTTGGTGGAACCATAAAATGGTAACTCTAGATGTTTGGTGGCATGATATCTATAAAGCACAATTTGTGATACATATGTCTGGATTATTCACACCAAGTCATAAATTTTTCTGAGTCTGGCAGCTCTTTTGTGCAGTTTCAATGGGTCAAATATAAACTTAAAGACAACAAAGAATTTGTTATTCATTAGTAGCTTTATTGCTGTTGATTCTTAGTTTGTTTCCAACATTAGCCAAACAAGATAGATCCAAATCACCATTCTCAATGAGTACTCTTGCATACAAACAATGAGAAGAGAATAAATCAACTTTGCATTAGCAGCTTAACATTCCATATGTTGAATGTACTCATACAAAACCTCCAACACAGAAAGGGGGCTTGCAGAGAAAGCGAACACGGTAGTCACTGCACATCTTCCTCCCAGGTTGGTCCTTGTTTCTGCAGACGAATCCTGTTTTTGGATCATTTCTGAAAAAAGAAACCAACGTGACACTTGTTAAAAGCAACCTAACTTAAACAGCCATTTACAGTTGTGAACAGGAGTTTACACACATTTATAAAAGTCATGTATATAAGGGTAGTCATGAGCTTCCAGTGACTCTTATAATTAAATTTTCTATGATTGAATCATTAGAACACGTGCATTATTGTCACAAAAACAATAGTTCATAGTGGCTGTTTTATTATTTCGAGAGGACAAATTTATGATCTTCTAGAAATACGCACAACGCACGATTGTTGTATGTGGCAGAAACATGAGCTTGAATTATTCCATCATAGAAAATTAGGAGTTATTGGGATTATTGTAAACTCAAGACTGCCATGACATATGTGTTCTTGACACATATATGTAAAGTTTTGTTTACAACTTGAAGCATTTCCAACTTTAACCATGCTAGTGATAATAAAAGGTAATATTAAAATGTCAGTCTATCAATGGGTCCATCACTGTGGTTCAGGGTGAAATATCTCCAAAAACATTGGTTGAGATGCCATCAAATTTTGTTCAGACCTCAACTTTAACTCTGGCACCACTAGCAGGGGGACATTTGCTGCTTTTAGTGACAGCGATCTTGACAGCTGTTGGATAAATTCTAATGAAATTTGGTACAGATGTTCATGTCACACTGTGTTGATCCCTTAAACTGTGATCTCAACAAACTCATACAGTAACAACATCAATGTAACACTTTATTTATACTTGTACATACCTATAAAACACATCCCCTGATTCTCCATCAAGACTTTGGACATCAATAGCAAATGGGTTGCGGCAGATCATTCCAGGGTTTTCTTTGCGAAGATCAGAGAGGGTTTCCCAGTCTCCACTGCCAGAGGGGTCATCTCTGTCAAACCACTCTGTCCAGCATCCTGGAAATAGGTGGTCAAATTGAGATCAACTGGCAACAGGGAATATTGGAATTCTGTATGTAACTGTGCATTTTGTAGTTTGGCCTAGATAAGTGTCATACTTATAAAAAATACAAAAACAGGTGAAATGTAAAAAAAAACAAAAGGCATGATCTGTTTACTAATGTGCGTGGCATAGTTGCAAGCTAAAGTGAAGAGTCTTACTTCTTTCATCATCAGGAGGGGGCATTACACTGAGAACCTTCAGACTGTTGTCTAGTACAGATATACAGAGAGATGTTATGTTTTGTTATTGTGCAAAGTGCTGATAAATCATAAGAACAGTAAAACTGACAACAGTTACTGTAACTACACAGATGAACTTACCTAAAACCAGTCCGACTACAATGGCAACACTCAGCTGGAAATAGAAAAGAGAATATTGGAATGTAAAAATTCACATCGTAAAACAAAGGAATTCTTCACAAATCTATTTCATGAGGCAGAGGAGTAGGAGAGGAAAGCACACAGTGTTCCAGATGGTAACCAAAATGAAAATTATTTACTTGACTTGGACAAATCTAAAATTAAAATGCAGAAAATTCAGAGCTCTTGTTTTTGGAAACTCAAGACATTCATGTCTTTACAAGTGTAGATATCAGGGACCATCCAGGACTGCAAAGGGAAGCCCAAATCACTGACACATTGTGATAATAAATCAGTTTTTGGAAGTTAGACAGTGTACAGCAGTCTGCCTGTCACAAATAAACAAAAATAGACATATAAGCAGAAAGATACAAATTACCAATTTCATCATGGTTGTGGATGATGAGAAACCTTGAAACCTGTGAAAAGAGGAAAGAGAACAAAGACAGTAAATGCTGACTGACAAATATGAAACATCATAATATGAACGCCTGTTCTGATGGTGCCAGTGTGAGCTTCTGGCCAGAATTTTGAATGTGACACTAAATAGTCTTCCTGTTCTGTCTGAGATCCGGCTCAACTTTGCCATCAGCCATGAGCCAAAGACATCAGAGAAAACAGGGTAAGTGTGAGAATCAAGACTTACCCAATGTGCTGCAGGTATGAGTGGTCCTTGTCTCTGTTGTGGTCGTAGTGGTCGAGGAGGTAACTCTTGTCCTGGTGTCCTGCGTTCATTGCAATATATACCTTTTTTGGATGGGACCTGTTTGTCCAGGAGTTCCTGACCAGCCAGCCGAGCGGCTTTAACCAGTGGGATGACAGTCCCCAGAGGCGGCGTGGACTTTTTGAGATGTTCATAACTCTTGGTTTTGCCCAGTCTGTGACTGACCCGACTGGATTATTATTATTTCTTTGTTCTACCAACATTCTGACAAAGTTCTGCAAAGTTCTATCTTTCGCTAAATGCATTGTGAAATCATTATGCCCTAATATTCTAAAAAGGTTTTCCCAATGTTGCACTGTTGTATTGTGACATAACATTGGACAACATTGTGGTAATGTTTTAGAAAAGAACATTCTTTAATATGTGACTTCAAGCAGCAGCCCCAAAACATCAGCATCCTCAGAACAATACAGGAAAAATCTTCCACCTTTGTTAATGAATCACAAAGCAATTTACAGAAAATGTTCCACTATCTGAGAATATCTTGAAAACATTTGTGGAATGTTGGTTTGAGAACATTTTTCTTTGGTTATCATAGACCATGATCTGTGGCCCTGGCTACACCCTCCAAACATCCTCTTAAGGGCTTTGTTAGCTTTTAACTTTATTGGAATGTTAGTGGAAATGATAAATAACCTGAAAATGGTATTTAAGCATTTGACTAAAAACATTTTCAATGAAACATTTTTAGAACTTGTAGGTAAGGCTAGCCAGTGTTGTGGGAACATTCTCTGTTAGGTGGTAAAACTTGCATGTCGCCTGCATGTGATTAACTGTTTACTTTTTCTGCTGCTTTTATGAGAAATAAAAAGACTGATAAAATGAAGGCCAAAAGACACAATTACTTAGAGGCAAACCCAAAAACACTCACCCACAAGACCTGTCAGTAGAGAAAAATGGTTTTGTGAATCTGTGTCTGGCAAACTAAGCATCTCTCTGCCCATCTTTCTACCTATATACGGTCCTTTAACACTAACTTGAACATATTTAGTTGCCGGCAAGATGTAAGTAGTCGCAGGCTTTGGAATTATGTGTTCCAGAACACACACAAACTAAACAATCCCCCATTTGAAAAACATGCAATTTGAGAATAAGATATGTTAGCAAATAGTCATCCATGTATTGCAGTGGGTTGAGTGAGAAAACAGTTGCTGGAGATCAGATGTACTGTAACACCATTCTGCTGCAGTCACTTTAAAGCTTGTTTCATTGTAGTTTCACACAGATCAATGCACAGATAAGGAGGATGCATGCATTATATACTCTTATTCCTGCAAACAGGTTTAAACTGGGTGTGCTGTTGTTCAGGCTAAGTAAGTGTCCCATGTGCACATAAAAACAAAAGGGTGGATCTACTTAGGAATGTGGGTGGGACAGTAGCAGGACCATCATAAATGGAGTTCAAATAAACACTCAACCACTGAATGGTCATTTTAAATATCACCTCAAAAGAATCTGCAATCTGCCTGTACTGAAAGGAAATGCTATGAAAGAGGTAGTCCTGTGTGACAAACAAAAGAAAGGAAGAAGGAATTTATCAACAACCTACAAGAAAAATAGCACAAAAACATGTTCTGCTTTTACAGAAGATGATTAATTATATTAACAGTCATTCGGTTTTCCCACAAAAGTGTCCTCGAGGAAGATTTCATGATTAACAACTTTAATGTGATTGAAAGATTTTTCCTTACTTTTACTCATGAATCATCAACGTTGCCACTGAAAAGAATCTGAAACCCTCTTACTGTTCTCCACTGTAGGCTGGATAGTTGTTTCTGTGTGACAAATAAAAAAGACAGAAATCTGACTTTTCTTAATCTTAATCAGTCTCATTTACATCGTACTTCCTCCTCCACCACAGAAAGGGGGATGGCACACAAAGCGAACACAATATTTATAGCACATTTCCTTCTTGGTTGGACCTGGTTTGGGCAGACAAATCCTGAAACTGGATCATTTCTGAAAAAAGAAACCAATTTGGCACTTCATGAAAGCAACCTAATTAAAACAGCCACTTAACTATTTGCACTTTTTAACCGTACTAGTGGCCCAAAGAATGACAGTTCCACTGTCAGTCTATCAACTAGTCCATCACAGTGGTTCAGACTGAAATATCTCCAAAAACATTGGATGAGTTGCCATCAAATTTTGTTCAGACCAAGAGTTTTATTCTACCACCAGCGGCAGGTAGACATTTGCAGCTGCTAGTGAAATGCCTTGACATCATGTAGATAGACTACAGTGAAATTTGATACAGATGTTCATATTTATACTTACTTAGAAATCACATCCCCTGCTGCAGCCACACTGAGTCCAGAGAGAGTTTGAGCCTCAATAGCTGATGGTTAGGGGAAGATCTTTCCAGTGGTTTCTCTGCAAAGATGAAAGAGGATTTCCCAGTCTCCAGTGCCAGAGGAGTCATCACTGGAAACTCAGTCATCAGTAAGCAACTGAGATTAATCTGGGACCCACGACGTTTTTCCACACTCATTCAGATATTGCACACTGGGCGTCAATATAATCAAAACACAGTGTAGGGTCTTGTTGTTGTTGTGTCAGCTGATTCCACCCTGAAAGATAGATGCAAGAAAAAAATGTGTCAGTCAGACCTTTCTATACAAGGTGAACATTGAATGATTTAATGTGTACTTTAAATGTCAAGATTGCCATGAAAAGAACCTGGAACCGTCTTACTGTTCTTCTCTGGAACCTGGAGAGCTTCTCCTGTGTGAGAAAAAAGAGAGAAGTCTTATTTTATTGACACTTCAAAAAAAGTTACAAGGTACTTTCAGTCCCACATCAAAAATTGTATGTGATGTTTTCCAAGCTACAGTGAAGAGACGTACTGCTTACAGAAAGATTTTGTGTCATGTTATTGTGCACATTGCTGACATCTCATGAGAGTAGTAAACCTGAATGCAGTTACTGCAGCTACACAGATGAACCTACCTAAAACCAGTCCTGCTGCAATGACAACACTCAACTGTAAGAGAAAATAGAAAATTGTAATGTCAAAATGCACATCATGTTAAAAAACTAACACAAAGGAACTCTTCACACATCTATTTCATGAAGTAGGTCAGGTGGTCGATCGTATCCACAAGTAATAAGCAGACACCTGCACCCTGTCTAACTGGAAAAACTACATTTATTAGTGGGTCTTTTCTTTGAGAGGGAGTGGCTGTGACCTCACTGAGGAACATACTCCACATACCATAGAGAGACATGAAATACCAAAATCTTGCACTGAATGACTTGCATACAGGAAATAATCACATATATTGCAATAGTAATAATAATAATAATAATAATTACAAAGCACGGGTAAAATTCTGGGACATTAATTCTTAAGCCTACATGTTCATAAAAACAGCTACACTTACAGGTTGCATATGTAGGTGAACCTGCAATTACAATGTCGAAATATTCCCCAAAATTCACAAAATTTTCCTGTCCGAAGAGGCAACTTTATTCCTGCTGCCCTGCACTATAAGGGATTTATAGCTGTTGCATGACACCTGCTTGCCCAGTTGTACCTGCCAGGGATAAGAGGAACCACAAAAGTGCACTGACTTTTTAATTGTCATTGACTCTGTATGCCGAACACGTGAAAAGAAAATACACTGGATCTGGTGCTCTCTTGTTTGTGAGCTTTGCACATCAAATCACCCACCCACCGTTGTTGCAATGAATCTTTCATTCATTGTTACAGACGGTTTCATTGTAAAAAACCCGACTCCTGTGGGGTTAAACGTTGGCTGAAACAGAATGTTTCAACTGGAACAAGGTGTTGGCAGATTATGTTTCAAAATAACAAAACAAGAATGTTCCCAAACCAGCATTCCAAAAATGTTATTGAGGCCTGAGAAGACAGAATGTGTGTTACTAAAATGTTCCTGTAAGGTGACCTTATAAACAGTCATCGACCATTTCACCTGCCATATTCAGAGAATGTTTTGGGGATTTTGTTGAGAAACAGATTACAGATATAATAGCAATAGCACTTTTTTCAGCTCCACCTGCACCAACATCTTGGACTCTGTTGCTCTGCTCAGGACCAAATGGATAAAACCAAGATCAGAGCCCTGTTTGAACAATGGTACTGCTGCTCTCTGACAGGAATGTAGATGAACTGAGAAATAGTAGTAGAAGAAGAAGCTCCAAGTCTCTGTGGCACAGTTTGTATCGTGGTAACCAGACTCTGCTCAATTCTTTGTTGACAACATCTCCGCTCTGAGGTCTTCATCTAGCCGCAGTGCTGTTAAACCTTCTCCAATATGCTCAGCTGCATTCAAACAGTTTAAACCTGTATCATTTGCTTGAGTGGCAGATGTGGTTCATTAGTTATGGCCTACAAATTGTCCTCCTGACAGCTTTCCTACTAGACTAGTCAAACTTGTTTTAAATACTGGTACGTCAAGTTTTCTGGTATTGATAAATACTTCTCTAACATCAGGTTGTGCCCCAGCTGCCTTTAAACATGCTGCATTAAAACCTCTTTTCAAAAAGAAAAATTTGGACTGTTCTGTCGCCTGTCATTTCCGGCCAACACATACATGATCTATTCTGTGCAAAGTTGTGGAGAAATTAGTTGCAATTCAACTGCAGACTTTTCCAGACCACCATATCACTTATGTAAACTTCCAGTTTGGTTTAAAATTTCACTGCAGCACCAAACAGCTCTTTACAGAGTTTTAATGATGTTCCGTAAACGGTTATTTCGAAAATTCAGCCATCCTGGTGCTCGTCGACACTGTGGATCATTGTATCCTTATGTCTCATCTTAAACTGTGTGTGGGGATCAAAGATACTGCAAATGGATGTCTTATCTGGCAGAAAGAAGCTTTGCAATTCAGTTAAGTTCAGATCTCAGTTGTCCCTCTCACTTGTGGGGTCCCTCAGGGCTCCATTTTGGGTCCATATTTTTTTTCATTACATGTGCTGCCTGTCTGGTCAATACTGAAGAAACACATACTCAAATCTTTCTGCCAATAAAAACTGAAAGTAAAAACTCAGTGCAGCCTATGTTAAAATGCTTTAAAAATGTCAAGACCTGGATGGACTTAAACTTTCATATTCTAAATGAAAGCAAGAAAGAGATTGAGTTTGGTTGAGCCCACCTGTTAGATGATCCTGACGACACACTTGGCCCTTTAGCATCAGTCAGTCTTTAGTAACAAACTTTGGAGCGATCCTTGACAACTCCTTCAAATTTACCAGACAGATCAGTTTAGTGGTCATAACTTTTTTCACTTTAGTTTTTAGCCAAAGTGAAGGCCTATCTGTCTCCCGAAGGCTTAGAAAAAGTTATCTTTGCCTCTAGTACCACTCAACTAGATTATTGTCTTTCTTTGTATGTGGGTGTATAATTCTCAGCTGCAGGTGGTACAAAATGCAGCTGCTCATCTTTAAACAGGAAATAAAAGTGTGGTCACATAACACCAGTATTGGCTTCCCAGTACTGGCTTCATGTCCATTTCAGGATGGATTTTAAAATTTTACTGTTGTTTTTAAGGTTATAACTGCGTTGGTGTTTCCGTATTTAGCAGGACTTTTACATGTTAACACCCCATTTAGAGCACTGAAGACAGCCAACCAGATGCTCTTAGATGTTCCAAAATCGGCAAACAGAAAGAGCGAAATCTAAAATTTGCAGTAGCTGGTCCTGATCTTTATAGGCCAACTATGGTGAGCCTTTAGGACACATACAGTTGGAGACAAAATTATTAGCCCCCCCCCATGAAATTTTAGTTTTATTTATTTTTTAAATACCAAATGCTGTTAAACAGTTCAAGGAATTTTTAACACAGCTTTTCCAAACATCCTAGTTTTATTTTGGATGCTTATATTATTTTACTTTGCACCAGAAACAAAATTATTTAAAAACAAAAACTACCTGGGTCAAAATTAATATCCCCCTTAAGAACCAAACTTTTTATTAAGCCCAACCACAAACCACTGCTGAACAATCATGTGCTTTAACTTTGTAATGCTCACAGTTTGTAATCAATCAATCTGGGAGTTGAGCACCCCAGTGACCCTAATGAGGATTGAGTGGTGTATAGATAATGGATGGATGGATAGTTTTTGGTTTTGTTAAATCATTTTGCTTCTGTGTGCAAAGTAAAATAATGTAAGGATTCAAAATAAAACTAGGACGTTTGGAAAACCTATGTAAAAAAAATCCTTGATAGGTTTAACAGCACTTGGGAATTTTGGGAAAAAAAAGTTTCATAGGGGGGTTAATAATTTTGTCTTCAACTGTATATGTCTAGACAGACATGGATGTGAACTGCAACTTGACTAGTTGGTGGAACCATAAACTGGTAACTCTAGATGTTTGGTGGCATGATATCTATAAAGTACAATTTGTGATACATATGTCTGGATTATTCACACCAAGTCATAAATTTTTCTGAGTCTGGCAGCTCTTTTGTGCAGTTTCAACGGGTCAAATATAAACTTAAAGACAACAAAGAATTTGTTATTCATTAGTAGCTTTATTGCTGTTGATTCTTAGTTTGTTTCCAACATTAGCCAAACAAGATAGATCCAAATCACCATTCTCAAAGAGTACTCTTGCATACAAACAATGAGAAGAGAATAAATCAACTTTGCATTAGCAGCTTAACATTCCATATGTTGAATGTACTCATATAAAACCTCCACCACAGAAAGGGGGATGGCAGACAAAGCAAACACTTCCCCTTGTAAAAAATGACAAATGACCTACAATTTAATGTAGAAGTTATAGCAAACATAATGAACACTAATATTCTTTTTCTGCAAAGTGTACTTCTGAACCTCCACCACAGAAAGGGGGCTTGCAAAAAAAGCGAACACGATAGTTATTGCATATCTTCCCCCCAGGTTGGTCCTTGTTTAAACAGATGAATCCTGTTTTTGGATCATTTCTGAAAAAAGAAACCAACGTGACACTTGTTAAAAGCAACCTAATTAAAACAACTATTTACAGTTGTGAGCAGGAGTTTACCCACATTTATAAAAGTCATGTATATAAGGCAGTCTTGAGCTTCCAATGACTCTTATAATTAAATTTTCTATGACTGAATGATTAGAACACGTACATCGTTACAAAAAAACAATAGTTCATAGTGGCCATTTTATTATTTCGAGAGGACACATTTATGATCCTCTAGAAATACGCACAACGCACGATTATTATATGTGACAGAAACATGATCTTGAATTATTCCATCATAGAAAATTAGGAGTTATTGGGATTATTGTAAACTCAAGACTGACATATGTGTTCTTGACACATGTATGTAAACTTTTGTTTACAACTTGAAGCATTTCCAACTTTAACCATGCTAGTGATAATAAAAGGTAATATTAAAATGTCAGTCTATCAATGGGTCCATCACTGTGGTTCAGGCTGAAATATCTCCAAAAACATTGGTTGAGATGCCATCAAATTTTGTTCAGACCTCAACTTTTACTCTGGCACCACTAGCAGGGGGACATTTGCAGCTTTTAGTGACAGTGATCTTGACAGCTGTTGGATAAATTCTAATGAAATTTGGTACAGATGTTCATGTCACACTGTGGTGATCCCTTAAACTGTAATCTCAACAAACTCATTCAATGACAACACAAATACAACACTTTATTTATACTTGTACTTACTTAAAAATCACATCCCCTGCTGCAGCCACACTGAGTCCAGAAATAGTTTTGACTTCAATATCGGATGGGTTGTCGCAGATCTTTCCAGGGGCTTCTCTCAGAAGATCGGAGAGGGTTTCCCTGTCTCCATCACCAAAGGGGTTGTCTCTGCTATACCAATCTGTCCAGCATCCTGGAAAAAGGTGATCAATTTGAGATCAATTGGCAACAGGGAATATTGGAATTGTGTATATAACTGTGCATGTTGTAGTTTGGCCTAGATAAGTGTCATACTTTTAAAAAATACAAAAACAGCTGCAGTGTAAATTATAAAAAAAAAACAAAAAGTGTGATCTGCTTACGAATGTGAATGGGAGGCTGAAAGCTACAGTGAAGAGTCTTACCTATTACAGGATAAGAGGGCACTGCACCGAGAGCCTTCAGACTGTTGTCTAGTACAGATATGCAGAGATGCTATGTTTTGTTATTGTGCAAAGTGCTGATAAAGCATAAGAGCAGTAAAACTGGCAGCAGTTACTGTAACTACACAGATGAACTTACCTAAAACCAGTCCTACTACAATGGCAACACTCAGCTGGAAATAGAAAAGAGAAAGTTGGAATTTAAAAATCCACATCATGTTAAAAAATGTCAACAAAGGAATTCTTCGCGAATTAGCACCGTCACCTCACAGCTACAAGACCCCAGTCCACATCCCTTCCTGATTATTCTATGTGGACTTGGCATGTTCTCCCTGTGCAGCATGGGTTTTCACCAGGTTCTCTGGCTTCCTCCCACAATCAAAAGACATGCTGAGGTTAATTCTAAATTGTCCATTCTGTCCTGTGATCGACTGGTGACCTGTCCAGGGTGTCCCCTGCCTTTTCCATAAGTCAACTGGGATCAGCTGTAGTGTCTTTTGATAAGCAAATGTTCAGCTAGTCATATTGTCATGTTATCAGAAGGCCTACAACAAACCTATGAAAGAAAAAATGATCCACGAGTGTTTTTGTGACAAAGACACATGTGCTGCAATCATTCCATCATAGAAAATTCAGAGCTCTTGTTTTTGGAAATTCAAGACATTCATGTCTTTACAAGTGTAGATATCAGGGACCATCCAGCACTGCAAAGGGAATCCCAAATCACTGACACATTGTGATAATAGATACATTTTTGGAAGTTAGACAGTGTACAGCAGTCTGCCTGTCACAAATAAACAAAAATAGACATAAAAGCAGAAATATATAAATTACCAGTTTGATCATGGTTGTGGATGATGAGAAACCTTGAAACCTGTCAAAAGAGGAAAGAGAACAAAGACAGTAAATGCTGACTGACAAATATGAAACATCATAATATGAACGCCTGTTCTGATGGTGCCAGTGTGAGCTTCTGGCCAGAATTTTGAATGTGACACTAAATAGTCTTCCTGTTCTGTCTGAGGTCTGGGTCAACTTTGCCATCAGCCATGAGCCAAAGACATCAGAGAAAACAGGGTAAGTGTGAGAATCAAGACTTACCCAATGTGCTGCAGGTATGAGTGGTCCTTGTCTCTGTTGTGGTCGTAGTGGTCGAGGAGGTAACTCTTGTCCTGGTGTCCTGCGCTCATTGGAATATATACCTTTTTTGGATGGGACCTGTTTGTCCAGGAGTTCCTGACCAGCCAGCCGAGCGGCTTTAACCAGTGGGATGACAGTCCCCAGAGGCGGCGTGGACTTTTTGAGATGTTCATAACTCTTGGTTTTGCCCAGTCTGTGACTGACCCGACTGGATTATTATTATTTCTTTGTTCTACCAACATTCTGACAAAGTAACTCTTGTCCTGGAGTCCTACATTCCCTGTTAGCTGCTAAAACTTGCATGTCACCTGCATGTGATTAACTGTTTACTTTTTCTGCTGCTTTTATGAGAAATTAAAAGACTAATAAAACGAGGGCCAAAAGACACAATTACTTAGAGGCAAACCCAAAAACATTCACCCACAGGACCTGTCAGTAGAGAAAAATGGTTTTGTGAATCTGTGTCTGGCAAACTAAGCATCTCTCTGCCCATCTTTCTACCTATATACGGTCCTTTAACACTAACTTGAACATATTTAGTTGCCGGCAAGATGTAAGTAGTCGCAGGCTTTGGAATTATGTGTTCCAGAACACACACAAACTAAACAATCCCCCATTTGAAAAACATGCAATTTGAGAATAAGATATGTTAGCAAATAGTCATCCATGTATTGCAGTGGGTTGAGTGAGAAAACAGTTGTTGGAGATCAGATGTACTGTAACACCATTCTGCTGCAGTCACTTTAAAGCTTGTTTCATTGTAGTTTCACACAGATCAATGCACAGATAAGGAGGATGCATGCATTACATACTCTTTTTCCTGCAAACAGGTTTAAACTGGGTGTGTTGTTCAGGCTAAGTAAGTGTCACATGTGCACATAAAAACAAAAGGTTTGATCTACTTAGGAATGTGGGTGGGACAGTAGCAGGGCCATCATAAATGGAGTTCAAATAAACACTCAACCACTGAATGGTCATTTTAAATATCACCTCAAAAGAATCTGCAATCTGCCTGTACTGAAAGGAAATGCTATGAAAGAGGTAGTCCTGTGTGACAAACAAAAGAAAGGAAGAAGGAATTTATCAACAACCTACAAGAAAAATATCACAAAAACATGTTCTGCTTTTACAGAAGATGATTAATTATATTGACAGTCATTCGGTTTTCCCACAAAAGTGTCCTCGAGGAAGATTTCATGATTAACAACTTAAATGTGATTGAAAGATTTTTCCTTACTTTTACTCATAAACCATCCACAGATGGATAGACAGATTGATAAATAAATAAATATATTGATAAATAAAAAGATAGATTGCAAGACAGATACCTTACCTGAAACCGAGATGAAAATCAGCATTTTCGGTTCCCTTCTTGTAATTAACAGAACAATGTTGACAGCTGAAACTGCACAGCTGTCCTGAATCCCATAATCCAGACAGAAATTTGGCTCACTCTTGCAGTTAAAGGCAGCTGTCATGCTATCACGCAATTATAAAGGGATGATTCAGGTGCAAGTGGCTGATAGGAATTGGTGCACAGCACCTGTACTCTGAGTCACAACCAGCAATAGCGATATTTTAGAGACTGTTTAGGTGTTGTGGTTATATAAGGTGGAAAATTTGTGTCTGTAAGCCTGTGTGGGTACATCACATCTCCTCCTGTACCAGAGGTTTAACTAAATGGGTTTTGTAAAGATCTTCCAATGCTCTACTTTTAAACATTGACAATAACCTTGTCCAAGGGCGCTAGAATTTGGGCATGGTGGATAGGTGTCTTCTTGACCCTACCAATATTCAGCAACTACTGGATGGTCTAGGTCAATAATTTTGATCTAATTATGAAAATAATAATAATTTCTGTCAGTGTGTTATGAATGTATTTAGTATACAAATGAGCAGATCTCGTCCTCTATAACAAGACCCGCCTCCCTGGCCCAGCTACTTAATGGATTGACTTTGCCATTTCTTGCTAACGTCAACTGTTCTCAGTCAGCCGTATGTGCTTGTAAGTGATTGAGGAATGACACCATCATTTTACCAACAGTTCTGTGCATGAATAAAAGGGACAAATTGCATCTGTATTGATTCAGTAAGCAAGAGGAATTTTATCTTTCAGGTGACTAACTCCATTTCGTGTATTGCTTTTGTACTTTGCAGATATTATGCAACCAGCGATTTAGAACAACCACCAACCAGTCAAGCTCCAATTTAAATACGTGTTTGTCCAGATTCCTGTAATATGTGTAGCGAATACCTTGCAGCAGGTATGTCCACTGGGAGAAACGAAGTGAAAATAGCTTTCTTTGTGTTCAAATGGTTGACCAATAAAGCTGATTCTGAAAGAGCAGAAAGTTGCAGCCATAGCAGTGGACAATTCTGATGATGTTGCTAAAGAGAAGCTATAAATTCAAAAATGCGAATGCTTCATCCTCAACTTGACAGCACAGAAGGTTTATATAATCACCACCGTTTCAAGGTGGCCACCAAAGATTAGTGTCATTAATTCAGTATCCAGGCAAATGTGAAATATAGTCACAATCTTCCTTCCTGCTCCTGAGTTATGGCACTGAATAATGACGAGAAAAGTGCTTGTGTAGAATATTATGATGTCTAAGTGGAATTGACCTTTGACCTTTCAGTTATAAAATGTCATCACTTTATCATTTAATCCGATTAAATATTTGGGTGACATTTTGTCATAATTAGTGTATTAATTCTTATTTTGTGGCACAAATATGATTTGTGAGGTCACACTAACCTTGACCTTTAATCACCGGAATAAAATCAATTCATACTTAAGCCCAAGTAAATAAATACCTGAGCCAGACTTCAAGAAAATCCCTCAAGACTTTCTTGAGATATTGTGTGCATGAGAAGGTTGACACTGGTGCAGAGGCAAAAAATAAAACGGATGTTATGTTTTCTTTTTTACAACAAAGAGCAAAAGTAATTGGAAGTCAGCTAACTGGTCAATGAACATGTTGATTTTAAATGAAACCCTGTTTTCAACTGTGGAGAAAAAATGCCAACGTTAATTATAGAGCCACTCCAGTGAGAAACAAGTATTCTGCCTTGTTAACATGTCTATGTGGTGTGTTTTGTATGCTAGAAGACACATAGAAGACCGAAGCTGTGTCCCAAATCAGTCACTACTCACTATTTAGAGTGTTCGCCAATATGTAGTGCTGTCCAGATGTAATGGTACAATTGGTACACCCTATACAGTGCACTCAAAGTATCCCACAATGCACCATGACAAGTAGCGTTTAGTTAATGATTACTAAACCAAGCTTTATGCACCATCATGCATCGCCTCGAAGAACCATGACAGACGGATGGGCAGACGGACAAGAAAGCCAGCTGAGGATTGGTGGCATTTCCACAGCTTTCTGACAGCTATTTTTATTGTTAATACGTATTTTATTTGTATTAAGACATATTTTCTATGGATTATATCTTTTCTATATGTGTTGCTTGCCGAAATGGCACAAGACACATCCTGGAGCTATGGTGCAAAAATGTGCAAATTAAAAATAATTGAATTAATATGTTTAATGGAAACAGAGCAATGTATCACAACACAAAGAAAAAAGTTATGTTAATCTTTGGGAAACACGTTTAGCATAATATGAAGCCATCATAAAAATGTAAAAGTAGTAGTGTCTGAAAGCTCCCTACGTAGTTCACTATATAGTGGTCCCTGTGTAGGGAGTAGGGAATAAGTGGATGATTTCAGACACAGCCTGAGTATTTCCCCCTTAAAACTGCAGTCATCGCTGAGAGTCTCATAACTACAGTTTCTTTCGTAACTAAGCTAAGGAGTCAAAATGCCGTCAGCTTGCAGGGTGTTCAAACATGTATGACTGAATTACTCCAGTGAGCAGCAGAGAAATGGAAAAACTTTTTAAATATGTAACTTTGATACAATGAGATGAGATTTGACGGTTTTAATCAATGACCAGAAAAGGACTTAAACCTGGTTAACTAGCATTAACTAACAAGCTAATCCTGGCTTCTGTCATCTGTGTGTTAGCAGTCAGGTTGCTCTTGCAGGAGTAAACATAACATGAGTGAACACAGCAAATAAGGAGTTAAAGTTCAATCTTGAAATCCCATGAGAATATCACCAGAAATGAATCATTTTGTATGCAGGAAAGAGCAGCGGGCTAGACAAGTTGAACAGGCTAATGAGGAAGCAGGTTTTTCAGGATCTCAGGTGATGTCCTATAGGGAGACATTAGCATTAAAGTGAGTCTTAGGATGTTCAGATGACAAGGGATACTTCAGAATACCAAATGCAGTGAGGTACGAGAGTGAAACGGGTAAAGCTTACTGAATATATAAATGTTGATGCCCGGTGCAAAAATGCAGAAATACCGCTGGATGTTTTTTCTCTCTTTTCTGTCAACAGGCATTTTCCTGTACATAAACCATTTTTGTGTCAGCGCTCTCTTACATTTCAGAAAAAAAAAAAAACACGCAAATTATTTAAAATTGCATTCATTTTCATTTGTTGTCAGTAACAAAACAGATGATCGGCAGTGGCTTTGAAAAGTAGGTAGACTTGCAGATATAAAACAACAACAACGAGCTTAAAAGCCTCCACAGCTGAGGGGAAGTGGATAGATAATAATTTTATGAGTTTAGCCCTAAAAGCGACACGTTTCACATTACATTATTAATATGACAATATTGTTTGGAGCAGCTTTAAAATGTTAAACACTCCCTCTCGTAAAAATGACAAAATGACCTACAATTTAATGTAGGTGTTACAGCAAACAGAATGAACACTAATATTCTTTAACTCGAGTCTTTTTTTTTTTTTTTAAAGAAGATGACATGCAGCACAATCAGAATAATGCTTCCTGTGCAAGTGGATGTATTTGCTTAAAAAAAAAAAAAAAACTAACTGAAGGGCATTGTTTGGGAAACAATTAACAGCAATATAAGGAATCAATCTTGGAAATGAGAATAAACATTTTTTCCAAGAAATCAGTGCAATTTTGTAGAAAAACTGCTCCTGAATCTTTGAGAAAATAAATACAATTGGTATTGCTACACATACAAGACCAGAGTATCGCTGTCCTTTTTCAGTGTCCACCTTCTGCAGCAGCTCTGTGTGTGTGCACGCTAATTAATTGCCCTTTGAGAAGAATACCTACCTCCCACTGTTCAATAGCAGCTGGGGATAGTCTCTGTCTATTCATACATCAGCGTTAAACTTTGTCATCTGAAGGGGCCGGCGTAATATTTTACACTAAATTGTGCTTTGGACTGGATGCCAAAGTACAAATGACAACATGGTGTAGACTCATTTATCATCCCTCCTCGAACATACACACACCTCCCGCCATCTCCCTCTGCCCCTCCACACCTCCAGCCTCCCTCCTTCCCCTTGTCTCCATGGAAATCACTGGTGTCTCCATCCTCCTGCGATGAAGGAGCTGACTGCAGACTTTCTGTAGACCATCGGCCACATTTGCACAGATGGAGCTCCGAGAAAGCAAAGTTTTTGAGTGGAATCTCAAATATATACACGTTATGTTCTTTTCTTTTCTTTTTTTTTTTTTTTAGTATCACAGACACGTATTTGCCAGTTTCCCATTACTTTGATCAGCGCCAATGAATGCAAAAAGCAGCGCGATGATTATGTGTCACTCTGATCCGTAAATGTGCTGAGGATGGATGATGGATGAGTGTATAGTCGACACTGACTTGCTCAATAAACACTTTGAATCTTGACATCTTGATCCTGATAACTGAGATACTGTACATGTAAATGAACTGAATGTTTGGTTTTGTCTTGCACTGCTGTGTTATTTCTTTCCACCCCGCATCACGTTCTGTTTACTGTCGGTCATCCTGACACCTGCTTTGAGAAAACTGACAGTAAAATTATGTGAAGTCGCACTTTGGAATCTCAGGCAGCAGTAAAAGCACCATCTTTTTAATAATTTCAATATTTTAAAGAAGGAAAAGGGTAAAAGTCCTCAGGATTCTAGACTGAAATTATACCGTCCCTGTAATCCCCACAGAATGTGCTGTAGTTAATAATGTCACAGAAAGGTGTGTGGATTAGCCAGAATCGTGGAGCATTGTTTCTGAGAAGCAAAGCTGGTTGATGAATTTAATAACTAATAATTTAAACCTGCCATAGCCTATTTTAGAGAGCAGAGAGAAGCTGCAAACCCAGCAGTGGCATTTCCCATTTAAGCTGGTGATGAACTGATGAACGGGCATTAAATATTCATTTGCTTTTTAGTTAACTTCACCAACTCCTGGGGGAAATATCTGCCTCTTCGGCTGCTAAGCGCTCCAGGATGCTTACCACGACCGAATATGACCCTGATGACTGAGAAAACCAAAACAGAGAAGGTGTGGTCTGGAAATCAATCAGCTGAAGTAGAACCAAAGAGGACGGCAGGGTCAGGTTATAACTCTCCGTGGGTTTGTCACTGTGATCTTTGGTATACAAGTAAGTTTACACCACAAACTAAATTCCATTTTCGTCCACTGTAAAAGGCAGAAATCTCGAAAGACACATATCTCAAAACCTGGACAAATAAAACCTAAAAATCTCTGCAAGGCAAGTTACTACAAGAGAAAATATGTTGTGGTTTCCATTTGGGGGAAATAACCCCGTAAGCAGCTCAACTGCAGCATTCAGTGTAAAATATATGAGCTACACAGGGCATCAAAGAGTAATAGCTAATAATAGAAGTATTCTGCTGTATGTATTTTATCAGCTGCGTAACTAACTTTTTAAAAAATGCTATCTGCTTCTTCAACCTGTTTAAAAGGGAACAAATCCTGGTCACACTTGACAAATTTATTTACTGCAGGGGTCTGAATCTCAAGCAGGTTTGCATTAGAATGAAACTTCAAACACACAGAGATGTACACATCACACCTTTGCATCTATTGTAACTGGATATTTCATCTCCTTCTGCGCTCAAAGCAGCACGAAGGTCATTTGCAGAAGCTCGGAGCTGAGCTGTTCATGCAGCCACAACGCACACAGTATAGCACAACTGCTGCATGTCTGTGAAACACATCTTTGACCTTCTCCAGCTCTACGCCCGCCTCTAATGAAACAGGCTGTTAAGGGGGACATAAACTTAACCATAACATTAGGCAAACTACTCATGCAATTGGCAGGCTCGATTGCTGCTCCCAGTCACTCACTTATATTGCAAAATGGTGTATCCGAGATAGGGACAATAGGGACGATAATAGCTGTTGATTTGAACCTTTTTGTTTTACAATTAGTAGTTTTGGTTGTAATTTTCTGGATGTTTTCCAGAGTCATCATGGCCTAATAGCAGCTAATTGCAGATTGTGTTGTTTTTTGTTTTTTTTTTTTTTTTAAAAAGAATGAGAACGGCATGTTGTTTTCACATTATGTTTAAACGTCCTACAGTAATTAGTGGCACATTTCTGCACCATTACCTTTTAGAGGGAGTGTATTATATATTTACTCTACTATCTATCTGCCAGCCTAGGTTACTTTCAAAAATATGATGGGCTCAAGAATGAAATACTTTTTAAAAATTGTCACAATGTATTTCTACAGTTTGGCAATTTTACATAATTAAAGAATCTTCATACCTCTTTTACACTGGTGATAATCAAGTAATTAAATTTGAAGCACCATAAAGAATGTCTGTGAGCTCCTATCTATTCAGACGTGTCAGCTTTAATAGCCATGAACTGAAAAGCCTATATCTCTGCATACGCATTATACCCGCTCAGAGTATCTTTGTCTTCTTTACCCAGCTGTTAAAAATCTCAGGCAAGAAGAAGGTGGCCTGAGGATAATTATGTAAACTAGGAGGAAGAAGAAGAAAATGTACTAAGGGTTTAATTATCACTGGAAATGAGACACTTATGAGGCACAGATTCTGATAATGTTTCTTTTTAAATGCAGCTCCCAATGTCTGTCACATTTTCGGGTCATACAAAATGTTCATCTGCTGATATCATGTTGCTTATTTATTGGCGTCGCTTATTTGTGTGCTGCGAGAGAGAAGCTGGCAGGAAGCAGGAGGAATGATTCAGACAGTTATCCGAAATGACTGCAATCCTTTTTTTTTTTTTTCAAATCGGGAGAGTGGTGATTTGTGTACCTTTGCACATTATTGCTAAAAGGTTTTATTTGCATCTGTAGCACATGTAAACAGGGACTGCAGTAAATATCTAACCCATGTACCTGCTGTAGTGGGTGATTTTACTGATGCATACATTAATTCTGAGAGAATTTGCAACATAAAATATGTATGTGTGTATTTCCAGGAGGAGCAGTGAGCGAGAGTGCGAGGTCTCATTGATATGTTTCTCAGGCCAGCAAAAAAAAAACCCTTTCTAGACCCCCCGGTGACCTATGCTGTAATACATGCTACACACACACACACACACACAGGCCAGCACTTGTGCCAACACACACACTTTTATTGCTCTTAACTGTGCCTCTGTGTGAAGCATGTCTGTCAGGCCGGCTCTTATACGTCATCATTTGTCTTGCGTCCTGACAACCATTCAATCAAACACTGGCCTCCGGGTTTGAGCCGAAACCCTTTCTCCACAGGGACGGCTGTTGCCATGGTAACTGTGGAGGTGTGCGACCCACCAACAAGCCGGAGAATGCAGCGTTGTCTTGTTTTTTTTGTTTTTTTGTATTTTTCCCTGAGAAAACACCAACTTTATGTTGTTTATCTGCCTCTCCGTGTTCTGTTCCCCACCCTCCCATGAAGAGGAAACCGTGTACCTCTCGCACTCATTTACAGTTCTGGGGCTTGTGGGTAATTGCAGTGTGCCACAGGTGTGTCAGACTCCAAGCTGCCAGCCTGGAAAATTTCACACTAGTTTTCCAGCACAGACAACAAACACCGGTACAGCTTTGCATCCGCATGGAGCTGTACACGACGAGGACATTTGATTACTGTTAAATTAGCAAAGACTGAATAAAAATGATTCAGTAAGAGAGTGCCTGAGCTTTTCAAGAGTGTGATTAGAAGGTAGATTAAAGCTGAGTTTATTGCCGATTTAAAAATAAAACCATCTACAGTCATGCTGATGGTTTTGAGATGCAGTACCATTTTCTGCATCAATTCATATGCCTGGTCTATTCATTTAATAGTCTAATATTTCACAAGATAAGTAAAAACTCTGACTTCCTGGAGGCATTTAAAGTCAAGTGAGCACCAAAGACATCAGGTTTTATCCTCTGAGAACCATGAATCTCTGCACTTGACCAAAACTTAATGAGATATTTCAATCACGACTGACCGAGCTATATATGAAATGAGATAGAATGCAGAAAAATGAATAAATAAACACAATATCTTTCTATGCCACCACTATAATTATTCTTTCAGCTGCTCCTTGTGATGGATTGCATGTCTAAAGAATTTTTCCCAGTGCTGTCGTCTGAATATCTGCTGCCCCACAGCAGAAAATCATCTGGTATGTCTTACATAGAGCCCACTTGCTATTTTCACTTGACATCCTCTTTTCTCTGTGAGTAATTAAAGAGAATGTTTGGGCTCGAGCACTGACAGGAGGTCCGCTGAGATAGCCAGTAGTCTAATTAGAACAACATATCTCCATTCTCCACTAGAAAAACACTAGTCACCTATGCTTTTTACACCAGCTGTGATTTAAGTATCCTACTGCAGAATGGGTGTTTAATGAAACCCTTTTGGCTGCGCAGGATTCACAGGTTGCCGCACTGCAAACAATACAGCACTCAGGAGAATTGTGGTGCTTTCTTTTTTCTTTTTTTTCCTCCTCCGTTAGTGTTATGTCTGAAATTATGATTAATCACCTCGGACGAAGGGACTTGTAGAACACAAGTTGTTCTTCACACTGTAACTCACAAACAGCGAACAACAAATGTGGAGCAGCATATGGTCACTGCTCGGATGGATGCCGGTTCATCGCATTGTGCCGTGCTTCATGTAAATGCAGGGAGGGTGGAACTGCTAAAATATTAACCAGGGAGAATATTTATGCGTGTGTTTTCATTTATACCCGACAGGCTTCTGTTGTCAAGGAAGTGCTATGAACTGATTCATTGCGCTGGAGGATCATGTTTACTCAGCTTGGCTCTGTATTATTTCTCATTCACAGCCCCTACGGTGCCTATGCTTGTTCATGCTGAACGGCGTTACAGTCAACTGCCAATCTGTACTCTGTTGAGCGGGGCTCGCCTGCTGACAAATGGCCTGGAGGAGAGGTCCAAGGAGAGTCCTGTCAGAGCCAGTCAGCACTGTGCTGCCGCTGGATTAATCTAAGGAGGGATGGGGGGGCCACTAGAGGGCACTGTCACAAAAATAACAACAAAAAATGCAGCTATGGTTCGTAAAAAAACTGCACAAACAACCTGGAGGTTCCTTCTTTCCATCTTTTTCTTCTTTTTTTGTGGGAAAACAGTCTCCTGACCCTCCAGGTGCATCTCAAAAGTATTCGCAAATACCAGTCTGATCCATCAACTGATAAAAATTTGACACCGTGGATGCAGCTATCACCGAGCACCAACACCCCGTGCGTGCATTGATGCTGACAACTCATGTTTTATGCTCCGGCTTCAGCGCACGGACTATCTGTAAGGTAAATGGATCTGCTTGGGGGTTAACCAGTGTGCAATTGAAAATCCATTCACAGTGGCTTGATTTACAGTTTTGCTGGCTAATTATTCAGGTCAAAACTGCTGAGCCAGGTTATGATCCACGGGGAGAGAGCAATGGCTGAAATGGAGACTTGATGCTTGACACAAGGCATCTGAAGTCTCTAATAATCCCATAATGTGAATGTGAGCTGCATTATTCAATAGCTGATTTCAGCCTTGGGAGTACTTCAAGAAGAGGCTTGGTTCAGATACAACAAGTTCTGCTGCCAAGATGAAGCACAGCTATCAGAGGCAGCAGTTGATTACCAACAACCAGTGTTTAATTTATTGATCTGTCAGCAGGCAGATATTGAAGGATGGCACCTCTGATACACACAACGTAACTCAAAGTGCTTTGCAAAATAAAACAGGAAAGAGAAGTCTATTAAAACCTCAGGGTCCCTTTGGCTGTACACATATTTTTTTTCCTCTAAGAAGCTGGTAGAGCCCAAACACAAGGCAAAACAAGAGCGAATTCAGTTCAGTTCAGTTCAAATTTATATAACACCAATTCAGTTATCTCAGGGAATTTCATGTAGTGAGGTCAAGACCTGACAAAAGCATATTATAAAGAGGAACCCGACAAATCCAATGATTACCTTTGGGCAGTGCTCAGTGGAAAGAACAACCTCCCCTTTAAATGCAAAGAAGCCTCACAAGTTGTCCACTAATTGTAAGGTTGGCAGTTTGATCCCCTCCACGAGCCAACATGTCCTTGGGCAAGACACTAAGCCCACTAAGTTGCTCCTGATGGCAAGTAAGCATCTTGCATTGCAGCCATTGTGCTTCATAGTGTAGACTCTAACAAACTCTAGTGTAAAATAATAGCAGCAGTGGTTGCCAGTATTTTCATTTACTTTTACATGATTGTAATTTACTTAAATAGTTAATTACTGTATAAATAATTACAGTACTCTATATATATATATACCATAAATAGCAATGTGTATTCATACGGCCAGGTCCATGAATATTTGGACATTGGCACAATTTTCTGCATTTCAGCTTTGTACACCACCACAATGAATTTGAAATGAGACAATCGAGCTGTGCTTTAAGGGCAGACTTTCGGCTTTAATTTGAGGGTATTTACATACAAATCAGGTGAACGGCATAGGAATTACACCACATTTTAGATGTCCCTTCCACCTTTTTGAGGGACCAAAAGTAACTTGACAAGTGGCTGCTCAGCTGTTCCATATCCAGGTGTGTGTTATTCCCTCATTATTTCATTTACAAGGAGCAGATAAAAGGTCTAGAGTTCATTTCAAGGCATTTGGAATCTGGTGAGGTTAACTCCCAATATGAAGTCCAGAGAGCTGTCACTGTCAGTGAGGCAAAGCATCATTAGGCTGAAAAATCAAAACAAACCCATCAGAGAGATAGTAAAAGCATTTGGTGAGGCCAAGTCAATTGTTTGGCACATTCTTAAAAAGAAAGAACACACTGGTGAGCTCAGCAATGCCAAAAGACTCTGAAGACCACTGAAAACAAGTGTGGTGTATGACAGAAAAAACCTTCCTTTGGTCAAGAAAAAATGCTTCAACAGTTGGCTAGATCAAAAACACTCTCTAGGAGGTAGGCGTATCTGTGTCAAAGTCAACTATTAAGAGGAGACTTCACCAGAGTGAAGACAGACGGTTCACTACAAGGTGCAAACCACTGATGAGCCTCAAAAACAGGAAGGCCAGATTAGAAGTTGCAAAAAAACATTTAAAAGAGCCTGTGCAGTTTTGGAACGACATCATGTGGACAGAGATCAACTTGTACCAGAATGATGGGAAGAGAAGAGTATGGAGAAGGGAAGGAACTGGTCAACTCAAAGGAGTTGCTGAGCAGAACATAAAGCACCTAAATACCAGTTCATATAATTTGCATCAAATGCAGTTTTGTTTTAGAAAACATCACTCCACTGAGACGGCTGTTTGCTGTTTTCTGGAAAGCTTAAAATCCAGGTTGGACAGATGGGGCGTTATTGGGGCTGTTTTTATTGATCTTAGGAAAGCATTTGATACTGTGAACCACCAGATATTGTTGACATAACTATCCTATTTTAATTTTTCAGTGAATGTCTGGAATTGGATTATTTCCTATATCTCTTTAAGGACACAATGTGTTGGAGTACAGAAAGTAAAATTATTACACCGTGACAACTATCTTGGAGTACCACAAGGGTCAGAGCTGGGGCCACTGCTCTTCAGTTTATTTATACATGATCTACCAAGTTGTTGTCCACCAAATGTGGTCTGTCAAATGTATGCCGATGACGCGGTTTTGTTCACGCAAAAGACAAAAAGCAAGCTGCCCAAGAGCTGACAACTGCAATGAGTAATTTAAATGGCTTGATAGCTCTCAATTACATCTTCACATTTCCAGGACTCTGTGTGTGCACTTTTCCAAAAAGACAAATGGAGAAACTGATCCTAATGTCTCTGTACAAGGCCAAACAATTAAGGCTGTAAAAGAATTTAAATAGGTAGGAATTCTTTTAGACTCACAACTTCATTTCAAACAACAGGTGAGGAAGATTACTAACAGGATGAAATTTAACCTGTCCAATTTTAGATTTATTCAGAATAATTTATCTCTGGAATCAGCTAAACTGTATTTTGATGCGATGATTATGCCCCACATGTTGTACTGTATAACGAGTTGGGCAACGGCCTGTAAAACAACCATAAAACAAGCCTTAAAGATTTCAGATAAAAAAAACAAAAAGGTATCATCATTGTTATATTCTGAAGAAATATGAGTGATTAAACCTGGATAACATTGTAAAATACACTGATTCTGTTTTGGTTTATAAAATTTTTCATGGCCAAGCTCCACCTCTGCTAAAAGAATTCGTTAAAAAAAAATCCCAGGGGATCAACCAGAGCAGGCTCTAGAGATAATTGCATAGTACCTTTTAGGAAAAGTGCTTTTGGGCAGTCGATGTTCTTGTTTCGTGCATCACAAGCCTGGAACACTACACCATGTGCAATCCGTGAACTACCATATCTCATCTCATTTACTAAACATCTCAAAGCATGACTATTGGAAAATCAGATCTCTTATCAGAAACACTCCATAAATTTGTTTGACATTTGATGGGGCTTGTTCTTGAGGACTATCTTCTAAATATGCAGACGTGGGCTTTGTGCTATACGATCATGTGTAATAGTGTTAAAGGATCATGAGCGATAGTGATAATGGGATATGCGCAATAGTGTTAAAGGGACATTTATAGACTAATTATGTGTAACGTAGACAGGGATATGTGCAATAGTGATAAAGAGAAATGTGCAATGTTATCATGTGCAATAGTGACAATGGGAAACGTGCAATACAATTATGTGTAATAGTGTCAGAGGGATATATGTAGTGGAATATTGTGTTATAGTGACAGAGGGGTAAGTGTAGTATAACAACGTGCAATAATGATGGAGGGATATGTGCAATTGCAACAAAGGGATATTTACAATATCATCATGTGTAAATGTTAATTAATTATTGCTCGGTAGCTTGTCGGGTATGTGCACTATGTGTTATCGCTTGAGGCTTGTTTTTCTTTTTGTTCAGTTATGGTTTTATGTTATTTGTAATTTATTTATGTTTTGACCTGCTAGTGGGACTTGAGATGGAAATTAGCCATATGGCTATAGTCTTTCATATTTACATGTAAATGTTCATTTTAAAAATAAAGTAAACATAAATAAATAAACATCCAAAGCAAACCACCTCATCACTGAAGCATGGTTTTGGTAGTGTAATGGCGTGGGCATGTATGGCTGCCAATGGAACTGGTTCTCTCATATTTATTGATGATGTGACTGCTGACAAAAGCAGCAGGATGAATTCTGATGTGTTTTGGGCAATGTTATCTGCTCATATTCAGCCACATGCTTCAGAACTCATTGGACGGCGCATCATGGTGCAGATGGACAATGACCTGAAGCATACTGCGAAAGCAACCATGAGAGATTTTCAAAGCAAAGAAGTGGAATGTTCTGCAGTGTCCAAGTCAGTCACCTGACCTGAATCCAGTTGAGCATGCATTTCACTTGCTGAAGACAAAACTGAAGGGAGAATGGCCCAAGAACAAGCCGGAACTGAAGACAGCAGGAGTAGAGGCCTGGCAGAGCTTCACCAGGGACCAAACCCAGCGTCTGGTGATGTCTACGGGTTCCAGACTTCAGGCTGTCATTGACTGCAAATGATTTACAACAACATATTAAAAGTCCAACTTGATTCATGATTATGTTAGTTTGTCGAATTACTTTTAATCCCTTAAAAAGGTGTAGGGCACATATAAAATGTGTTGCAATTCCTACAGTATTCACCTGATTTGGATGTAAATATCCTCAAATTAAAGTTGAAAGTCTGCTTTTAAAGAACCTCTTGATTAATTAATAGATTTCAATCAAATTTTGAGGCTAAATTCAAAACAGTCGAAGCAAAATTTGGATCTTTTTTCATATATGTGTATATATATATATATATATATATATATATATATATATATATATATATATATATATATATATATATATATATATATATATAAAATTTATCAGATAGTTTGTGTCCCTAGTTTTTTTTAGGTCTAAATTTCATGCTTTTTTTCATTTGTTAAATCTGCTGAAAATCCAAATTGTCAAGCAAGTGTCAAATATTGCCGTCACAGATTAGTCTTCTTTTTTATTTCTGAGAGTGACTAAAGTTACATGAATCTATTTTTTAAAAAAAACTGGCCAAGAAAACAGCTGTAATATGCACATATTTTTGTAGCGTGACAGGGTTCTCTTTAGAACAGCTATTACCTTCTATTCCAATGACTGTTTTATAAATGAAAACTCATAGATTTTAATTGCTTAATCAGGTGTATCTTCAAATACACTGCGATGGTATACGGAGTCGAAATGCTGAAAACTGTGTCAATGTCCAAATGTTTATGGACCTCACTGTATTTATGATCCAGAACTGACATTTAACCAGCTCTGTTTCACATTTAGAAATTTATGTAATGCCAAAACACTTAAAACAGTGAAGGATAAAGAATGTGGTATATTATATTTTAATGAATCTGGAGCATTTTTGCAAAGGCATCAATATATGCCCAATTATCATCTATTGAATATATTTTACAAAGCAAGGAAAAATAATATAATTTAACTGAAGGAGGGAAAAAATGTAAAAATGGTCCATGTCGATAAATCAGTGTGAAGTTATCAGTAATAATCTTAGTAGCCTATATGAAGTCGCCAATTTAAACAGCGCTTTGTTCACTGTTGTGTTCAATTAACTCAGTCAGCTTTTACAGTAGCCTGCTGTTAATGGTCATTCTTGTTTTTGGCTTCAAAAGAGCATCATATTTCACATTATTTAACTGTATTTTGGAAAAAATATGCGCTGCAGTTAATATTTGGCTGTGTTTTTACAGTAATTTATTACAGTGCAGCTATGTAAGTACTACTCTACAATACTGCCTAATATTAGACTTATATCAGATGGTCAGGAACCCTAAATGAATAAAAAAAAATTGCTTCATACCACCTGGACAAAATGGTGTAAGTGTATTTATATAGGCCTCAGGTAGAGTACAGTAATATTACAATACAGCGGCTGATGGGTAAAGAAGACTGTTTTCTAATAAGTTTGCCACATCAGTTTAAATCTTCCTCCAAATGGGAGTAAAAAAATTCATCTGAACACAACAGCATACACTTTGCAAACTGTAGAATGTTCTGATTATCATTATATTTCACTTAGGGGCAGGCAGACATACTCAACAGCAAAACAGTTCTTCATGTGATTCACGTTTCTGCTGCTGACGTGTCCTCGAGCAAGACACAGAACCCCTGTCGGGCAAAATCTGAAAGTCGCACAGCAGTGAATCTCTCTGCTGATAATCCTGAGTCTGTCAGTGAGGAAGAATCTATGAAACAATTTTGGGATCATTTCCGCTCCACGTCGTAGAGCTGAGTGAAGCGACAGGACGAAGGGTGATCGGGACGTCCTACAGCAAGGACTCACATTTGAATCCATGATGTGCTGAGTGCAGTGCTTTCACCTTAATGTTGCTGCTCCACCCTCATACTGCGCGTTATGAATCATTTCATTGTAAACATCCTGGAGTGCTGCTCCGAATTCCACATTTGGTTCAACAGCCCGAAGTGGTTTGTGTGTTGAAAGCGGCGTGTTTGTGCAGCTACTGCAGAAGCTATTCTGGTGGGAAAAAAGCATGTACACTTTCTGCAATATCACAGTCAGTGTTTTATAATAGGAACAAGGCGGAGGAAGTACTACATCCATAACCTCCCTCCCTCCTCTCTCCTTCAAACAAAATTACACAGGGACACGTGCACGTGAACACACACGTACACACACTTGAGTATCCCTCTTGGCTTGCGTTGCAACTCTTTGATAGAAAGATGTCTCACTCCAGGGGTGCAGTATTGCATTGTCAGAGGTGTGTGACAGATATTAATGTCATGGAGGAACATGATGGATGGAATTCCTTTATGATGTTGCTTTCTATCTCCGGCTCTGTCTCCCAGAGCCTGGCATGCCGCAGACAGCCCTTTAATGAGCTCTGGAAGCATCCACATCCGCTGACAGCCCTTCCTTAGCGGCCTCTTTGCCTAAAACGGTCAGGCGTGGCTGAGTCCCTGAGAGACGAGGACAGTCTCCGGCAGAACACCCTCAGACATCCTGCCCTCGAAACAAATGAGGGAATTTTGCCTTTAATTATGAATGAAAATGTGATTGTTGAAGGCTATTTCAAAAAAAAGGTATGCATAATAAGTGGGTTTTATGAATAAAGCATAGGCTAACAGCCAGCATTAGGATGCAATAAACTATGTCATTTTTCATTCAGGACAGGAATATTAGAATGGATCTCTAATAATAATATTGATTGTGCAAAAGATTTCCAAGAGCACTTTTTAAAATACCATTTGTGGGGGAGATATTGTGAAATTACTGGATGATGGATGTTGTTTCTTCAGCAGTTGTTGTCAGTGAAGTGCTGCCTGTATCAATAAGATGCCTATTCAATGAAAAATGGTTACTGATTACAGGAAAAAGAAAACGTTCAGCTGCTTTTGTTGTCTCCTTTACTGCTAAGTACATGATCTCATTCGAAGTTAAAGTCAATGACTTGCTGTTGTATAAAAAATAAAAATTGTATGTATCCTTCACATAAAAATGTGAATGTGCTATAAATTACATTTGTCTAGAGTTGAGCTGATTATTATCTTTGTCCTGAAGACACATCAGCAATCTGGCATCTAATTCTCTTCAGAAGGACTAAATAAAAAATCCTGCATGAAACAATCTTTCAGAATAATAATGCTTTCAGGTGACATAGCATGCAATATGACGCATACAGTAAAAGCAGAAGAAGAGATAAAATATCGTATTGATTGAAAAGTAAAAAAGGAAGTAAGAGCTAGAAGCAAATGTGTTGTACATAAACAACCACCAAATGTCACTGCATTTTTGCACTGGCTGTACAGCATGCAAATTCCCTCTGTATGCACTGGAGCAGTAATTCCGTGACTCTCGTTTGTGCCTGTGCAGTTTTACAGTAAAACTGAGCTGACACCTAGTGGTGGAAACAGCTTCCAGCTACTGTACAGAACCTCACTCTTTCCCTTAAGGAACTTCATTGATCCCAGTTGGGTAGTTCTCCTCATGCTCGCCATTCTCCAGGGTGATAAGTGGTCAGAATTAATTACAGGCCAGCCTCCCTGCAGCTAACAAGATATAACATCTTGTCGAAGGACAAATCAGCAGGACTCGATGATGCAAAGACTGAGACAGAGAAACCGTGCTTCTGTGGTTCAAGGACGAAGCTGAAGGGCAGCTGAAGTTATTTCAAAACCCCTCCAGACACATTTTATGATCGACAAATACTAAAAAAGACTGAAGAAAAAAGAACAATAACTTCAACCTGACATAGACTTTCCATAGAAAAGTTATATTAACTGGTAGAAATTCTTAAAATGTCATATCCGCGTCCTCCGCCTCCATCTTTGAATATGCAAATATTTTTAATTTCAGAAGATGAACTGCTTGAATCAAGATGCCTCCTAGATGACTATGAGATGGAAACACTGCTGCTAAAGTCTTTTAGCACTCGTGTCAATGGAATTGAAGATTCATCAGGATGGTGAACTTTAAATGGATTGCCATACAATAGCCAGTTTTTCAAACCTTAAAAGCACAAATCGTCTATGTAATTAGACTATCCTGATCAATGCTAAGAGCTCAAAGAATTTCCCTACATCAACTACACTTACAAGGCACGTTTCCGAAGCCAGTTACAAATAGCTTTGCAAATACATTAAAGAAAGAAACGAAATCAAAAACTAATGTAACAAATGAGGTTAAACTGAGCTGACTTGCACGATCTCATACGACAGGAAGTTCCACATTCAAGCAGAACTGACTGCAAATCCCAGTGTCTGCTGGTTTTTACCTAGAAACTGACAAAACATTACAAGCTGTAGCAATTCTGATGGTACTAGCAGATCAGACATACAGTCAAGATCAGTGTAAAAACACAAGCTGAATTATGAGCTCTTAGACTGATGATGTAATCAGATGTTAAATTACCTATTTGCTCATTTAGGGTTTGTGCATTTTTTGTTGTTAGGATCACTGTTTCATGTTAGGGGTGTGACTTTCAACTAGGATCAGCATGTTAGTGTGAAGGGGTCAGAAGCCAGAGGTCAGAAGTTTCCATGAGAAGATATGTTTACATCCCTAAAAGGCTTTTCGTCTTTCAGTTGTTTGACTCATAAACTAGGCATACTGTCCAACAAAAAGGGATTCGTGGCTGTTCACTATTAAAGCTGTTACATTCGTGCTTCTCCTTTGAGAATTTGGATGAACTCTGTTACTCTCCATATTGTATACAATGTGAAATCTGCCAACAACCCAATAAAGTGTTGTTTTAGGTTAAACAGTTAGTGCACATCACCCATATTTGCCTTAAAGGTTTCAAGGATTGTTTTTGCCATTTTGCATTTATATGATAGTTGACTCAAGACAAAAAATATGGACAGAAATTGAAGACAAGAACAACAGGAATTGAGCAAATGATGTTGCGACTATAACTCAAATCAACTGGATCGTGAAGTTTTTGCAGCATAGTTCTTTCTGAAGTTTGTGTGCAGGCCCAAAGTTTGTATGTTTGTACCAAAGACGTACATCTAGGGTGAACCAGAAACAAAAATGACGCCAAATGCAGATAGAAGCATGTAAAAGATGGACAAACAGACATATATCTGATGATATATTAATGCACAGACAGATTTATCCCACAATGCCGATGAAAACCGAATAAGTTACTCCTATATTGGAACCAGACATGGAGACTGTCTTCATACTGTAGGCTTTTGGTTTACAAAGATTTGTGGATGAGAATAATAAAAGAATGATGAAGCCCAAAGTAAAGCCCTGATTTCTGTCCAAGCACAAGAGTTCCTAAATCCATCCGTCTGTCTGTCTGCCTCCATGTGCTCAGTCTGCTTTCAGGATATTCTCCAGGAGCTGAAAACAAAGATGAGTCACATGCAACACAAGAGGGCACTATGGTTCTACTGCTGATCCTCATGTGCTCTATGTTGTGGAACATAAACAAAAGGAGCGTTTCAGCACATTTATTGCTGAATTATGCAAATGCACTCATTATTTCTTAACAGTTCCACTAAAAATCTGAATTTTGCCCAGATTTACCATGCAGTCAGAGTGAAGGTGGAAACAGGTATTCAGAATTCTGTGGCTGCCCCGAGGACAGCCCCAAGCCCAGCGGAGGTCAGTAAAGCTTGCAACTATTTCCTTTGTGCAGGATATTAAAGCCTGCATATCTGTCCATCACAGGCTCCTCAACAAGTGAAATCAGCCACTTCCTGTGAGCGCCCTCTTGCTCACCTTCCCCGCTTTATTGTTCATCTTTGATGTGTGACGGCGTGCATCAGAGAATGTCTGTGTGCTGACACATGATTGGTAGAGGCCCCCCCGCTGCGCTGCCTCCTCCAGGAAGTAGGCATTGCGGCCCAGTTCCTGTCTTCTCCACTGACCCCACAGTCAAACATGTACATATTTACGGGCAGAGGAGTGACGGGAGAGACGCTTTAAATTCAGATAGAGGCTGCACTTAATGGCTGCATTGGAGGGACAATGATATCTGTTGATTTGTGTTTGATCACAGCAGGAAGGCACAGGCAGAGTAGAGATTATAAGAGGAGAATAGGAGCATGGCAGGACTGCTGAGGAGGATTCGCTGGGTGAGAAGGGTTAGACGCTGATAACAAGCAATGCAGCCTTGTTGTTCTTTCTCTCAGAACCCAAGAACCCAAGGATTCACAAGTGTATAATAGCTTGAATGCAAGATTGGCTGCATGGTTGTTCAATTATTACACGTCGCGTTTAGCATTAACTGTCAATTATTAATCCAGAAGACCAATGACAGGCCATAAATTAAGAGTCAAGACTCTCTTTATCTCCGGACCAACATCTCTTTTTCTCTTCAGAACCAAAAGTGGGTCCATCCCCTTGTTTGTCATGCGAGGAAGAGAGGAAAGGGCCCAGGCGCTGGAGGCAGGAGGGTAAATATTTGTTTTGTGGTCTCTCCGTTCAGCTCCAGACCTCTGTGTGCCTCTTAAGAAAACTTTCGCCCGCACGGGAGCAACCAAAGCAAACAATCCCACATCACGCCGTCTGGCTCGCCATGGACCCTCGTGTGTTTGTTTGTTCAGACAGCCGCCATGACAGACGGAGGAACATTGGGATGGAAGAAAAACCGAAGAACGAGAGAGAAACAAGAAAAGGAGAGAAAAGGGAGAAGGAGGAGGAGGTCGGGCTGTTTTACAAAACACAGAAACGATGGACGTCTACATCACAGATGGTGCACTTGTCCTATTCCCCAAAGCTTTGCACTCTGCAGATATGGGTCAAACAGTATTTCAAATAAAATAAATAATTCTTAGCATATGTTGGGAACCTGCCTGCTGTCTTTTAAAGACTAAATGAACCAGACTGGACCACATGAAAGTGCTTGAGAGACAGTTTGGAACTATTCCTGACAACTTCATAACATTATTTTAAATGTACTTAACTGGGGGCCTTCACCTTCATATGGCCTGAAGTGGGCTTAAACAAAATATTCTTTTGAAAAGCAAGATCTAGCAGTAAATGTAATAGAGCTGGTGTGTTAACTTAATAGACTTTTAATTCTGAAGTGTTTCAAGTGAATATTTTGGTGCAGAAATTAAGTTAAGGCAACTATCCATCTGTTTCTGTGAGCGTGTGTGTGCATCGAAAGACATTTGTGTGTGTGTGTGTGCGCGCGTGTGTGTGTGTGTGTGTGCAAGACAGAGAGAGACTCCCCCTTTGCTTCAGCTGAAACCCATTTTTTTGTGTGTGTGTTAGGGGTGCAGAGGGTTTGAAGGAGCAGATCAGAGGATGCTATAGAGGCTCACTGAGCACTGGGGTGAGATTAGCTCCCTCACAGAGGAATCAAACTGACCTGGGAGGCATGCCATCAGAAGGACAGATGGATAAGAACTATTGACCTGCTGACCTGCATCAGATTCTCACTAACTCATGCTAATTCGCATGCAAATGCGTACAAATGCCTGCTCTGACTTTTTCGCTCTTTCTCAGCATCAATTTCTTTCGCTTTTTTCCTCCCTCACCACTTTCACTCATCCTCCACGGTGCATAAAGTGCATGGATGCAGACATATGTACATGCAGAGACACGTAAACACACACACACACACACACACACACATACACACACACAGAGCAACACACATTCTCCCTTGTGGCGTGCCCTCATGGTGGTCGGTTGCACTTCTAAAGGCTTAATCTGTTGGTCCCACCTCCCTGGTTAAGAGAACAAAGGCCCCTCTCCCCTGACACAAAGGGAGCTCACACACCCCTACACATACGTCCGATTCCAGCCCCAGACGGACCACCCATCCTTGAAGACCACTGCCTCACACAGAGAAGGGACACAGCAGCAGCGGTTGCGTATCAATGACAAGAGTGTCGGGCAAACTCTCCTCGCGTCGTTCCAGACATTAAAGTCTCTTTTCTAATTTCCCCCTCCCCAAGAGTGGGTAGTTCACACACTCTTTGCTGGAATTTTGTTTTTGTGGTAGAAAAAAGCGATCAAGGGACGCCACATTGAGGAGTTCCTGCCAGGCTTTGATCTGAAAGTTAGCTGGGAGATGCGGTTTCGGTGGCAGAGAGATTAGATTGTCCCACCACCGCTGAACAAAATTAATGCCATCTTAAAAAGAAGAGGATCAGACAGTTCTTCTTCTTTAAAGAGCAACTACTTACGATAACCACTTTAAGGTCAAGAGATACTGTATTCGAAGTCTGAATTAAGCAGCACATCACAGGCTGCTGAATTGTCCCTCTGGTGTTTGCTTTTAATGTGTCCTTGTTGTGTTTTTCATGTAGTTTCTGGTGCAGACTGATGTCATAGGGAAGTTTTAATCCTTGTCCATTCTCTCTGACACAAGCAGACATGACTTGCTCATAATAATCACCAAAAAACACTGTTAGGCCCCAACATTTAACCGACGTGTTCAGCCCACATTCTGGGATTGCAAACTTCACTTTCAGCCTTTACATGTCACTGACTAATTCTCTAGTTGTGTTTAAAAATCTAATCAGTGCTGACATACAATCAAATAAAGGCAAACTGTTTTAAATAAAAACTTTACAGCAATAGATTGTGGGTAACACACATATGATATTATCTTTCTTACTGACAAATAGAGAAGAAGGTTGATATAACTGTTGTCTGTGTGTACCGTAAATACTTCCAGTTCCACCAGCAGCCTGGTAGCTTTAGTCTGAACTCTTAATGGGGAATCAACTAGCTTACCTCTTTTCTAAAGTAGCAAAACCTGCCTACAGGCACATTTAAAGTTTACTACTGAACAAATTATATCTTTTTTTATTTAATCCATTTTAAAAAGCAAAAATTCCATGAAACAACACATGGCTTTAAGGGATGTTGGAGTACTCCTCGCACAGGCTGCTTCATCATAATAATGAAAAGACCCTAAGAAGAAAATGAAAAAAATGTAAAACCACAGCATTTAACACTTTGGGTTAAGAATGGATTAAACAAACAAGATATCCCATTAATTAAGTAGCTTTAGAGGTGCTGACTAGAAGAATGTATTCTCTCCGAACAACACCAGGCTAGTCGTTTCAGTCTTCATGCTAAGCTAAAGCAAACCAGCTGCTAGTTTTAGCTTATTTTTTAATGTGTAGACATGACAGTAGCATCAATATTCTGATTTAACTCTCAGCCAGAAACAAATAGGTGTTTTTCGAATATCATTTAACTATTTATCTGAATATAATGTTTTTCAGGAATATCATAATCAAGCAGCAAATGAAGCCAATCTGGAAGCACCAAAAACTTCACTTCCTCAAATGGCCACATGAGGTTGACTCCAAAAGTGAGTCAATTCCCACAGACCCTCATGTTAAAATGTCCAACTTTACTACAGAAATAAAGATTATTACAGCCTTGTACGAAAAACGGTAGTGGTCTCTATAGCTAATTTCCTATTTCATAGCAACAGTATTGGGGAGAATTATGAAAATAACTCGCCTGCCGAAAATGTGTTCAGGTTTAAAGTTATGTGTAATTAAGAGCTTGATTGCTTTGATTCAGTGGCCCAGAGATGTCTTTATGAGCCACCTCAGCTCCACTCATGCTCCAACTCTTTGCTTATTTTTGGATTAGCTGGGAGTTAGGAGGAGCTATTCATTGGCAAGATGGCATCAGCAGAGACACCATAACAAGCTTAGGAACCGCTCAGGAAACCTATGATTGACTTCACAGGGAGTTCATAATCAAAATACACGTTAAATGCCAGTTGTAGCCAAATCACTTTGGATATTAAGATGTAAAATCATCAAGTCAGTCACTTTACTCATGTACACTGTACGCGCTGTACTGCAAGTACATGTAGCACTTCAGGAAGTTGTGTTGTACAATATTACCCGTGTTCTTTACTACTTCATACTACAGTAACAGGTTTTCACAAATCAACATTTTTCCATACGACTCCAACAGCAATCTTCTCAATATTCCAGCCATAAACCACAGTTAGTATTTTGTTAAAACCTGCCCAAAAAGATAGATGGAACACTTCTACCACATTTTAAATTTGTTGATATTCTTAAGGGTTCAAACAGAATCCAGATATTTCTAGATGTTCATGCATGTTTTAATAATTGAACTAACCTTCCCAGCAGAGACCCTCCTGGGCCCACAGGCTGGATATTCCCCTGCGGATCATGCTCGACTGGCTGAGTAACTGCATTTGTTTGAGCTGAGCTTTCTTCCCGTTTACTCACAGCCTCTGCTGAGTTGCCAGCCAGATCTCCATAATCCGCAAACAATTATCATATTTGCCTCAGCAGACGACTCAGGTTTTTGTTTACTGATTCAAAATTAACAATTTACACAGCTGGGTTTGTAGCGAGCACCTTTCTTGTCTGGCAGTGCTCCATCTGGAATCAGGACAGGAGGGCTGATGTTTGTGGGAGTGAAAAAATAAGCAGACATATTCATATGAATCTTCGACAAACTGAGAAAATATATTGTGATTTTTTTTTATTTGAATCAAAATTAAGAATTATTTATAGATATGGCAGGAAACAAAGTTAAACGCAGTCAAATTGATCATTTAACTTTAATGTATAGCAAAATCTACTACTCATAAAAAATTATGAGAGAAAACAAAGTGGATGGGGTGAATTGTTGCTGAAATTGGTGCATAAATGTATTCAAGAGTGATCAAACTGCTCCAGCTCAAATAGAAAAAATAACAAAACACTGGTACTTTTCGAGAAAAAAAATATGCACAAAGATATGTTTGGTGCGGTTGGAAAAGTTTTGCAAGTGTTTTACTTTATCTATATTCATGAGCTGGCCTTTTCTGTGTCAGCTGAGTGAGCAATAATTACTTCCTTGTGTAAACGATGTTAAATGAGGCATATTCCCAAAGGTCATAAAACTGCCAAAGCCCAGAGAGAAAGTATAAAATGACTCCTTAGGCTCAGGCTAAAAAAGAACCTTTTGTTGATTCTCAATGTAAACACTGTTACAGAAATGGAAAAGGAAAATGTAGATTTAAGTTGTCAGCTGTATATTACCCTGCAGCATGACTGCACATTTATTATTGTGAACATAAAAGTCAAGGTTTACAAAGTTGTCTAATTTACATTGCTGGTTCTGAACTGCTGAATCGAACCTGTTGAAGCCAGTGCCAATATTGAGATTGACTACCTTTTACCAGACAGTGCTTTATTTGATACCTTGCTTTCTGCACCGACAGTGCACAGGATCAAAAGCTCTGATTTTAAAGTGAATATTTGTGATTGGCAGTGCACAGTCACTGTCAGCAACCTTCCCTTACAAGATCCTATACAAGTAATGTGCATCTTCGTTTACATTTTGAGAAAATAAAGGTAAGACTAAGGCTTAGTAGGACAGAGTATAAAAAACAATTTTAAAAAAAGGTCATAAACTCAGTGTTGGCAGATGGAGGTAAAAGTCTAGAAAACCAGGGTTCATGTCTTGTTTGCAACCATTATTCTCAGATTTGAATTTCATATCAATTTGCTGTTTGATTAGGTTTTAAAAAATTGCCATGGTTTTCAAATGTGTCATGCTTCTCCTATGTTTTCTGGGTTACCAGGGCGACAAGTTCTGCCACATTTAATATATGATTGGTTGGGTAAAGAGGAGCGACAGTAAAGCTATAAAATAAATGGCAAAGATATGTTGGCTAGAAATGTATTTGTCACAAACTGGGAAAAAAAATACATTTCCATTAACATGTGATTGAGAGTGCGGTTTTGTTTCATAGGTATCATTAAGACAGGACTGCAGTCAGGTACCTTTCTCTATAGGACTGTGGTCAACCAAAGAAAGTCTGGTTCGACTCAAATTGTATCTTTACAAATTTTCCACAAGGGTAAAAACAAATAAATCTGCTTCTTATCTATAGATAACTAGATTGTCTAATTATGTAGCCTTGGTAGCCTAAATTCAATATATATAGACATATAAATTAGTATTTGCAGCACTTTGAATGATTCTAACCTGGTTATTTTATACTTTAATAATAACACACTTGGAGCAGATCACTGTACATATGCATATATTTGTATGTTTCTGCTTTTTTAAAAATTAGAACAAAGATTAACTCATGATCTCAGTGGAAAAACTATTGAGGAATATAAAGCAGATGAGCTAGGCTACCATATATAACATAGCAAGCCATTTTGGTTGTTGTTTGCAAAGTTTGCACTTCACTTATAACAAAATAAAGCCACAGCCCAGGTTGAAAATTTGGAAAATACAAATATTAAGTAAGTTAGACCCCACAGTTTTCAAAAGCTTGGGCCATTTTAAAGGGGTGAAAAAATCCAGATAACAAAGCCGATGTCTTGCAGTCATGTGAATAAGTGTTTGTAAAATCTGCGGTGGAGAGATCATAGTGGAAACTTTGCAACATGTGGTAAATGTAGCAACACTGTGCATTTTAACCCAAATCTTGTTCCTTTACTACACATGACCAAATAGTTTTAGTGCCCAAGCCTCACCAAATAGTGATTAAAAACACAAATAAACACAGAGTGAAAAACTGAGTAGAAACAACAGGCAAAATGAGACTCAAGACAAAAAATAGTACTATGTTGATAAAAATACTAGGAATGGTAAAAGGTAGGACTTGAACTCATGTCTCTTGGCTGATTTCTGTCACCACAGACCCTCCAACCTACAAATACAAATTTCTTCCTCTCTGGAAATGCAAAATCGCAGGTCCTCCACTATAAAATGAGGTGGAAACAGAGCACCATTTAATAGAGAGATAACGGCCGACTGAGCCCATGAGAACGTGGACAAGATCCCTACTGGCCCATATGTAGAGGAATGACGCATGATGAAAACACTTCTTGTATGGCATGTTAGCATCAGAAACAGGCCTAGCCAGGAGCATGTCAACCAACCAGTCAGGAGCCTGGAGGCTACAGCTCTATTTCAAAAATATTTAATGTTGTTTTCCATTAAACAAAATGTGCAGAACGTATCAAATACAGTAGTATTTTATTTTTACTTAAGACAGAGAAATATTACATGCAGTTTTTACTGAAAATATTGTCTTAGATAATCAAAATGACTGTTCAAATGAGAAAATATCCACTAAAAAAACACCATAAGGAGGACAAAGGATCTAACTGAGAATGTGATGCCAACTTTAAATATTTGCATTTTGATATATTTCTGTTGGTATTAACCAGCTCTAATTACAGCTTCTTACTGATCAACTTGAAAACATTTAGGGTCACCAGTGTTTTATGATTTTTTTTTTTTTTAACCTTTTTAAATTAACTGTACTTTTATTTGCTTCCAGTTTTGTATATTTTTTTTTACCAGTGGAGCTCACAGTACTATCAACTATCTGCCACCTAAGGGCCAAAATAAGCTGTAAACATACAGTATTTGCCAAAGCTGTTTGGCCAACTGTGAAAGGGGAAAGGAAGGATTTGGATGCTGGATGTATTGAGCAACAGGTACTGGGATTGCCAGCTCTGCTGACTGTGCCAAGTCATAAATCTGGGTGGAACTGTTTGGCATGCGACTCTCCGTATCAACTAACAGATCTGTTGCTCACGCTTTGAGATTATGTAAAAACATGCGCTCACTCTGGTCGACTGAGCTGCCACTATCTGAAGTTTGGGGAGAAAGAGGACAAAACGTTGAGGGAGAGACAACAAAGACACAGAAAACTGAGCTGAAGAGAATATGAGTGAGCACCAGGAACACAGAGCGATGAGCAACACAGTAACATCATCCCAGCCCTCTGACTCACTTGTCTATTTCCTTTACTTTTTACACACGAACACTCATGTTTCTCTCATGTTGCCCATTACTGCAGCAGCAGAGCTAATCCCTGGTGAGTCACACTGAGGTCTGCTTAGTGGCTGCACCAGAGAACCCATTCAACCTTAAGTGTTCATGACTGGCCATTTTAAATGACCACGAGCTTCTCTGACTCTCATATGTTGCCTCAAACCTTTAATCCCTCTTTTTCTCTCAGGTTTTTGCTTGTTGTCAGCTAAGATGAGTATCCTCGAGTGAATGTGCATGATAGCTTCTTTGTGGTGTCACCACAGCGGTCTGTGAACCCCTTTTATTCCTCACTGGCAGCGATATTTATAAAGATGTTTACATCAAGTGTTCAGAGGAATGGGAATGAGCAATGAAGCAGTTACATATTCAGTGTGACTTTGAATCATTTCGAGATATAATAATACTGGCAATAAGACAAATGATAAAGGTTTAAAGACTAAGTATGTGATTCTAATCCAATACGATTTTTGTCAAATTCAGAGAATATCTCTTCGTGGTCTAGTAGCTGTTCATTCTGTTGGTGTGCTGAAAAAAAAAAAATCAGTATTTGTACGCTGCCTTGGCTCTGGAAATGGTAAACAAACAGTGGCTCAGACTGATCCACACAGTCTTATTCCAGTGTGTCCAAACCTGTGGGAACAACAGGGGCAGTAAATCTGGCACAAGCTATTTGTACATGCATATTAGCTAGATATCAACAATTTATCACCAGAATCACAGCTTTTTCTTCAAGAAAGTGTCATTTCCCTTGTACAAAAATCTAAAATAGGAGGAAAGTTGGAGGATAAAGTTTCAGAATTGTTTTACATTTGCTAAAATACAGCACGAAAGAAACATCAAGCATTTCAAGAAGACTCATTTGATTATGCTGAGTTTTTTGCAAGACTGACACTGCAGGTTGAGAAGTGCTGTATTCTGCTTTTAGCCTACTTGCTGCCCATCATGCTAAGATAGATAGCACTCATGTCTGTTAAATATGAAGCTACAACCAATGATTAATTAGCTTAGCATTAAGTTAAGTGTCCCTACAGAAATTACAAAAACAAGATGTGTTTTAGAGAATCCGTCTGAAAAAAATAGTTTTCCACCAAGTGTAAAACACCCATAGGGTGTTTTTTATTTGCCAGACAACAGATCATGAGCAAAATAAGCAGTATAAGAAGTTTGTAGTAAGCAGTATACCTGAAACTGCAGAGTACAAATGAGAGTCTCAAAAACACAGATTCAGACTTCTGGGTTTTCATATGTAACAAATCTAATGAACCAATTCTGTCAACTTGCAGGTTGGGACTTTCTGTTTCATTATTCTCCTTTAGAATCAGTTTCTGGTTCAAACATGTGTTTCTGAATTACTCAAATGTTACGTATCATAGGGTAGTTGGAGTCGTATGTGAGCTGGAGTGCTGGAGCTGCAGCGAGCAGGGACACATCAGTGTGTAGACGTACAGATTTACATCTAAGCCATTTTCAGATGGGAAGGAATTATTTTTAAAAACTTGTAAATATGTAACTGTGACACACAGAGAATAGCTTTTGGAGGGTTAATCAGCAACCGCACAACTGTGAACTTTAGAGGTTCTTGTATTTGGATTTTGTTACAGAAAGATTAGTCTCACTTAGCCAGCCAGGCTTGTTTGTATTTGTTTAAACCAATCACAATCATCTTGGGCAGAGCTAAGTGAAGGCTTCAGTGTTCGCTCAAAATAGCAACAGTTGGAAATGTTTTGATGGAACATTTGAAAATTCGAGAGAGGAACACTGCAATTAAAATAGATAATCCACCGAAAATAAGAAAATAGCAATTAGCATCCGTACGAGGACTCTCAGCTGTTACATCCTACCAGTTCTGATGTACGGATGTGAATCTAGGAACATAAATAATAAAATGTCAAACAAAATCACTGCAGCAGAGATGTGGTTTGACAGATGCATGCTACATGTATCTTATACCGCCAGAATAACTAATGAAGATGTTTTAAAAATACTAAACACAAATTATACGCTACTGAGCAAAATTAGGAAAAAGGAGGTAACATTTTTTGGACACATCATAAGGAAAGAGACCCTGGAATAAATCGTCACAACTGGAAAAATTAATGGGAAGAGGCAGACAGAGAATGAAAACGATAGATGGACTGACATCATGGCTACACATGGAAAGGGCAACAGTCACAATTCAGAAAGCAAAAGATCAGATTAGATGGAGAGAAATGATCACCTAGCTGAATGGCACGGCACTTGATTAATCCACCGAAAACGAACTACCACGGCTGCCTTACTGCATGATCCAAATCCTGTGCAAAACTTGAATTTTTCAATGGAGGTTGCTGCTAGGAAGCTGTTCTTGTTGTTTCCTGTAGTAACAGGATTTTGAAAATGGTAACATGCAAACAGTGGGAAGAAGGGAAAGAGAAGGCAATCTTACAAAGCAACGAAAAAATGGAGGTAAATAGCATCTGGTAAGTCAAACTACAGAAAACCAGACCTTCATGTCATAGTCTTTGTTCTAAGCTAACAAACTATAGCTTTAAATTTAATGGACAGACTGATCTTGTCATTTCTCTAGGTGCTAAACTGTCAAACGTCTTTTAAGCACTGTATTTTATCAACTTTGGTGTTGCTACCAAACACTGTTGCAGCTACGGTATAACTTCAGATGTTAAAGACCACTCTTGAATATAATTTTGGATTTTGGTTTCTTCTCATAAATTAGATAATATCAGCTTCATACGAGTACAGAATTGTCCAGGAGCTATGACTCACAGCTAAACTAATGTCAGTTCTCTCACACAACAGTGAGCAGACTTTTACTGCTACAAGTTATTGATTTGATCAGTGACAGCAGTGATTCAGTACAGTCAGTTTATTCTGAAAATTCATTGATAAGAATTGATTTGTATATGCACTGGACAGCTGAAGGTTTGAAGAGATCTCCTTCTCTGACTTTTTCTGTGTAGAAAAGTGACACATCATCAATGCCTTTAAGGAGAGAATGACCAAAAGTGTGCTCCTTTATCCTCATTTGTACAGTTTATTGATTCTTGGCCCTCTCAGTGATGGTAATATTTTTGCCTCCTCTTTGCATGTGACCATTCAGTTCAGAAAAAAAACAAAGTTGAGCAATCGAACTATAAATTACTTCATCTCAGATGGTCCAAACGTACATTTTTCTCACATTATACATCTATTTTTGTGTTTGAAAATGGGTGCGTTTCAGGAAAAAGCAACTTTCACACTGGAGCTATTTCCTGGCAAACAACAGCTGGGCTCAGTGATTGCTTAAGTTCTCCTCAGAGTAAAGAAATCTTCCTGGATGCTCTATTGAAACAAGAGAGAAAAGTATAAATACAACTAAGTTAATATTACTAGTTGTTACAGACTTTTTGGGTGGAATCTGTATTCATCTGCTTCTCCTCTAGCTAAGGGTTAAACATTACACTCTGTGGACACTGAGATGAAACTGAAAATCTCTCCATATGACTGCAGATTAGATGGCAAACATATTTCACACAACGCCAGCGTGTGAAAAACATTCATGTTCAGTATGACATTGCAGAAAAAGAATCGCAGTTCTGTGGATAAACAACGATTCTTTCTTTTTTTTTTTTAAAGACAGCTGGCATAGATTCATGCTGTTTACCGTGAGTTCCATCCCACACGCCGATTCTTGGCTGAGACTGCACCCTGAGAGATTGCAAGATTGATTATGGAGGCCTGTGTGGGTGTCTCATGTAAATACATGCTTGTCTTCTTCCTCATCACAGCCGTTCCTGAGTCCAAACCAATGAGCCTCTCTTTCCAGGAACACAGTCTGTTATTTTCTGGTCCAATTGCAGGGTTTTCATACTTTTCCTTATTGCGCTCCGGGATAAAAACGAGGTGACACTGACATCTCAAAGTCTGTCTATGAAGCGGAGCGTGTGAACTACGGACCACACAGTTCTGGCTCCTTCCAAACAAGACTTGTTAAGTATTTTTATGCATGTAGCATTTAGCATCTAAAGGCTGAGCTGACTTGACATAGTTTTATGGTTTTATGGTAGACATTTTCAACACATAAAATCTTCAGAAACCATCCAACGTGATAGATGCCATTGTATTAATAAATATGAGAATGCTTTCAAGGAAGTGCAACAACTTTTTCTGGAAGCAGAATCACAGTCTGGTAAAAGTAATCTACACAATAACTCTGACTATTTATAATAATGGCTGCACAGTGGCGTGGTGGTTAGCACTTTCGCCTTGCAGCTAGAAGATGCCCGGTTTGCGTCCCAGCTTTCCCGGGATCTTTCTGCATGGAGTTTGCATGTTCTCCCTGTGCATGCGTGGGTTTTCTTTGGGTACTCCGGCTTCCTCCCACAGTCCAAAAATATGCTGAGGTTAATTGATTACTCTAAATTGCCCGTAGGTGTGAATGTCAGTGTGACTGTCTGTATATGTAGCCCTGCGACAGACTGGTGACCTGTCCAGAGTGTCTCCTGCCTTCGCCCCAAGTCAGCTGGGATAGACACACAACATTCGGATGTGCTGGATTTTTTTTTGTGTGTTTTCATTGAATTTTGTTGGGTCAAATGCTTACATAGTAAAGTTAATATCAGCTATGCATTAACCCCAAAGTACTATTCTGATTCACTAGCTGTAGAGCTGCCGTGAGCCACACTTCTCGTGGCTTTCTGCTCCTCTTCAGCTATTTATGTGTTACTGTTCTCCAAATCTCCTTTGCTACAAGAAACATGAAACCAACTGAATTGTTTTTGGTTTCGTTGTTGCCAGGAATTTGGATTGAGCAGTGAGGCAGCTCTGACACTGTTGAGATGACGCCGTTGCTGCAGACTTCGGTTAGCTTCGCCCAGTACAAATGATGGATTTAAAGAAATACAAACTAACCAGGGCAGCTTCCCCGCTATAGCAGAATGATAGCGAGGTGCAGCCAGGCTACTGAAAGACACATGTGACACTTATATGTGAAGGACAGTTTAGTTTTTATGAGGTGGAACATTGTTGTTTCACAGGTTAGTGATTTTAAAGCACCTATGTCAAGTGCTTCATGACAAAGACATAAATACTGAGTTTGCCGTGGTTTTTATTATCACACAAAGATATGATTTGTGTAGATCTCCAAATCCTTAAAGCCCTAAAAGGAGTTTTATCCAACAGCTGATCTAATCTTCCTCTGCAGTGCTGCAGTCAAAGTTTAACTATGAGATCTATAATTATCTCCAAAATTTTTATTTTATTCATCACTTTGAGGTGTTATGAGAAGGTCGTGGTTAGAATAGCCTCATATTTGCTGTGACAATGTAAGAAAAAAAATCATGGACAAATTTGAGTGGTAAATATTTTCATTTGATCTTTTTTTTTTTAATCAAAAATATGTACCTATCTAGTTTCTTTTTATTGCATAAGGTTATTAAACATCCCAGATTATATGCCATTTGTTTTTAGGTTCTACTTAAAACTTTCTGTTTGCTCACCTCTGGGCAACATCAGTTAAAAGGCAGAATAATGCTGACACCGTAGCCGTACAAACAAAGTAGAGATGTGACTGGAGGCCAGTGTTAGCTTTGTAAGGCAAACTGTAAGCTGGACTGTGTGTGTTCCAGTGATTTATTCAGCTCCCCTGCTGAACGCCATGTAGTGGCTGAACACCCTGCTGGCCGCAATGACAGGCTCCATAGCAATCTGCCAGACACACAGCAGGACAAGACAAGCTCCCAGCTTGTGTTCTGTCTCTGGAGCTGCATATCCATCCTATTGCTTTCTTTCCAACATCATCATCATCTTTCTCTCCTCCCTCTCTGTGATAGAGCATTTGCATCTGTTTTAGCTGACAGTTAGAGCAGTTGCAATGTTTGACTTTTTAAATGGAGATAAATCCCTTCAGGCTCAAGTTGGTGGGAAAATCAGCAACTTCTGAATGACGACTAAAAGTAGTACAGGTGCAAACAATACTGTATTTAATAATTTGCACCAATTTGATGTGCAATAAATCTAAAGCATGCATAAATCTTGCATTTCCAGGTCATGTTTGGAGACAAAACTGCAGTTATTTTTATGAATTTATGGCACAAATTAGAAACCATAACCATACTTATGTCTAGCATTTAATTAAGTAATTACCTTTAAATAATAAAGCTGCACATTTATTGCAGAATGCATGTTGGCGGTGATCTTTCCTTTTGATCTTAAACTAAGTTATGCATGTTTTGAAAAATAAAAACAAATGTACCATAAAAGCGTGCAAGCATTTTGTGGGAAGGAAACATAGATGAGGCTAAACTGAAATATGGGGAGAAAATAAAGAGGATTAAAGGACATCTATGTTGGTCTCACTTCCTTTCTTTCTCCACATAACACACAAAGGCAATCAATTTAAAAAGCAGCCTGGCCATTGACACGTTCATCCTTTTGACTGTATGCTTCTCGCCATGGAAAACATTACCGCGGCACTTTGCCTCTGCTCTGTGCATATCCCTTCCCCATTCGCTGCACTCAGCCAGCCGTCGCTCTCTAACGACAGATCAATCACTGCGACCATATGTGGTGATGTCATCTTAATTGAGAGTGAAAGGGAGGGGCTTTTCGCGTCCATCTGCTCGGGTCTGTGGAACATTCCAGCGCTTTAGCATTTGCATGGCTGTCAGACAGACAATAAAACCAAGCACTGAGTAGAAAAAACAACTTTTGTTTGCTGTGAGATAAATGCACTCTTAACAAATCTATTCTCTTAAGCTGCAGACAGGGGCAATATGTCTTTATAAGCTGTTTAGTGCATTTGGTTTATTCTTCAGATCTGCACTTTTGCTTCTTGTATACGAGTCTTGAGGTTTAATGAGGAAGATGAAGATCATTTTTAAAAGGTCTTTGGTGCAGATGGCCTTTCCAAACTATGAAACACTGGTGGTTTTTACATACACAAAGCAAAAAAATAAGAAAAAACACAGTATTTATCACACTGCACGCCAGCACAAATGTAAATCAGTGCTAAAACAAACCATCATCACTGGTGAGGAAAAACACCAACACATTTCAATGTAAGTGTTGACACTGAAACATGTGTCGTTGCATCATATCAGAGCTGTTTTTCCCTTTGGACCTACCAAATATGCCGCACACACACACATGGACACGTGTCCTGTGGGATGCATCATCACAGGAGTGGGACAGCCTCGAGCAACACAAGTCTTACACCTCCTCTCCTTCTACACGCGCCACAGAGCAATTACCACCATTAAACTACTCGCCACCTGTTAACGGCCATGTAAATATTCATTTGCAACAGGGAGAGCGTTGCAGCCACTGGGCCTGCTCTGAAAAATGGCTGGACCAGTAAATCAGCCCAGTGACAAGTCAATGCTAAGGGATGAACAAAAGGTTAGTGAGCTTGTGATATGTAAATGTTCTGTTACCGCAGAAAAAACAAAGCATCGAAGGGGGTGTTACTCGAGAGATTTGCATCGGATATGGAAAAAGGCGGCGGGATTTGTTGTTGTTTTTTGCTATTGCTGTGTTAGCCGCCTATAAATAAAGACTGGAAAATAGCATATTTACATGTGTGGAAGCCTGCGAAACAAATAGTAATAGCCGATAATGAAGAACATTACTTTCCTCCAAGAGTGGAGTCTCATGTGGAAGCATTTACCAAAAAGGTGAATTAAAATGTAAATGGGAGCCATATTTGCTGCTACACATGCTGCATGATTAAACTGTCTGCTGAGATGTAGAACACTACAGCGAAAGCTTAGTTTTCAAGATATTTGTTTTCAAGATGTTTCAAAGTGATATCTTAATGGTGTTCTGCAAATGAGGTTTAATTAAATAAATGCTGCAATTATTGTTTCCAAGGCTGTAGCCAATACTTTAGGAAAACTTTTGTCCCTCCATACAGCATATAAACCCCCAACCACACTTTATAAATTTACGTAGATTATTTTATTTTGTCAGTTCTTATCCCAAAGCTGCCACGCACTCAGCTCTCAACTTTGATCACATTGGCCAATATAAAAAGTGCTGTGTGCATTAATTTGATGGAAAAAGCACAATAATATAACAATCATGTGCAAAAATAATTGTTTACCGGCACAAATCTTGTATAATATTATGTTTGAGGTGCAGCACAGAGCACCCGAATAATTATTTTATTCTTGAAAATATACACTTTGCACTGCGCTATTGTCTTATTCTGTATAAAAACATTCTTTGCACTATTCTCGTATTTCATCCATTTAGATACCACCCAATTTTTTTGTACTTGTGCAATGACAATAAAGGCATTAGCCTTTGATCTCTTAAGTTCATTCAAGTTCCCACAATGAAATATGCAGGATGTTTCAAATTTCAATTTTGCTCGTAAAATGCGCCATGATTTGGTTTCTTTCTTCTTTTTTGTTAAATTTTATTTTAGCCTCCACCTACTGCAGTCATCTGGTTATCCAGCATACAAATTAAGTAATTAATAAATAATGTTACTCTATTTATTATTTAAAAAAAACACATGAACCACTTTTGGTAGTTTATGTATTGATTAGCTATAGATTCAAGACTTTTTATGTGTCAGATTCTCATACAGTATGTGCAGGGAAATACAAATTGGCTGTTCTCAAGGCTGTGCAGTCACAATAAAACATTATAAAGAGGACAAATCAAAAAAATACAAAATTAGCAAGAATAGTCACAATGTCACAAATAATGAGACAGAGATCCTAAAGTGCAGTGATATGCACTTGATGCACTTGATATTTGCATTATTTAAATACAACAACGCTGTTTAAATTACTGCACAGCAATTTTGCAGCATAACAGTGAGTCTCAACAAGGGCTGCTTGATAATGTTCCACCAACAGTTGACTTTAAGTTCCTCTATTTAGCATTCATAGGCAATATGTAAATATTTAGTGAAAGCTTTATTACGCAATATAAAGTAAATCTAGCGCGTTTTTTAATAACTGTATTTCCTCCTGCAGGCACCCATAAGTGGGAAATAAAATAGCTTACAGGTTACATTTTAGCGTGTTGTAAACAATTTATTAAATGTTTATATAGTGCTGATAAAAGGGACATAAAGTTTAACCACTATCATTTTATAGAATGTGGAATTTTAATGAGCTATCCTCCACCTTCTTGATCGCTGCATTTAAAACCTGTTTCATAAACGCATGATTCGATTTGTGTGTCTTAGTACCAATCTGTTCTCGACAAGTAAAATGTTATATTCCTATAAATACATTGCGATATTGTCTGTAAACATAGTTACTGTATCTCAGGGCTGCTGTCTCTGACAACATTTACCTTTTAATTCTGACATTAACGCCACCAAAACAGTAACCGACTGAAACAAGTTAATTATCATAATTTCTCCCTGTTGTAGTCCCGGCTGTCACAACACTGTGTTGTGAGGTCAAAACATTGACAATAATTTTGTTTAATTGCTGTCTAATTGTGTTAATCAATATGAGCTTGTAAAAAAAAAAAAAAAGTGCCTGGATGGCAACAGTGAACACACATATCAGGAGGTGGAAGATTTTTAAAGCTAATCCAGTGCTCTCTGCACTGGATGTTATTATAAAACAACTAAGAAAATAAGAACGATAATCTTGAAAAGAAATGAAATATCACTTTAGCTATAATTTGCATGGTTATAATTGCGCATTTCAAAAGTTAGAAGGCACTGCATGGTTAGTAGCAATTACTATGAAGACATTTTTGCTCTGGTTCGCTATTTTAAATGCCTCTATAATGTCTTTCTTTAGTCTCTTGCTCATGCTCTCATGCTGTAACCGTCTAGACACCAGGACACCTAAAACCTGTGCATGTGGCTCCAAAAAGCCTCCAGCGCCTCATGTGCACTGGCTCTAGTTCAGCACCCAGCTCAATTCGTTAGGGGTTGGGAGTAATGACCCATGACCGGGAGGTGTTTTAACTTGCGGTTTGTAAATCAATATTACAATAAAAGGAACTGCTTTTATGTCTCCCACAACTCTCCAGCTCATGTTTTATGGTCTTTGTGGTGTTTAGAGCTACAGCTAACCTCTTAGGTAAAGCTGCAAGCTGCACAGATGAAAAAGATTGGGTGAACTTTTCACAGATTTCCTTTCACTTTGTGCAACCGGATACTATCAGCCAGCAGTGGCATCAAACAGAGAAAGAAGCATCTGCGTATTTGTGTTTTCGTATATGTGCCATCTATATGCGTCGCCTCCTTTTCCTCCTTATAACATGCGGGAAGTATGTTATCTTGAGAAATGTCCTGCTCTGCCCTGATCCTGAGGTCTTGCCCTAATAATTTTTTATCCTCAGCCTTTCAGGGATGAGACCACATCTGTCTCCGGTCACTATTTACACGCTCTTTCACCATAAAGTACTCCAAGTCACACATGTACCCGCGGACAAACACACACACGTCCTCCTTCTATCTCATGCCTAATTCAAACCTGCCTTATGAGTCCCCTGACAGATCCACACAGAGTCAGCGCAACACATGCACACAGACGTTCAATCACTGGAAAGCAGCGCAGGCCACATATAAATCCATCTAGTAAAGCATCTTCCAGACCGTTCCCAATGCGAATGAGATGTCCCAAAGCCTTATGGTGTTATTCGGCCTCTGCAAAGCTAAGAATGTGATCTATGCCCCCTAATTGTTGCAGGGGGGAGGTTTTATAAGCACATTGTGGATAGGCTAAAAGGACAAATAAATCCTGCAGCTTGTAGTTTGCTTATAAATCCTCACTTTCTGTCTTGCTTCCTGCATTGCAAGTGTGGCGTCTTCTGGCTGCACGATAAATACGCTTATTTATTAGCCAACAACACCTGGATTTACGTCACATGAAGAAATACACAAGGACCATTACATGACGAATTTTGCGAAATACAATGCAAATCTTGAGAATTAAACGCTATTTGACCCCCGTCTGAAAGGCTGTCAGTCATTTCTCACTTTGTTTTTCACCCCCTCTTTCCTTCTTTTTTTTAATGCCTGTATAGAAAATGCGGCTCGCTCTTAAGTCTGACCAGTCTTGGCAGGTCTGGTGTCCGTGCCTGCTCTTTACAATAGCTGGTTAGCCATGTCTGACATCTGTGGCTCCCCACAGTTCAGGGTGAATGCCAGGCTGAATAATGCACCGGGGTGACTCTGTTGCAGGAGGCACATGCCACTCTGCTCTGCCTCTTCTGGTTTCTGGGTGCAAACAATTCAGCAAAAACACCTGAGAATTTGCTCCAACTCAAGTATGACCACTAGTAGCTTTTATTTACTTGAGCAATAATCAATATGTTATATTTACAATAGAGCGCTGGCATTTGCAGTGGGAATTATCTCCAGATCTCTATGTTTTAGCATATTTTAGCTCATTATTTTGGTATCATGGCTGAAGCTTTACTGGGTCAATCTATAACTGAGGAACTTTTGAAGTCAGTGGAATATATCTTGCATACATTTTTATTAAAAGTAAAAGAAATAATGTTTTATATTCATTATGATCATGTCTTTACAAATCCCATAATTATTTATTATGGAAACAATCAGTTATTAATAAAAAAAAATGACTGGATATCACTGAAATGTCAGCTAAATAACCGTCCGAATTTAATAACGACCACCTTCTAATTAGCTCAGCAATAATAAAATGAGCTTATTCAAAAAAAGTTTTGATTGTGTTCTTTTTATTAAGTTGAGATAATCATGAAAGATATTTCGTTTTGGGCAATATTTCAGATTTTATATGGAAAATAACAAATTGTATCCGTGTCTGAGAAATCACTTTCAACTAAGTTCCCCATTACAAAAACACCTCTCAAGGAAGTGTGTTAATTCCAGATCACATGACCTGCTCCACATGATGTCATTTCCTCCTGAAGAAAAGACTGGCAAGACTCCAAGGCTTTCTGAGTTATTTAATATAAAGTAGTGTGTGAGTCAAGTGTGGATTTATGGCACGTCAACAGGTTTACTACAATATCTTTATAAATAACTTTTAAAGTCAATTTTACTCAATTGTATAAATAATATTTCAGAAGAATCTTTCTGTAAAAACACCATGTGTTGTTTGGTTATAGGTCTGAAAACAGCAAGAATGTCAACTATGATAGCTGTCAACTATGTTACAGAGGGTCCTGCAATTATATGTTGATGCTACTATTTTGGTTCATTCTCACCGCTAACCTCAGGAAGCAGCTGTTTAAAAAAACATTCTAAAAAAACTAACTGTAAACTACTTGCTCAGCGCCAAACAGCAGGCAGAGTTGAACATAGTACCTAGAGAGACACATATTTTTTGTGGAGTTGGTGAAGACCAAAACAGAACTAATATGAAAGCAAATATTGGACTTACATTCATTGGGAGTCCAAATAGATATTAACATTGCTCTGTATCTTGTGCATGAACCAATATAATTCAATTCAATTCAATAAAATTTTATTTCGATAACGGTGAAGACCTTACAGAGTTTAAATGGAGAAACCCGACAAATCCAAAGTTTCTTTCGGATTCCTTTTAAACAACCAGCTGGCAACAGCAGGAAGTAAAACTAAAGTCAACTGTTTTCCCAACGTCGACATAAAGGAAATTAAAATATATGTCAGTGTTAGAAGTTTACAGGATTTTGGAACAAGCTGTTATTTTTCTTTAGGAAAACATTTTCATTTTGACCTAAAAGCGTCTGCGCGCCACCATTAATCCGTCCGACAGAGTTTACATGACAGGTGTGAGTGTCGCACAATGTAAAGCTTATGATGCCATGTTGGCTGACTGTCAGCGTGGAAGAATAATTTCCATCCTTCCCTCCGCCACAGGCTGCTGACCTCTGCCTGACCTCTGAGCCAGCGGCTGGGGTGTTAATGTTCACCCTCACCAGGGTCGCACCCAGCATGTTTATTTTATGACACAGGAGAAGGGACCTCAGAAGGGAGTGTGGCCTCAACACATTGACCCCCAAACCCATTAGAAAGGAAGCTACTGAGCTGTAAAGGCTCTTTCCTTATGCCTAAGTTGTGCAGTTTATCTGTGCCGTGCTGAAACTGCAGAGGGCTACTGTGCAATGTTGTAGTAAAGAAACAAAGGGGTCTCAGGAATACGCAGATGAAGAGAAGCAACAAAACCAGCAACCACAAGATTTTGCTAGACTTGATTCCATCTTAGTAAAAATAATCATAACAGTTGAGGAATTTAATACCAAAGATTGCTTGTAATAGCCTCCATGGTCATACAGTTTGGCAGATTGCTCGGATTTTCTTTGGTTTTATATGCAGTTCAGTTCATTTTAATACAATTCAAATCTTTCCCAGTCATAGGGGGAATTTGGTTGGAAAGCAGGCTTTTAAAAAAAAAACACACCAGACCACCATTTTTTACACTATGCAAACAGGCATGAAAGACAGCAGAGGCTGCTGAGGTGTTCACCAGTGCAGTTTTGCATTTGTTGTCACCCCTGTAAAGAGAAATCAAAAACAAAGATGAGAAAGTATCACTGGCGATCACCTATTAGTTGCGTGTTTCGTTCCTGCTATACAGCATCAACACCAGATTTCCAGTTGTGGTGGGAAATGTTTGCATAAATGCACATTTGCATTCGTTTGAACATGAATGGAAGGGCTGCGTGTCTATGTGCGTCAGCGTTGTGCACGCATCACTCGGGAGAGGATCCGTTGGCCGTATTTCCAATTCCGCTCAATTTCAGCAAGAATCTCAGTAATCCCACTGAAGAGCCGCAGTTCTCCCACAGTGACATCCCATAATGGCACTAACACCAGAGTGGTGGGCACCCAGTTACGATTCCCAGGCTCCATTCGATGCACGTTCCCAATCCCCCAACCTGTCTGTATGCAAACAGAGCCCCCTCAGAGGAGAACACTGATCTGGCAGCCTTTCCCTGAGCCCTGTGTAGACATATTTAATGCCTCAATAACCACTGCTTAAGACAGAGTGATGAACGGCAGGGGCTTTCATTACCATCACAAGTTTTTTTTCTTTCTTCTGTGTCTGTGTGTGCGAGTGTGAGAGCGAGCAAAACTACAGTATGTACCTAAATAAGCGTTCTGCTGTCATTTACCGAATGAGAATGTCAAGCCGTTGTTGTTGCACAAGAAATACAAATGGCACCGGCTCTGCTGCAGCAGGAGCACATGGCTCGCTGATTTACTCTCACGAATTAGGACAGCCAACCTGCTAAAGATACTGCTAATCTGTCTTTCAGCCTTACAAATTTATTTAGCGCTTAACATTTTACGTCTTGTAGACACGTGTGAAACCAGACATGACTGAGGTCACGTGCAACATAATTACAAAAACAGAAAGAATCTGTTTTAAAGGTGAAGTGCATTTTGATTTGGATGAAAGGAGGATAAAAAAAAACAACACTATTTTGAGGGGACTAGTTTCCGTGTGCCTTCGGTGTCAGGGAGGCAGCAGGGTAAATACAGTCAGAACTGTGCCACAGCATCAGGGCTGCAGCTTATTGGTTCCTCACACATGCACACGCTGTGAGGCGCTGCAGAAACACACCCACAGGTACAGTACATGCACACAAACAAATATGGATTGATATGCATGCAAACTATTGGAAGATAATGGGAAACCATATTTCTTATAGGACAGAACGGGACGCTTTGTTTATTTATGCCAGAATAAACGCTGTTAGCATTTAGACACAAATCTTCCTCACACACCATTAGCTTCATCTGCAGGCTGTTTCTTGTTTTTCTTCCACTTTGGCGTCGACGACAAGAACGCCCCAGAGGAACGTCTCTCTCCCTCCCAAGACGCTCATCACCCAGAGAAAGAGGAGGGAGAGCTCATGGAAGGATCAATGTGTCTGCACAGGAAACTGTGTAATGTTAATCACAACTTTAATTTGGGCTGAATTAGCATTTTGATGAACTTGCGGGGCTGACTCGTGTACTCTAAGCACCTTCAAACGCAGCACGCACAGAGGAAATGGCAGTGTGGTTAATTAACGCTCGCACACAGCAGATGGGCTCAGTGAAGGGCCTGGCAGAAAGAGACGCAGAGAGCGGGAATTGATGGGGGGGAAAAAGTCACCGTCAATGAGAGGAAAAGAATACGGTGGAAGATTTGCAAGCGTCCAAATAAAATGGCTGGTTCGAAACCGACAGCTAAAGGAGACGGGGAGTACTAAACAGCATTTCGCTCTTTTAAAGGAAACAGAACACAAAGAGTCGGTAATAGCTTACAGACAACAAAACTGGCAAATCTTGGTCAAACATGCAGCCTGTTTACATATGCCCAGCCGTTTCAATCTCCGAGCACAGAGTGCAACTCAACGTGGCGCCTAACTCTCATTGCCTTTCACTCATTCTGTGAAATCTTTTACTCACACATTTAGAATCGACTGTTGCTTTTTTTCTCTCCACCATCTCTCCTCCTTCTTGTTACCACGCTTCCTCTTTCTTACTGGTTCCATATTATCTCCTGGATTTTTTGCACAGTTTTTAATGTGCCTTCCGTATATACGCTCTGTATCTCCTCAACCATCCTCATTCCACATATATAAGGCACACTGTTACATCTAATCAGGTTATCTGTGTCTGAACTGTGGCGTATTAGTGCATGACGAAGTTAACAACAGAAAGAGGAAGCACAGGAAAGGGTTTAAATTTACAGGTGGATATGTGTGAGAGTGTGAGTCCACAGACAAATTAAACTAGTCACAGGTCAGTTGTGGTTGTGAGTTGGCACAATACTCCTATGTTACATTCTGAAATCTACTAAATTTGATGGGTTTTGCATGTGTGCTGAATTTCTAAACTGACTTCCTCAGTTATTCTAACACTACATAATCACAAAAAGGAAAAACAGAGTCTGATTTCAGACCACTTGTACATTTGCTGTACGCCACAAAAATGTAGCCTTAAACAAACTGAGCTGGTCTTGAGCAAAGTCTTGGTCAAAAGTTCGATTAATACCCGATTCTCTCCTACTGTAATCTTCCATCTTCCTTTTCGGGATATTTTATGATCTTTATACCGAGGGTAACAGACAAAACGGTTCATACTAAGCACAATAGCATATCCTTATCAAAGCTTCCTATTAGATGTCACATACTAGCCATCTATTTATGATCCACATATGGTCTTTTCCTATATGCATATATTGTCAGTACAGTCTATTAGCATAGTTCTCGCTTTTGACTGCTATAATTATATATTCCAGCATATCTATTAAATATATGTAAGCACATAATAGGAAAAGGCCTGCCTGGACATAGAGTGGGTTATAATGGATATAAAAAGTGTTGATCTGACATTACTGGAGGTCTTTTTTTAAAGCAAGTCTTGGTCGAGTTCAAACTTCCACGCCTGCCTTCTCCAGGTAAGCGGCATTTTCACTGGGTTGTATATCTATACAATCACCATCAATTTACAAAGAGTTGAAGCTTTCTTTGGACAATATGATGTGCGGCAGTGCAGTTCATAGCAAACACTGAAAAATTATCATATGTTGCACTTGTTCGACCCAGAAACTGATTCTGAAGGGAAAGAGAAAGTTTCACCATGAAAGTAGGCACATTGGTTAATTAGCTGTTGTGTATAAAACCTTCAGAAGTCTAAATTTGTGTTTTTGAGAGTGTTTCAATGTGAAAATTGTCAGCTATGGGGTTGACTGCTGATTACTCTCATCTTGCATAGAAAAACAATATACACACACACAATGTTGATATGATAACAAGCAGGAAAAAATCTTGATATTCACTGGAGCAGGTAGTTAAAACATTAAAGTCTGCAGGAATTTGACAAGAATCAAATTACTGCATTCACAATTTGCAGTGTCTAGGTTTGATTCGGGTTATTTTTCCTAAGGTTCAATCTGAAGATCAAAGTGAAAATGTACCCAATGAAGTTCATGTATTATCCTAAGTAGGTACTTTTGTCTAGAAAATATAGTTGAAGTCTTTAAAGGAGAACGCCAAACTCTACAGATCTCAGGAAGTGTTACTGCATATGTGAATAAAAATGCATAAAACCTGTTATTTCTCTGAAACGAGCTGTGCAGAGTCGGACAAATTTCTCAAATTATGTCAGTTGCATTCGTTTCAGTAAAGAAAATTCATTTCAGCTACACAGAAATGGGTCAAATATTGAAAGTAGAGAATCAAACACTACATTTATCTGCTTGGCTACAGGTATCTCAAGAGGAAAGTAGGACAATATGTGTAACTTCAGGACCTTTAAGTGCCTTGCTCATGGGTACTGAGGATAGCGTTCCTGCTCAGTCACCAGATCATGAAACTGAAGCTCTTCCAGTGTTCGTATACGAAATCTGAATCGAGGAAAATGAAGAACCATGTTCCTCCCAAGGCTCAACTGATACCTCACCTCCTTCCCACCTTTTCCTCGAATCCTTTCCCTAAATAACCTTCACTAACCTGGGCCCCCTCCTCTTTTCTTTTTTTTTTTCCATGCTGGGGAGAATTTCAGGCCCGGCTTCCCACTGAGGAGCATGATTTGTAAAAACACAATAAAAATGGAAAGACGGGCGAGACTAGGGTGGTGGCGAAGGAGGGGTTGGAAGGACGGAAGAGCGAGCTCCCCTGTTGCGACAGCCTGCGGTGGGGCATTAACAGGATGTCCAGGCGGGGTAAATCTTCTACCAGCTGCCTCAGAGCTCATACTCTCAGAGAACTTCCCAGTCGGTGCAGAGGTGGAGGGGGCACTGCTGGTAGGAAGCCGCCTTATTCTGGATGTGAGCATGTTTCAGTTTGCATGCATTTGGAAAAAAAAACCTCCTCCATGCATCATTTGCATGGAGAAGGACCAAGCCGTGGTGATCTCTGACCAGCGATGAAGGTTTTCATCCTCAGTGATTTGATTTAGAAACATCACATGTCAGAGATGCAGTAATGTGCTGTTTGGTTTAAAGGGAGAACCTGAGACCAGTTGGCATCTGGGAATGTCCTCTAATAGCCAATTTGTTGTTTTGTTTTTTTTTTAGCTGCCACAAACGAGACAGTAATAGAAAGGTATGGCCTTGTGAAGCTGATTTGGAGTCTGCTAGAAACAATTCAGATACACACCCTCTCTCCCTTGTCGTCACCCCCCTCACCCACACAAAAGGATGGAGACGTATATCTGTTCCCAGGCAGCAGGAGAGCCTCCAATTATGGCGAGATGCAGCATCAATTTAAGGGCTAATTATGTGCGTAATGAGCTCACCGTCATGCGTCCGCGCCCCCGACACCGAGCCCGCTGCTCCACAACACACCACAACCAACCACCCACCCTCACCTCCGCACACTTCTCCCCCCACCCCCAACTCCACCCCTCCATCCACCCCCTCCTCCATCTGAGCGCCCGGTAACTAATTAAAAAACTACATGCGCCGCGGCGCTTTCATCTGATTCACACCATGGAAATTAATCCTCAGATAAACGTGTTTGACGGACACAAAAAAAAAAAAAAGAAAGAAAGAAAGAAAACGACGCATGAGCTGCGGACGCGTCACACTGCTCTCTCAATCTGCCAATCTGGGGTAAACTGTTTTTGCATTTGTCTTTTTTTTTAAAACCCCTTTTAGTCTCAAAATAAGTCCAGACAAAACGGTTTACCTTGACGAGGAAGGCAAGTTAAAAATATTATCTGCTCCACTGAGTTAAATGCAAAAAAAAAAAGAAAAAAGAAATGGAGGGAAAAAATCATGCAGATACAACCCTCAAGATTTCAATGTCAAATTAAACGTACAGGAATAAATTCAGAGCCTGCGATTAGAGGCCACGAGGACCTGAAACAGCCTCTGCATGTTCCAGTGCAGCATGGAAACCACTGAATGCAGAGGAAATTTTGAATCGAGAAGGTTTTGAGTTCAGAAGGAGACGATCCACCACAAAACAAGTGAATAATTCAGTGTAACCACTAAAACAGAAGAGCTGCTCCGTGTGTTGGTCCAGTTTGGGCATTTGAGTATCATTAAGGACACTAAGATGGTGATACTTAAGATTGAAGGTGTGATTTAAGGTAACCAGCAAGACTAGAGCATCAACAGATTCTGCCAAACAATGACACCATTTTATTTTTCTGTTGTATTTGTGCATTTATTGCTTCAAACCTCACAAACCTGCACTTGCTATAAATAAAAACACACCAAATTCCACATTGCACCCTTGCAGGAGCACTGATTTAGAACAAATATTTCTGGGAGGATGATAAAATCCTACATTCATTCAGTATATTTCCACTCAGAACTTTCAGATTATTTTCTACTTGCCTTAAAATGCCGGATAGAAAATCACGATTTTTCATGATATAATAATAATAATAAATGTGAAGAAACTGATGCCTCGTGTTCTTGCTGGACGACTGATTTTTGCTTGCTTGCTTGCTTTTTTTTGGTATTATTTTATTTCTTTTCAACACAATAATCACCATGTGGAAGTCTTTAAAGCTTTTATTCTGCCTCTCACCTGCCGAGCATTTCTCAGCGCCGTACGATTTTTATGCGAATTTATTTATTTATTTGCCGCCTGATCCATGATCTCCACGCTAATGACAAAAACACAACAAGATCACTCACTTCGGGCACGGCCAAGTGCCGCGCATACCTCGCCGTGCAGCAAAAAACTGACGCCCACGTTGCGCGTCCAATCGCGTAACGACTTTGGACGCCTCCGTCCAATCAGAGCGCGGCAAAAAGCGCACGGTGGGCGGGTCCTCGGGCAGCTCCGGAGAGGGACATTGAGATAGTTGAGGAGAGGAGGTTTTGTCGGGCACAAATGCCACTCGTTGCGCGTCCTTATAATTTGGAGAGGTGTATGCAGCGCACGGCCCGCTCGCCTTTCCAGGTGGAAAATCCAGGAGGAGCTGAGACCAATTTTAACTGGGACGACTGGTCAAACCCGGTTCAGGACAGGTGAAATTCCCAGCAGGCGGCATTTAAGGGCCACAGGATCGATTCAGATGTAGGGAAATACAGCAGCTCGGGTAGGAATACTGCGAATATATCTGCGTTAACCTATCTGTCAGCTGGTGGTGGATGTTTTATTACTTTTTTTAACGATTATTTCCTTAAAACGTGTGAAAATAATCGACCTGTGAGGTGAGATTATGCGTACTTTTTCCCCAAACGCGTGTTGCGCACGTTTGAGGAATTGTGTTTGGGTCAAATGTCAAGCTGGTGCTGCAGTGATCAGAAACATAATGACTCCTGGAATAACAGAAAATGCAGAATTATTTCATCTCAATGGAGGTTTTGTTTGAGGATAAATGCTGCGTAAAATGACGTGAGATGAACATGTCGGCAGTGTGTCCTTTACCATTTGTTGCAGTGTGAGCTGGTTTTATAAAAGAAAATCAACCATACAAGCATTTGAGCTGCAGTTAGTAGACATATACAAGTAGAGCAGCTGTTTAAATACATGTTTTTATATTTTCTGAAAATGAAAGCCCATTTATTCCCTGCAGGCACTCGTCGTTGCTTCATAGCTTCTATTGCATCACATTGTTTTGCTGCTGCTGCTGCTGCTGTTGCTTTTATCCGGCTGGATAGTTTATATTTACGCGTGTGAGCAGTCATAGTTGCTAATTTTATTTGTGGTTCTAATTTTACAAGCACACCCCGGTTGTATATCTTTTTTCCAAATAAATTTAGACTTTTATTTTGGTGCGTAAAATCCATCTGACGCTCCACGTGACATGCAGGCCTGAATCACACATACATCCAAGGCACAGTTAGGATACATCATGCACGCCAGGTCTTATCTGTGCACCAAAAATGATGCTACTTTCCCTCCTGGATAGCAGAAATAATGTTTTTTTTTTCCCCGACTTTGCAGGTCATGGATGAAGGCCGGCAGCAGCACCGAGGAACTGCAACCAGTTGAAGTGTCACTGACCCGAATCCAGCTGGACTTCTAGGGATATTCACACTTTTGTTTTTGGATTCAGCTGTTGGTATCACAATTGCAGCTTCTTTTTTTATTAGATTATTTTTAAGTACTATGAAAACCTGGCAAAGCGTGGAGGAATCTCTACTTTGAATGACCACAGACTGTAAGTGAGGATACAGTGAAAAAGGCGCCGAAATGAAGGAGAAATCCAAAACGGCCGCAAGGACTAGACGGGAAAAAGAGAACAGTGAATTTTACGAACTGGCCAAAATGTTGCCTTTACCGTCGGCCATCACCTCTCAGCTCGACAAAGCGTCTATAATCAGACTGACGACGAGTTACCTGAAGATGAGAATTGTTTTCCCTCAGGGTGAGCGAGCAGAACGCACACAGACTCCAACTCTGCTGTATTTTATTTTTTTTTTCGTTTATTTATTTTTGGTTTGACTTTTTCCCCCCTATCTGCAAGTTCTGGACCTCATCATTAATTAAAAAAAAACTTATTAAAAAGCCTGAAGAAAAATAATCCTTTTACGCATATATATATATATATATATATATATATATATATATATATATATATATATATATATATATATATATATATATATATATATATATATGTGTGTGTGTGTGTGTATATGTGAGGGACGAAAATATGCTTTCAAAAATATAAAACTACTACTTTAAGACTCAGTATACTACAAAAAAGTAAAACTAGCATAATAAAAAAAGCACATAATAGTTCTGAATTATTCTGCAGCGATGCTATAAGGAATAAAACATGATATTAAATGCATTTTAATCAGGATACTAGTATTACAGGCTGTCTTTAAGCTCTGCAGAAACTTTCCTATCTAGAGGGGGTCGTTTCCAAATGGATTATGGTCATTTTTAATTCACTTTGTCCAAATGAGAAAAGATCTGCCTCCATCTTTTATACCGGTCTCTGCAGGTTCCTTTTGACTGCGTGACTGAGAACAAGACTCACCAATTAGTAAATAAAAAAAGGCCCTGCAAGGCTTCTAATCACCTAAATGTAAGCAGGAGGCACATACAGTCTCACACAGCCTCCTTTATGAGAGAAATACTGCAAATGATCTCCCATGAAATCAAATCATAAGCTCGTGGTTTTTTTTCTTTTATTCCAAGCTGGTCTGTTCATATTTTGCAGTTTTAATATGAGAGGAAGTTTTAAAAAAATGTTCTATTTGGGGTGCTTATTTTAAATATTTTGCATCCTCCACTTTCAAAATAAAGAAACATTTTTGTTGTCACAGTTCCTCTTTTTTAACACACCTTCTCATCTGCTGGGGTGATGTTAGTCCGCATGTCCCATCGACAGCTGATTCTTATTTTTTATTTGCAGCAGGGGAGACGGGCACCTCATTTACTGATGATACATGAGCTCCAGGAGCTTTCTGATGAAACTGAGTGAATTTTAATGAGCAGCGCAGTTTTCCTCGCTTTGTTCGGCGCAGGGATTTATTGGACACGGATCTAAAGATGGACACTTTTTTGAGGTGGCAAAAATTCGGGAAGAATTTTATTAGAATAATTATAATAAAATAATAAAAGTCGAGACTGCAGTCGTTTAAAGAGGAGCACAATGGCGGTTCATTGCTCTGCTGAGTGCAGACGCATGCAGGAAGAGACGAATGGATGGAAGAAATGGTCTAGGCTTCAGGATAAAGGGAGAGAATAAATACGTTAGCTATTTAAAAAAGAAAAAAAGGCCTCTTAAACAGGAGCTAATGGCTTCTGTATTGAGTGTGTCCTGCATTTTTAAAACAAATAATATACACATTAAAATATTAGCTTTATATGTATTTACCCGTGTAACCAAATATAAAATACGGTATTTTAAAATTAATACATTTTCGTTTATTTATTTTTGCTTTATTTTGAAATTACGCAGCATTCTTTCCCTCTCTGCAGGCTTGGGTGAAGCTTGGGGTCATGCAAGTCGAACAAGATCTTTGGACAATATTGGCCGAGAGCTTGGATCTCATTTACTGCAGGTATATTATTATTATTATTATTATTATTATTGTTATTATTGTTATTATTGTTATTATTATTATTATTATTATTATTATTATTATTATTATTATTATTATTATTATTATTATTATCATTATTTGCAACCGAAGAGCCAGAAGCGACGTTGTTCTGCAAAATAACCTGGAGATGTAACAGTGGTTTGTGTATTTTTGCAGACTTTGGACGGATTCATCTTCGTCGTGGCTCCAGATGGGAAGATAATGTACATTTCAGAGACCGCGTCGGTGCATTTAGGACTGTCTCAGGTGCGTTTAGGTGTTTCTTTTTTTTTTTAACCACACACACTTGTCTGCATATTGGTGCTGTCTTCCACACTATGCGGCCATTACGCGTTTATTACCTGAGTTATTCTCAACAGGTAGAGTTGACCGGGAACAGTATTTATGAATATGTTCATCCCGCCGACCACGATGAGATGACAGCTGTCCTGACGCCACATCAGCCGTACCACTCACATTTCGTACAAGGTACAGGAGCGTTCTCTCTCTAATGCTCCCCACACGCCATGCCGTCGAGTTATTTGCAACGTAATTACGCTGCACTACGTCTAGAAGCAGCATACGTTAGAATAAAATGCAGCGGATGTGTGTCAATATTACGCAGATGGAATATTTAGCCATGTCTTGCGCGCATGTGCCTGTCTCATGCAATGTCATATTCCTGGAGAATGCAATTTGAAAATCCCTTGATATTTTTCCCATGTGTGCATTTTCTTTTTATCCAACACAAAGAACACATTTATTTCTGATAGCAGTGCATATTCTTAATACATTTGAGTGATATTGGAAAAAAGCCGGTGCGTAATTGCGCGCCGTGATTCTATGCTATTTAAATTTCAAACCATCATTTGCTGCATTTTTGTTTCTCTCTTTGTGAGAGTTTCTCATTAGACTTCTTTTTTTTTTTCAAATAAAAATGTTTGTCTTCGTTTTAGAATATGAAATGGAGCGCTCTTTCTTTTTGCGGATGAAATGTGTGCTGGCAAAAAGAAACGCAGGACTCACCAGTGGTGGATACAAGGTAAAGCAATGGAGTTTTTGTCAGTAGCATTTAATTATTATTTTTCCTAATAAACGAAATAATGAATTGCAAAAACTGTATAGTTTGATTATTGACTGAGGGAGTAAATGTGCACTAATTTCAAATAGCCTTATATAAACTGAATGCTTTATCTGTATTTAGGAAAAAAATATTGTACTATGGTAGTGCTGCAATATGCTTTGTATTTCAATAATACTGTAATTATATATATATATATTTTTTTTTAAATGTTGGTCCTTATAATTTAATTTTTGCATCATGCTTCTGAATAGTATCATGTAAATCATGCTATATGTTTAACAGCTTCTTGGAAATATAAAGGTGCATTCTGAGAATTTTCTGTCTTAAGTGTCATTTTCACCTTACTTGTCTGCTTCACAACAGGTGATTCATTGCAGTGGCTACCTGAAGATCCGTCAGTACAGTTTGGACATGTCTCCCTTTGAGGGCTGCTACCAGAATGTGGGACTGGTGGCTGTGGGTCACTCTTTACCACCCAGCGCTGTAACCGAGATCAAACTGCACAGCAACATGTTCATGTTCAGAGCCAGTCTGGACATGAAGCTCATCTTCCTGGACTCCAGGTACAAAGCAACACTGTTTTGAACATCTCAATATTTTTTTTCTTTTTAGATGCGTCAGAGTTTTGTTCGAATTTACTGTTTTTCATTATGAGAATAAAAGGAGAAGCTACTCAGGCTAAAAATGATTGTCCATAAAAGCAGGAGCAGGAAAAAGAATGAAACGTCCCTGAATCACTGCATATTTTAACTCCCTAATTCCTCTGCAGGGTAGCTGAGCTGACAGGTTATGAGCCCCAGGACCTCATAGAGAAAACGCTGTACCATCATGTCCACAGCTGTGACATCTTCCACCTCCGCTGTGCTCACCACCTCTGTGAGTTACAAGCCTGCTCTGTTCAGCTTTTACAACAGGCCGCCTGATCGCGTCTTGTCAGACAGTAACTGCTCGAGCAACCTGCAGCAGCCGCCATGTGCAGACAATCACACACAGAAAACACGCATGTTGTTAAGTGTGTTAATCTCTGCTGTGTGCTTCTTTCATCTCCTTCAGTGCTGGTAAAAGGCCAAGTCACCACTAAGTATTATCGTTTCCTTGCCAAGCACGGTGGCTGGGTCTGGGTCCAGAGTTACGCCACCATCGTCCACAACAGCCGATCGTCCAGACCTCACTGCATTGTCAGTGTCAACTACGTCCTCACGTGAGTCGAAACTAAAAGTTTTCCATTTAAAAATTGCAGAAAAACTTTTTTAAAAAGTGATTAATTTCAAGCGTGCAAAATACTTAGAGACATTAGTTGCGTGTGAATTGATTCCGAACTGAAATCTCTGAAATTACAGGTTCAACATCATCAAGGTTAAGAGGCAATGCATTTTTATTGGTGTTTTTTGAGGGAGCAGCACTGAATATGTATCTAGATGAACTAAAATCATATCATACACTCTTATGATCCTTGCTTGAAGCTCACTTTGTGATGTGATGGGTCCTTGTCTCCTGGAGAAATCCTTCTCTTTATCTCTCTGTAGCCTCTCAGTACAAATCCACCAAACACTGCAGCTGCAGGGCTCAGGCAGTTGTGTGTTATGAGAGCACAAAGCACACTGAGGCCCTTTGAGACAGGAAGACAAACATCAGGGTTCAACCCCATCAAAAAACCTCTACTGTCACCATCGATTCGCAGTCTAAGGAAAGCAAAATCGATCAAACGGTGAACTAGGAATCAATAGCTATCTCATAGCTGTTGCACATGTTGGATTTTCCTTGTTAGGTTTGGTTGATCCACGTGTCGCCTTTTTTTTCTGTGTTTGTGTGTACGTACTTGCACATGAAGGAGAGTTTGTATGAGTCTGTGCGTTTATGCATGCATATGGCTGCACTCCAAGTATTGATTTCTTCAATGCAGTAAGGAGAAAACAAAGTAACTGCATTAAAATGACAGTGAATTTCCAAGCGCATAATTAGGTCTAACGCAGAAGTATCCGACACCTCACACGCAGTAAAAGTACAAAAATCCCAAACAACTGCATTAAAAAAACAAACAACAATTCAATCACCTTGCTGTGACAGCGTTTTAACCCAACAAGAATGCATTAATAAATCATGTTTAGAGGTTGGCTACTGGCGTATTTCAGACATGAGGTGCTCTGACATTGACCCTGAGGTGGAATTCGGCTAACACAGCTGAGTTTGCACAAAGGCCCGACATTATTGGCTCAGACGTAAGTCAGCCAGGGCACAGATAGGATGCAGAACCAGCCACTGCAACTATACCTGCAAGAGCAAATAACACTTGCACCGTGCGCTGGCTGTCCAAACATAGCCTTTCCACCCCCAAGGTGTTGTACATAAAGAATGGGTCATATTTAGAGTCATATTAAAGAGGCTGGCTGCACAGGGTCAGGGATGGGCCACAAGGTTTAAAATGCCAGCCAGCTGCTATTACATACTGTTGATGTGATAAGTTAAGAATAGGCTCATGTTTGCTGAACACTTGACACAGGAGCCGTTTCACTCCCTCGACAGTGACACTTGGATTGAGTTCAGCTGCAGGACAGTGGGTTAAAATGTCAAAGATGGTGCACGAGCTACATGCACGAAAGCAAGTAAAAAGAAGTCTGCATCATGCAAAAAACTACTCTTTTGTCAAGCAAAAATCCACTGCAGAAGTGGTGCGCGTGCAGGTTTCTGTGTGTGCATTTTGACTCACATTGCTTCCTAGAAGCATTCTGGTAATGGTTGTGTGGCAGCAGAAGAATGATTAACTTTCTTCAGGGTGTCTGTTATTTTTCTCAGAAGCCAGAGTGACATATTATGAGTGTGTCTTAAATATCACTTTCACTTCTCATTGTCTCCACAACATTCATATCGCAGAAATGTGTGTTTGTAAAACGTCTGTGGAGCTATCTATATTCAATATTAGCCAAGACGTCTGCTGCGGGCTACTGATTATGTCACTTGGTGCAACACTACCACCAGAACTGAATAGGGCAGACAAAGTGCTAGTATTATTCAAGGAAATGTTAGACTTAAGGTTTGAGGAATTTTGAACTTGAATAAACGACACTGTGCCCTCGCTGAGCAACATCCAGTGTCCTTGGGCTGCTCAGTGGCCTGCAGCAGAAAGCGCATAAAGGAATTTAAACCAAAGCTAAGTTGGTAGATGGATGTGTATTTAACCAAATTCATCCTACAGTGATGCTAGCTGCTCTTTGACATACTACTTCATGCTGCCAAAGGCAATGCTAACATGCTTATTATAGCTTAGCCAGTATAAAATGCACTGGGTATTTAGCATGTATTGAAAGTATTTGGTTATAAATAAGAGCCTTTGACAAATTAACATTTTGAACTCATGATATTAGATAGTCAGGGGGTCCAAAAGTCAATCTAGAGCAATAGAGTTTCAGGATAATCAAGAATTTCTGAATAAAAAAAGCATTAGTATAAAGTATTTCTGATTCTGAGTGCTATTGACATTTTAGTCTGGACCTCTGCAGTTGGCCAACCAACACTTCAGTGCCCAGAAAACATGACAGCTGGGATAAATATAAATTCAAACCTCTATATTGATCTCCAACATGTATTTTGTGTGTGCCAAAAGGGACACTGAGTATAAGGGAATGCAGCTGTCTTTGGACCAAATGAGCCCCACCAAGCCAGCGTTCCCCTACGCCGACAGTCACAATGAAGAGAGGAAGAGCACCAAGTCACGTCTGACCCAGTCCAAGGCCAAAGCCAGAGTGTCGCCCTATCCACAGGTAATAGTCTGCTTTATAGAGCTGTCTCAAGACAGGAGACTCAGTGCAAGTTTAATTGTTGGAAAGGGGCTCCAATCACAAACTCTCAGAACTGTGATTTTCTTGTTTCTGTCCAGCAATTTTCAGCTTTTAATCCTGAGCGTTCGGAGTCTGACCAAGACAGCCAATGGGGAGGGAGTCCTTTGACAGACTCTGCCTCTCCTCAGCTGTTGGATCCCAGTGAGGCGGCGGAGGCATCCTGCGCCTATCGACTGTATCCGGACTCAGGCTCCCTGTGCTACGGTCTGGGTCTGTCGGAGGACGATCTCGCTCATGCCCAGACGCATCCTCACACCACCACCTGTGACCGGGTTCGATGCCAGAGCGGACGTTACTTCCTGGGAACCCCCCAGTCAGGAAGAGAGATGTGGTGGGACACCACTCGCTCAGTGCTGTCCCTGCCAAAATTCTCCGTGGAGAACAGCGAGGGCTACGAAATCACATCCTACCATGGCGCCATTCACGGTGAGGTGTTAGGGTTGAGACCACAACCATCTGTTTCTGAAAATAGCTCTGGCCTCGCTTCTCCTGGTAGCTGTTTTCCAAATGTTATTATGGGACATGCTAAGTTGTTTATGCCGTCTCTTGCCAGTGTGCCGATTGCTACCATCTGTTCAAAAATTGCCTGCAATTGAAAGCCAAGTTATTTCACATTTCCCATCCTCAAAAGGCGAAACAACCCCCACTTTGCTTCTGCCAAGACACCAGTCAGACCATCATTCTATATGCATTTAAAACAGCGTTTACACATTAGCACAAGCAAGTCTTTTATTTCATTGTTACTAAATATCGCCAATGGTTCTCTTTACAGGACGAGGCCACTGGGATGAAGACAGTGTTGTGAGTTCACCTGATGGAGGCGGGTCCACCAGTGATTCAGGTGAGCGTTACCATGGTGACCAATTCCAATCAAGCCCTCGAGAGCCCAGCAAGATGGAGACCCTGATCCGCGCCACTCAGCAGATGATCAAAGAAGAAGAGAGCCGCCTGCAGCAACACAAGGCGCCGCTGGATGTCTCAGGCCTCGCCAAAACCCACAGTCCGTGCTTCACCTCCTCCCTGCCCCACCACTCTCAGCTCACCATGCCCAGCGTGGTGTGCCGTGGCCCCGGAGCCCCCAGCATCGACCTCCCCTCTGAACGCCTCCATCACCGGGACAGCGTCAAAGTGCTCGGCCCCCACGACAACGACGAAAACACGACAAGTCCCGCTTCTTTGTCACGTCTCAGCAGCCCCAGCTCTGATGGAATCCCCCGGCCGGGCCTCTCCCTCACCAAAGACTACATGCAGACGGACCTGTCCCCCCACCCTCCACAGCCCCAGGGGAGCCCGCTGCTCTATCCGGCCCAGGAGAGGCAGCCTCTGGACAGGCAAGCAGCATATGCCTTGACTGGGTACTCGCTGGAGCACCTGTATGATCCGGAGAACTTGCGGAGCTACTCTGGCCTGGCCTGTGGAGGCGTCCAGTACGACGTAGCGTCTCATGTGAGAATGCAGGCCGAGCAAATACAGGGACACAAGGCCACCTCAGTCATCATAACCAACGGCAGCTGACGATATCTTGTGCAGATAGGTCCTGTTGTCTAAAATGAGGATGCTACCGATAGTGGCGATGTATGCACACTGACCAGGTGCTTGATACAAAAGGCGAGACAATGACAAAAAAAAGGATACAAGGCACCTGTGTTGGGTTTATACGCCCTTTGCGGTTCATTCAGCACAACTTTGTTGTCAGGCCTTTGTATTGTACCACTCTGTTTTCTTCATCACCAGAGGATGATTTTCCAAGACTCTAAAGGAAACTCAGCAAACTAGGACATTCGCTATTCCGCCTGACACAGGGAGGAGGTTTGCTCCATTAAATAGGAATATAGTGTTATTTTAATGGCAGTGAACTGAATTCCCCTCCCTGCTGGTTAAACATCAAGCCAGTGTTTCTGTCCCAAACTGCTCACGCACCATTGGCCATGTGAGTTAATCTGTCCTGGACATGATTTCCAAAGGCAGTAGGGAAAAGTGTTGTTCCATTACCCTTTCACCTGAAAACTCCATTGCACAGAGCATAATGTTTGACACATGAAGTGCAACATGGGAAAGTCAAGCGTTTCACTATTGTAAGATGTCAATGTTTCCTGGTATTTATTTGTCAGTGGGCTGTTCTCTGTATGTGTCATTTTTTTCCTGTCCAAGTAGACTGGTGCATTAAATTAGTTCTGGTGTTTGGATCACACCATTATTATGATACTAGGTAAGAAAAAAAATTAAATGAAGTGGAAAAACACAGAAAAATGCCTCTGATATGTAAGTGTAAAATATGCTTTAATGTATAGGTTGAAATGCCCTCATTTAGAGTGCGAAGAGTTGTTACTCAACTAACTCATTTGTAATCTCCCCTCTAAATATAGGCATTGTATATATCGACTTACAGTTGTAGCTAATATTATTTACATATCAGAGTATAATTTTTCCTGTTTTTACTTCACATAACCTTTACCCAACTTATTGGCATATGTAGAATATGCTGTAAAAAAAAATCCTTAAATTCTGCTCCACATGCAGCTGTTCTCGCAGAAAAAAACCCATTTGTTTTGTTTTGTCACCACAGCCTAAAGGGTTAAAAATGATTGATAGAAACATAAATAAGTTGAATGTCTTTAGTTTCTTATTTAATTTATGATGTAAATATCTCCACACAATGAACTTTTGAACAAAAAGTGACGAGATTATTTATTAATTGGTTTAAAAAGTCTCTTAAATCTGAATACAGTTACAAACAAATAACTTTGGTGTGTGTTGAATTTTGTCTTGTCTGTTAAACCGTCTGCTTTGAATGAGCACACACACACACACACTTAATGCTGCTGCCTCAGAAAAATGGATATTTCGATATACATACAAACACAAATGTATAGTACATCCTAACATTAATTTTTTTTGTATTTAATCATTAATTTAGAACAGAGTAGTCTGTGATTATTCAGTCTTTTTTCAGCTGATGCGACCAACAGGCTGTAAATCTGACCACAGACATATAATTTACTCTTTTGCTAAGTAAATGCTAAGTAATAGCTAACTTTACTCCAGGTTTTATAGTAGAACAGTGTATTTGAGTTCATCACAATGAAGAAACATTTCACCCAGAGCAAACATGTGGCTCACTGATGTGTGTTTTTATAGTTTTTAGAGAGCAGTTTCATACACAGGTATCGGACAAAATGTCAAAAGCTTAAGATGGTGAATTAAAGGCGGGAATTATTGCAAACATCTCCAGCAAAAAACCTGAACAAATCTATTCCTGCCGAGCCGTCACGTTTTTCATGCACTTGCAGCAACACGTTCCTGCTGTTTGGAACAATTGAACTCACACATTTAGCCACTCTGACCTCTGCTCACAGGCAGTTTCTCTCTCGGCATGTTTTAATGTATGTAAGTTATTCACATGTAGCCGGAGAGCTGCCTGCCTGCCTGTCTGACTGAACCTGGACGCAGTCTGGGCCTGGATGCAGAACTCGACCCATCATTCACCGCTGACACGACCATCTGATGGTCTGCCAGATATCACTGCTGCTGTCGTTCCGGCTGCAGAAACTACCAACGCAGTCTGCTACTGACATCACTGAGGTCTATGAACAGTGTGTGTGAGTGTGAGTGTGAGTGGGTGTATGTTTATTGCTGAGATACTTTAATAATCAGAGAGCTGTGTGTTTTTTTTTTTTCTTCTTTTTTCGTCTAAACACTGGGGATTTTTCCTGATGTGCCCTGAAGGCTTTCACATGTAGACTTGGTTACAAATGCGGCCAAACGCTGGGCCTTTTGCCCAGACTTTGCACTCTTGCATACACCTCCCCAGCTACCTCACCCAAGATCCACCTCGGTCTATAGAAAGAAACAGTGGATTACAGAGTTAGAAGAAAACTGTGGGTTTGTGTGCCAGCAGAGAGGAAGACTGACAGTTTTCTCACACACTGTAAACACACAGATAACAAGCAGCAGCGGTAGAAGAGAAAATCAGATTATTTGCTTTAGTGAAAGTACCAAAACCACTGTAAAAGTGCTTCATTACAAGCTAAGCTCCTGTATTTGGAATTAAACTGAAAGTATGGAAGTATTACCAATATAATGCATTCAGTGTTAAATGTAAAACTCATTATGCAGAAAGGCTCCTTATTAAAAAAAAGTTCTATGTATTAAATTGTCTCATTATTATTGATGAAATCATGTATAAGTATTAATTTAATGCTGTATCTAGATTTAATTACTTTATATAGCATTGGGCTTTTAATTCATAGCAAATTTAATTTTATGTTCTAAGTTAATAGGTTTATAAAAGCTATATTGTAACTTTAATAATGGTAAATAAGCAGCTTACTGATTGACTTTCAGCTTGGAAAGTTGGGATCGATCTCTTTAAAAAGCAGCTTTTTTAGCACTAAAAAAATATAAAATGTAAAAGGTAGAACATTTCTCACCAAAAATGTGGTGCAGTAGAGGTAGAGAGTATACAGCTGAAAATAGGAAATACTCTAATTCTCTTCTTTGCTGCTTTCAACTGCAGGGAAACAGGAAAAACAAGGACTGTGGAGAGTTACCACATTAACAGAAAAGACCTGTCTTGAAGTGCAACAGTGGGGATCTTTGCATTTTTTGGGAGCAATCCAAAGAGCTATTGGAGAATAGCAGATGTTAGGTTCCGGAGTAAAAATCAATCAAGAATAAAAACAAAGGGCCACATGACGTCACTACAAGAACAGATGTGTCATGTTAATCGCTTCCTTACTCTCAGGAACCCGTCATAATGAACCACAGCGCTGCAAAATTAAAGCATTTGCAGTTAATTTAACTATATGCTGCAGCCAAACGAAAAGCACGAGTGGCTCGGCTTTGTTTACACCGTCAGGCGTCGGCGGTTGGAGGAGATAAAGATGCTGCCTGGTGTCATGTGGTCGACGCTGTGGAGGTAAACTGTGGAACCGCAGGAGAAAGATCTCAGGGTTTCAGGACTGCAGCGAAGGAGAAATGGATCCTAAATTCACAAACGACCACAGAATACGAGGGTGCAGGTGGCGAGTCTCAAAATAGCCACTGAATGTCTACTTGATTGATTTCAGGCCTGGCACTGAGGCACAATTGCATATTCATACATCAATTAAAGTGTTCCTTCCACTAGAGCCTCCATAATTCAACCCGGCGCTTAGTGAACAGTCATCCTTATGAGGCAGCAAAGGAAAATGTTTCAACATGTTTTCTGTTCGTGCGTACTTTATGACCTCTTTGAGTGTGAACTGACATCTTCTAATTGTTTAATACCCCTCCTTCTTTGAACCCGGCCTGGAAAGCTGCCTCGAAACATATCTAGCCTCAAAACACAGCCGCGACAGCATGCAAGCATACAAACACTCTACTGTGCATGAAAACACTTCCCATGTAGCATTTTTTTTAAAAATGACAATAAAATCCTGCATCTCCGGTGGCGAGTCGCCTGCAAATGAGTCAACCGGGGGCAAAAATAGCACAAGACCTGGGAAAATCATTCAACCAGCACCCTTAGTGACACCTCCACAGCAGACCTCATTGCACCAGGGGACATTTAGATGTTCTGATCGGGTGGAGCAGGATATTGAGGTCACCTGGTCGATGTGATTGGCTGAGCTGGGAGACTGAGGTGGCGCCGCAAAGCGGACAGGAAATAAGATGTCTCTGTTTGTTGCAGCACCTGAACTGGGAATGCTGCTTAGAAAATGTGCTGCTAATTACGGCACACGAATCAAAGTAATGCACTCTGAAGCATCATAGTGTCATCATTACTCTCACCATTTCATCATTTTGTTTCGAATTTCACCAATTTGAATCAAAGTCTCATTAAAAATTTAAAAATTAGAGCAGGAGGCTGTGTTTGAGTCAATGTCAGGAAGTCCCATTGAACAACAAAAAACAACAATTAGTCGTTTCAAAGACATTCAGAAACAGAAATTTAAAGAGATATTTGTTGGAGAATTGGTCAAAAATGTCAAGTTTTAGGTAAAACAGTTTTGCAAACCTGTAGGACAGCGCAGATCTTAGCAAATTTCACTTAAAAAGGAGAAAATGGTGCATTTTTGCACACTGTATTCACCTTAAAATTTGGTGCATGAGAGAGTACAACATCAGGATAATATGTGAGACTGACTCCAAATAATCTATAGTTCTAGTAGTCTTTGGACAACAATGGAGCTTAATGGCACAGAGGATCGTTATTCTTTAAATGTATAGGCAAAACTACTTATCTGGATTCATTTTTCTTTTTTTTTTGTTGCTTAAAAAATATAAAATGGAACCAAATTTGTCCTTTAAAGAACATCATAAACACTATTTTAATGGTGTGAGGACATCTGTTGATACTGATATAATATTAAGTTGTTGGTTTTAATAATTTGATTTCTGTAAATTTGCATTTTTTCCATAAAAATACAGCTTGAGAGTGGGTGACTGATAAGTCTACATGCGGATATCTCAACAAAATAAATGGTTAAAGACTGGAGCATGTATGAATCTGCAGCATCCAGGGTTCCCACAAATCCTCCATGTGAAAGAATCAGTGTGATTTTAAATGGTTTACAAAACACTTAATCCACATTGAATAAATGGTACAAATTTAGCAATGGAGTTTGTTGTAAGTTGCTTTGATTGAATGTTGCGTTTTAAATAAAAATCGTGAAAAAAAAAGTCTTATCACCTTAACAAAACCGAAACAAAACTGCCTTCATTTAAAACTCACTAATCTCTCAGTAGTAAGGCTATTAAGAAGACTACAAGTACAATACACACACGCACACACGCACACACGCACACACACACACGCACACACACACACACACACACACACACACACACACACACACACACACACACACACACACACACACACACACACACACCAAGGCTCAGACAGTGTGAATCTAATGCCCTCCAATCCTGTGAATCCCTTTGTTCCCGATTTCACGCTTGATTTGCCCACAGCTTGAGTCTGGCTGGTATCAGAGCTCTTCTCACTGCTTTCACTCCTGCCAAATCCACAGAGCCACACAGGATCCGTGCCTCTCCTCTCCCTCTCTCTTTGCTCTCGTCTGCCATTGTTCACTGGAGCATCTTTGCAAAACACATGCCAAGAAGTTGGGTTTGTTTGTTTGTTTGTTTGCATCCCAGTCCCTCTTGCTGTAAACACCTTATCAATCTGCCAAGATGAGATCAGCCTGAAAATTCTGACACTGTCAAATCATTCCGTGTGATTTACACTCTTGTTTATCCCCCACCTCCCGTGGACGTATCTCTATTAAATGATTTCCTGTTGAGTTGCAAGGCCAATCCCTGGTGCATTAACAGCCGTACTGCATGCACCGTACAAATCGTTGACAAATCTGAAGATTGATTCAACACCTCTCACAAGAGGCCTTTTCAGACGTTCTGTTTTGAAATCTTCCGTTTTCTAAAGCGGCAAATCAGCTTCCCGGCTCCTCTTCTGGCTCCTGCGATCCCTCCAGCACTCGTATTGAGCAGATATTGTGACAGCTGTGCTGAGGGGGGCAAGAGGGAGAGCGCAGGAGACAAGACAAGGAGAACGAAGGAGAGAGGAAAGAGCGAGGAGAGAGTCTCTAGAGAGAGGGTGCCGGTGCTCCACGGCTCCGAGTCGCCGCCTGCATGCCAATGAGGAGATTCCCCTGCAGCAGCAGCAGCAGCAGCAGCAGCAGCAGCAGCAGTAGCGGTGGAGCGGAGCAGCAGGAGGGGCCGCTGCTGACACTGTACCACTATAGTCCTTGATGGTCACATTACACACTCCACACAAAAGAGCTCAACACCAGATGGGCTTTGGAAGCAAAATGATTAAAGAAAAACAAGTCAAAGTTACTGTAAACACTCTGGTTGTAATCATCTGTGGAGCAACAATAGAACAAACCATCAGATTATTTCAGTGTGACTTTCCCCTTTTCGATCATTGGAGAATTTTATAAAGCTATTATAGGTTTTAGCGCATCTTTATTGTGTTATTTTGTGTTTTGTCTCTGTTTTTCTCATCTGTTTCTACTTCACAAAGTAATTTCCCAGTTTTCTATAATTCCTTTTGATAAATGCTTAAAACTTTTGGTCCTATGTAGAAACAGCACACTAGGCTGATGTTTAGAGCTGGTCTTGACAATAAAAAAAAAATGGAGCAGACCTGATTGCATTCTGCACTACTTCAGATTCTGTTAAAGAAATTGGTCATCCTCACCTCCACTAGAATGATTTTATCAGTGTTTCATCTTTAAGTAGAAGCAACTGACACTAATACTTGTTGTTCACTGGCAATTGGAGATTCAAGCCTGTCTCACATATTTATAGTCTTTATTATGAATATTAAAAATTAAATAGAGCTGAGTGGAAATGTAAAAATATGTGATGCAATATTGGTTAAGTTCGATAAAGTCATTGGAGTTTTTTTTTTTTTTTAAACTTAATGTGTTATTTTGTTTCCTGTAATTTGTTTTGTCTCCACTTTCCTCTGCTGTTTCTACATCACAAAGTAATTTCCAAATTTTCCATAATTTCTTCTGATAAATGCTTAAAACATTCCATGAAGTTTGGCAACAATGTGAAGAGAAACAGAACACATTTTTTTCCTTTATTACAGTCATACCAAAGCAAAAGACTGATGTTTGAGTTTTTAAAAAAAATGCAAGAAAGAGGTGCCCTTGGCAAAAAAAAAATTAAAAATGGAGCAGACCTTATTGTATTCAGCACTACTTCAGATTCTGTTAAAGAAATTGGTCATGTTCACCTACATTTGGATGGCTTTATCAGTGTTTTATCTTGAAGCTGAAGCAACTGACACTGAAACCTGCTGTTCACTGGCAATCGGAGGTTTAAGCAATTTATCCATCTCAAATTTACAGTCTCCATTATAAATATACAAAAATATATATCGCTGTGGTGGAAATATGGAAATATGTGATGCAATATCGGTTAAGTTTATTTATATAACCATTATAGGCTTTCTTTTTTGTTTTTTTGTATATTTAATGTGTTATTTTGTGTCCTGTAATTTGTTTTGTACCCACTTTCTTCATCTGTTTCTATTTCTCAAGGTAGTTTCCTAATTTTCAATAATTTCTTTTGATAAATGCTTAAAACCTCCAAGTTTTGGTTCCATGTATTTTGGCAAAAATGTGAGAAAGAGAAACAGAATATTTAAAAAATTATAGCTGGAGTGAAAATATGGATATATGTGTTGTAATATTGGTTATATTTGGTCAATAAACTCACCCAAAAATGTATCACATATTTTCATAATTTCATTCCAACTTGTGCAAAAATGTAAGATCCCCTACTAAACTGCAAGCAGACTGACAGTGCAGTTTATTTTTTAATCATATTGAGGAGGTTTTTCATGGCCTATCATTTCTCTACAAACTCTGCAACACCAGCTACATCCATAATCCTGATGCTAAGAACAGCAGTGCCAGTAAGAGCATTAGCAGTGTGTAACCACCTCCTCTCCCTCTCTTTTCTCCCTGTTTGAGAAGAATTAATAACTAATTATGTCAGGTCACTCGTCCAGATGGTGCTATCAGATGGGCCCGCTGTCTGAACCTCACCTTCAACAAGCACCTCTGACCCTGGCGACCATGTCACCCCTGGCAACATGGAGTCGGAAGCCTGCGCGGCTGGGAGGATGGAACCAGGGGGTGCACGAGCGTTTGGACTGCACATAAAGAGGCGGAGAGGGGAGCTGGGCGTGTCCGATCAGTGTTGGATGGCTGCCTTTAAAGCTCCATGAATACAAGGCTCCCTGCCGGGGCCCTGATCTCCACGGTCATGATTCTGTTATTACACGCCTATGTTCCTGTGATGGGCAGATGGCTCAGAGCGCTGGCACATGCATTCACACGCACTCAACACACGCCGAGCCTGTCGCATCAATGGACACAACCTGATACTCCCCTTTCTTGTCTCATTAGGAGGCTATAGAAACATAAGAACATAATAGGGGGGAATTAAGTGCCCGTGTGGATGTCAAAGGGGGATGTGGCAGAAGATTGGGACGAGGGCTAACAAGCGCATGGTGCGCTGCCTCAGCTTTGTGTGGTGATTAGTGCTCAGACGGGGCTGACAGGTAAAAGACAAGCCCTCTGGGACAGAGCAGTTTTTAAACGGACACTTAAACAGCCAGGAAAGTGACAGCAGTTAGAAACAGGCATCAAAGCTCCCGGCTGATAGCAAAACCTGTGGGGTGTGTGTCATAGGAGAGATGACAGGGGTTTAGCATATAGATACAGATAGAATATACATGTAGGATTTCACACAGAGCATGGAGTTTATGTCAGTGTAACAGTGCTTCAAAAAAAAGGCGGTCAAAAATTTTTATATTGCAAAATAAAGTCAAATTTGTCAATAAGAACCACGGCGATTTTAAAAGGTCTATGCACCTTAGGTAGTTTGATACAACTGTTTTCCTACCAAGTCAAAGTCACTTTAAATCACTTTAAGCCACTTTAAATCACGGTGCCTTGAAATGTGTAAATATTGTATATTGAATTTTAATTGCATTTATTATTTCTATAGATTTTAAAATTAGAAGGTTTTTTTTTATAGTATTTTAAAGCAAGTTTTTCAGAGCATGTACTAACCTTTAATGTTAATGGTACTAACCTGCCTGTTATTTATGTTGTTGTATGTAGGCTGCTGAACACTTGTATTTCCCACAGGATTAATAAAGTAAATATCCATGTATCTATCTATGAAAAATACGTGAATTGGTTATTTTTCCTGACTACTCACATTTATAGTTCCCATTCAAAGTTCCCTCCGTCTCCCTCCCCATTTAAAAGATTTTGTTCCTTACCATGCCCTCTAAAAGCTCTTTTTACAATGTGTCACATAAAAGCCTCCTAAACTCTTGAGCAAACAGGAACTTTACCAAAGCTCCCCCAGTGCAGGTCTGTAGGACCAGATCTCCGTCTCATATTTGAGCGGGAGACACGCGACAAAGCAGCTAAGAAGAAATCAAACAAAGACACCTTAAATAGGATTTAAGGTGTTTAACCACTTCTGTCCTCAGGCACAAAAAAACGGTGGATCAAGAAGCAGGACAAGAGCAGAGCTGCTGCTTCTCCACCATCAGCATGCAGCAGTGATTCTGTGCAGATCACTCTGTTGATATCATTGTGCCTCCAGCTTTTAAACGCTTGGCAAATCAAAGAAATTATGAATGGCGGTGACGGGTTTGGTGGCTATCACTCACTCAATTATATTAAATGACCTAACACGTGTTGATAAACACAGATAATTACTCGTGAAAAGGTTCGTCATTATCATTACATCATTACTTTCTGGCATTCTGGTGCTAAGTGTCTAACAAGATTAGGCTCCCAGTCACGTTTCTCCTCTCAGCTGAGCAGACAATGGACAACTTTACCAGCTGGCTGCTTTCTAATGTCTGTCCTTTATACTGTCTTAAATTTGGCTGAGAAAATGAATGAAATTGTTGTTGTCCAATGAAAGCCAAATGGAATTTTACTTTTTTTTTTTTGCTTTTCAGGACAAAAAATGAAAGTTCAAGTGCTTCTTTATGAGCTTAAAAACCTGCACTATACTGCTGATTGAGTGTAGGGAGCCAAAATTAAAGCAGTTGAACACAACACAATAAAAATTCCCATCATGGAGGTATAGGTTTTGTCGAATGTGTTTTCAAGCAGTGTTGATACAACTGTAGGATCACTTTGGAGGCAGCAGTTTGTGGTGTTATTAAACTGCATTTCTTATATTTTGGTAATGACATTTATGTCAATTAAGGTAGATTAAATAACTTAAATATCACTTTGTACTACGCAGTAACATTTAATAGCACCATAAAATGCATTCTGTTGAACTAAAACCTGTCTAGCTTTGTAATCTTGATATAAGATTTATTAAAGACTATTTGGATTGTTGTATTATATTGCTCAGATACATATAAAAATGGATAATTTAATGATTTATTGAGCTAACTTAACTATTAAAGAATCCATTAAATTGGCTGGCAAATGCAGTATCACAAAACTGAAAACTTTTCTTCACTTGTGAAAAAATTGTGCAAAATTCAACATTGTAAAATTATTCACCATTATTGTATTATTGTGTTACTATGACAAAAAACAAAACATTTATTACCTTGAAGGCTCCTTTTTCTTGACTTATGGAAATTGAGACATATGCAGATTGGCAAACGTCTATATTTCAAAAATGATTAACTAGAATTAGGATATTATGACCAAGACAATTCATGACACAAGGGGAGGGGGACATTTATTGCTCTTTCCTAGGAACCTACAAGACAAGAATCATGAGCACCATGAAGTTGAAATTAGCTGAGTTGTTGTCGTGAAACATCTGCTGACAATTTTTCTCCACAAATATTGCAAAGAAAGACAGTTTCTACATTTTTCTTACACAAAAGAATCCCCGTAAAACCAGCATCCACACTATCCCATTTCTAATCTGATTTATTTTGACAGTGTGACAAAAAAAAAAAAAAACAACAAAAAAAAGCACTTTAGAAATAAGATTGCAGGGGATGTGTTCGGCGTATTTTTCACAGCTATCATTATTCTCAGTCTCCACATATGTTGCTGTGTTGAACCCCGGAGCCCTGTCACTATGTTACAGCAGGAATCTGATGATGGCCTCTTCTAAGCAGCTATCGCACACCATCTGGTAGTACTATTCTTCAGCTGTTTGAAGAATCAAGAAAATCAACCCATCATCTACCCCCACGCTACCCCCTACATGTGCATGTACACTCATGACACGCACCTGCACACACACACATGCATAATTTCATCCACACGCACTTCATTTGAAGACACACGCTCTCCTCCTTCACGCCAGTGGGAGTGTGATGTCATTACAGCTCTCTAAGGCTTCCTATTAGCCAGTGCTCCATAATCACTCTGGTTATATATTAGTACAATTCATTGATTACCCCATAATCCAATCACTCGCCTGTTATTGATCTTTTATAGAGCACCCCCCAGACAATAAAGCTGCAGCCACAGACTGTGGGTCAATAGGCACACAGGGAGAGGAGTCTCCTTGCAGCTAATTGGCTTATGAAATAATACAAACATTTTGCTTTCCCTACACCAGCAGAAATCAATGCAGAGCCTGGCTGGTGCATTCAAATCAATTTTTTTCCCTCTGTCAGGCGCTCATGTCTCCTTCGTATGTTTCCAGCTTTGTCACTGTCAACTCTGTGTGGTTCCATCGTTTCTCCTTTTTTTTTTTTTTTTTTAATTTCTATTTCACTAACTTTTTTTCCTACAATCCATTTTGCCAGTCCATCTTTCTCCCTCCTGGCCTCCTCTCCTCTTCACCCCTGCTCCCTCTCTATCCAACCGGCGACTGATGTTGGGTTGCCAGATAAGTTTCTGCTTACAGGGAGACCACATCTGACAGCCAGCTGTGTGGGTCATGGGCTGCAAGAGCAGCTGCTGGTCATAAATCACCCGAGCTGGAGGAGCTCTGGCACTCCTTCTGTCAGCCGTGAAACAAAGATGTAGAGGTAGCGGGGGGTCAGAGGTATCCAACCTGGGTAACAACAGGAGACCCCGAAACGCCGCGCTGAACAGTTCTTCCTTCATGAAACCGTACTGTAAGACTGGGTGAAGTCACTCCAGGAATATATGCAAGCAGGGCGCTAAAGGATGTAAATGCAGAGTCAAGATGTATGTTGTAATACGGCATGCAAGCAATTATGGTTAAACAGGCAATGCCGCTTGTGAGCTGTGAGGTCAGAGAACAGACAACCCCTTGCTGAGTTACTGTAGCAGACGAAATGCAAATAAATTCTGTCACCAGAGAGTGAAGGCCTTTGTTGCAAGACACGTCTGGTAGAAACACTTTGGCGAACACGAAAAAAATAAAACTGCAGTGAGTTATTTTGCTCCAGATGAAGCAGAAAGCACTAATTCAATCCGATAAAAGCAATTAAGGAAGTCATTTAATGTGGAGCGGAGTCTGCAGAAACAAAAGAACGGTTTTAAAAAAGACTAATTTTAGTAATCGTCACAGGACAAATTAAACTGTTAAGTGTATTTCTCACTGCAGCTTTTAATGTAAAATGTGCCAAACAAAAGACACATCATCACAGGTGGATGGGTTATTAACATATTATGGACATGAACTAACCCTGACGTCTATAATCTGTCGGTGCAAGCTGCAATAGACAACACTTCTCTGCTTACTTGCCCTGCCACAATCTCTTAATAATGTCTCTCAAACTTTATCAGAATGAATTTCACAACACTACGTGGAAGCACAAGGTAAAAAGTGCAAAAAGACAAATACTATTTGAATTTGTTAACATTTCTAAACTAAGATGAAGATAATCAGAATCAGGGATTTAGCACCATTATGTTACTGCATCAGAAGTTTGAACTTGTTGCTTTTGTTTTCTCATTTGTTTACCGGCAACTTGAGGACATCTTTTAAAAATGTTAGATGTTACAGCCCTGTGATCTCCAAAACTTCTAATGACAAATTCAGTGCATACTATACGCATCTGTGTGCATCCAAGCAAATCTGCTGTCCAATTCAATCCCTGCTCACCACACTTGTTGGAATTCAAGACTTCTTGCTTGCTTTTACAGAGATCTGTATGATAAATTGGGTGTTTGTGTTTTTAACAGGATGCTAAATCTCTTTCAAGATAAAGAAAAAAATGAAAGAAAGAAGAAGCACAAAGGCTCAGAGTGACTGAGTATTCTTGATCAGTATCTGTGTAAAATCATCGGTTGAGCAGAAAGACACACTAGAAGTTTAACAGCACCACACACACACAAAAAAGGCGGAAAGTGTCACTTTCCGGTTTTTCATCTCCTCGGACAGAAACATAATTGCCAGGGAGAAAATAGCGGTGTGCAGGATGTCTGCGGAGGAGAAAGGGCACGGGGAAAAGAGAGCAGATTATGAGAAGGTATAAGAGTGGAGAAAGGATGACAAAAGAGGGAAGGAGAGGAGAAGACTTCTTTGCCCTTTGGTGTGCAGCGAGGGCCGATCGATAGCAGCGTAATGAGCGTGGTATTAGCTGGGGTGCAGAGGGACCGAGGCAGGGCAGAGGGAGGGCAGAGGGGGAAGGGGAAAGCCGGGATCCGATTCCCAACAGCAAACAACGCCGGGGCCGTAGACATCAGAACCAACACCTGAGAACATCTATTGAAGCCAGATGACCCTCTGCTCGGCTAATGACGAATCCACCTTCATACAAACTCCTCATACACATTTTTACTCAACCTGCTGGCTGGTTTAGCACCAAGTTGTTCCATCTCTGCTGAGCTGCTAGTAGAAGCCAAACCCATCACCCAGAGACAAGCCCAAGCCTAATCCCGACTAAGAAAAGGACCGCACTCAACATCACCTCTCCTTTTTGCTACAGATTACCCAACAATGGCTTCTGCCACTCTCTTAAATCCACTACACGGCAGCAATTTGTATTAGAAAGATGGAGACACAGGGATTGCCTTTGGTAGTTTGAAAGAGAGAGAAGAAAGGGGGGGACCAGCGAAGAGAAGTAGGGGGGATAACCATCAGGTACACTCAGAGCCAATCTGTCGCCTCGTCAATAGGCTCCTTCTGCTGGAGTGCCATGTGCAGGGCACCCGGCTCTGGTCGCCCCCCAACCCCAACCGTCACACCAGCCAGCCAGGCACAAGCCACGAGAGGGCCACGGCTGGCTCCTCTCAATGGGAGGATCAAAGCCGGGGATAGAAGGATGGGCCCCTCTTCCTTTGTGCTCGCGTGGCTCCCAAAACAAACGCATCCTTCCTTTCTGTTGGAAGCCGCACGAAGCTGGAACAGATGGTGCACAGGACTACCACTGGGAGACACCTGTACTCTGCAAGTGTTGCGTTTATCACATCCGTATGTCTGGTTTATAGATGACAAGCTGTTTTGAGCTCAACTTTTAATACTGTATTTAAGAGAACATAATGATACACTATTTCATGCGCGCGCAGTGACGTGCTGAAAACGCCGCTTCCTGGGGCTTTATGTCTGCTTTGGAGAGCAATCATTCATCTCAATTACACGTCAAAATAAAAGCACTTTGTCAAAAGACCAAAAACAGCAATGAACTCATCATTAAGCATTTCTTTTAATTTATTCCTCTACCACAAACTTCATTTTTCGGCCAAGATCTATTAAAAAAGTGACAATGAACATTTGTTTTGAGTGAGGCATGCAATCACCAAATCCATGACTCACTAGTTCCCAGCAAATTCCCCTTTTGCAAGTAACGATTGTTAAGAATAAACACAGACTATGAAGTTTTAGAGTTACATAAATCATCCAGCTGCCATAAATATCCACCACAACTTCAAATGCTAGTTAAAAAAGTCCCCAACAAATGTAACACTACATCTTGTCAGAGCAAAGTTTGCTAAAAGGAGGCTTAAGGAGGTTACACGTTTTTGTTGCTTTTTTTTTTTAAAAATGTAAAACTTTGACAAAATCAGAAGTAAGTGGGTCTGGGTTGGGTGCCACACACAGGATAGGAAAAGTCAGAAAATGGTGCAAAAGCCTGACATGGTGGTCTCTTTGGTGGATTTATTGAAACTAACAAAACCTCACTTTTTTCTATCTCACTGTATCTTGCCACACTTACAATTTTCAGGTTTTCAGATTGTGTCGAAAATTTCCAGCAGTTTTCAGTTTGGAACTACTTTTTATTTCACAATAAACACCAGTCAGATGAATCAAAACCTGGATCAAATAAAACACTTGTTTTCTTTTTTTCTAATTTAGGTGAACTAAGCCATTTAAGACATTTCTTTGCCATTCTAATTGTTTTGCTATCCTGTCTCACGAAAAGCATTTTAACTCTTACACTCATTGTAAAGCAGAAAGTGTTGCCTCGTTCGTATTTACATATTGTTGTTTAGAGTAAAACAATCAGAATTGTCAATTTTGCATTATTAATGTTATTTCCTCTTGCCGGGAAGAGTCACAGTCTCATTCCCTGCCGGTGAGGACAGAGATTTTCACAAGCCCATCAGAAGCAGCGCTTCCAGTAGATATAACCCATGCTATGGTAATCACATGCTAATCACAGTTAACACCAGCGCAGGGTCCTATACTCTAGATTAATGCATCCGTGGCATATTCACGTTTCCATTAGCATAAATCAGGTTCACCCTGCCTTTGTAATTAATGTTTTCATGTGAATGATAATAAGATATGGTGATTAGGTCAGGGTACTAGAATGGAAATGACTTGTCAGCTAAGTCGGCCTCAAACAGTTCCGCACATGATGGACTATCAATATGTGCTTCCTCAAGAAGCAATTAATGATGTTGAAAGATAATTGAAGTTTGATAGTGGGATGTGGGAAGAAAAAAATAGACTATTAATCAAATTTCTTCAAGATACTGTTTTAGTAGGGTTCTTGTGGCCGAGTTATGCTTGGCATGTTTGTGAAATGATTCTTAGCAGAAGGTTTCTCCTCTGTACATAGTGTGACTATGGATTTATATATGTTATAAATGCTGTATTCTCTTATGCTCTTAGTTGTTCTTTTGCTAATTGTTGTGTGTTTTGTGACTTTCTTTTAATATATGAGAGGAAAATTATGCCATATCCAACAACTCTATTTACATCAAGCATATGTTGTTATAAAAGAAACATAAAGTTAAAGCAAACTTCCACATAGCAAATGTACTGCAGACTTCCTGATCATTAAAAAAATTCATTACAACACTGAAATCTGATCTTTTTTTCAGGAAAGTTTTCTGAAGTTTCAACAGTATCGTCTGCATTTTCCAACTTGTTTTTACCTTTGTGACACCTTGCAACCATATTGCACCCCTTTCAGACAGTGTTTTCCAGTCTGCAGGACACTGTTTTAGGATCAAAACATGATTTGTGGACCCCCATTCTTCTTCTCAGTTAAGTGCATGACAACTGAAAGGGACCTGCCCTGCCAAATCCTGCGCCAACAACCTATTTCACCTTTGTTCTTTATCAATCAGCAAACAATAAAACCCTTTATGTCCTGTCTGCGGTCAACATTTCACCTTTTTATAGGAGGCAGTGCAGGGAAAAGAAGAGCATGTATGAGCATATACATGTGCTTGGTGAGACGTGTGCACTCAAACTCAACATCAGTGTTCTGTGCACGAATGTGGAAACCAGCCAAAGAGATGGACACAGAAATATGTGTGCAGGTGTAACACACACCTGTGTACTTTGATGAGACTCACAACGTAAGCAGCGACGGCTGAACGGAAGGTTGGTTTTTCACTTCTTGTGGGATTCGCCTCCCACGGAACGCCCCTTCCTCTCCTGACACCCCTGACATGGAGCATTCCTTCCAGACTGGTGACCCCACATGACGGACGGGAACCTCCATGCCTATAACCACCTGAAAGGCAGAGGCTGAGATCAGGAATGTGAAACAATAAAGGGAGAATAAAATGAAAGAAAAACAATCAGTATACGGGGAACAGATGAGATGTAATCAAAAAAAAAAAAGGAAAAACACCCTGATTTTAAGTCTTGATCTTCCATCAGGGGCTGACCAACGTGAAAGTAGCTAGAATTATTTTTCATTCAACCTGACACCCTTGTCTCCATGGAAATTTACGAGGCATGACCTGTGAATCTGAACACCCAGGTCCTGCCTCTGAAACCGTCTTCTTTATGGGTATCACAGCCCCTCTTTGAACTGTTTGCTAGCACTCATAGCGCTCACACAAGTCTAAAAGCGATAGTCATGACGAAACTTTTGGTTTCCCTGGCTTTTTTCTGGTTAGGGTTAAGATTAGGATAAAGGTAAAGGGCGGGTCAAATTTTCAGCTTTTTCCTGGAAAAGTTGTAGTTTGGCCGTAAAGCTATAGAGCCACAAAAAAAAAGGAAAAAAAACAGCAACAAAACCAGCTATTGCATCAACATTTGCGTATACTGTACAGAACATCATTTGCCTCCAGCTACATTTATACTAGAGGACTCTGCATCACATTGTGGCTCTTGTAGCAGAGGAAGAGCTGAATGAGAGATTCTCAAACAGGAGCAGTAATTTGCAGAGTGTGTTTCTAAGTTATTCCAGCTCCCTGCAGCTCAGCAGTGGCTGACCCCTCTCCCCTTCTGTCTGCTAAGAGGCCTACGGGGAGGAATCAGCCCAAATTACCTTTATTGATCCAGAGAGACAGGTGAATACCAAGCAGGTCTCTTTTCCCTTCACTTGTCTTATCTCTCATCCAGCGTTTTCATCTCTCCATCCCCCTCTGCCTGCAAGAAGAGAAACTATAAAAAAAAACAGAGAGAGAGATACTAACACGTTACTGTATCAGCCACTGCAGTGATTTACTGTTTGCATTCAGGTTGCTGTGATTAAACCTGCCTCCTCGTTGCTCATCTTCCCCCGGCGGCTGAGCGAACGGGGATGGTGAGCGGCTGTTTTTCTGCCTCCAATCCACCGTTGTCCTTTCGCCCCAGCATACAAATCACTGTGGCGGTGGAAAAGATACTCCATTAGGTCCAACTCTGAGTTAAATCAATGCGTGACTTATCAAATGAAATAGGGGATTATGAGGTAATCACCTGACAAACGTTGCTGAAATTGTAATTATCTCCACTGCACACATCTCAGAGAGAGAAGACCAAACTAACTATTTAAGTGGAGGGTGAGATAACAGGATGTAGAAAAGCACAACAGCTATATCTCTTAGACAGCGGTGTGAGCCAGAATGTTTATGTGCAGGGAGGAACCACAGCAACTCAGTGGTGTCTCTCACTTAACAGGGAAATGCATAGGAAAGCATCCACTCCATTGACAGATTTATGCTGCAGGTCCTCCGTCTCATTACTGCTCAGTCTTTCCGTTTCCGCTGCTTTATCACAACTGTGTGCTGTTTATGTGCGAAGTGCATGAATGACAGCTACTAAATAAAGTGCTGTGACAGGATTTGTGCACCTCATGTATGCACATGGTAGTTTTCATTTTTCTCCTGGTCCCAGAACAAATCAATACTTTACTCTAAATTAATCAAACAAAAAATGGGATAAAAAAAAGAATCCTATTATTTATATTTAAATCTTGAAAAAAATCTCATCACATAAATTAGTAATATAAAATAAATGCAAAATATTTGAAATAAATGTAAAGCAGCAAAACAGAAGAATATTGTAAATGCATTATATTTGCAAAGGTATAATTTGTCATTGCTTTGAAAGATAAAATTAAATATATATTTTTTAAGTGGTTTAAGTTTTTATAAGCTTTGTATTTTTATATATTATATTTAAAATATTATCTGTAATATTTTACATAATATATTACATTTTTTTCTATTTTTTTCATTAGATGGTAATTTAATTTAAATCATTATAATTTGTTCATTTTTAACCATGTCCAAATTTATTTAAAGTCCACTGTGAGTTGAAATCTGATATTATGCTTTGCTAGTTAAAGGAGGGTATCTACACCTGTATATTTCATTGGAATAGTATGAATATGTTTTCATCCATTACTTCCCAGTGTTAAAAAAAAAATAAACAATGAGATGATGCTTTATTTACTTCTAAACATAACTGATTTGAAGCTCATTGAAACTGACTATAGTTTAATGGAAATGTAAGTCACAGACATTTAGTCAATCCATTTTCAATCACAACAACAAAAAGACAGTTAGAAAACTGAAGCACAAAAAGATTTGTATTTTCACACTTGTGGATACATGAAAAAAATACAGAGATTCTTGTAAAACTTTGGTCTTTTATGCAGTTTGATTTTCTCCATCCTATAACTGACCATTACTGACACAGCTCAAGTCCAACACAGCCCCCAGCTGGGAGAACAGCTCAGTGCAACCAAAACCAGAGGAACATTCACTTCTGGCTATCTTGCGCCATCTGGTGGTCAAACACCCACATTGCCACATTGAACCTTCTACCTTTCAACACCAGTCAGACAGTCAGAACAGCAAAAGCAGACACGATTCCTGTGCGCATTCTCCATTTTTTCAGTAAGAATGACAAAATAACAAGTGCTTTTTCACCCTCAATGACCAGCAAACTATTCTACTGTAAATGAAACACAAACTCATAATGCACAAACACACAGAGCTGAATTAAAGGTAAAGTAGTGGAAGCCAAGCGACGCCATTGTACCCGATTCAAACATCCTGAAAACCCCGGTTTGTATGTCTTTTCCAGCAACCCAGTCCTGTCAACACTCATACAAAATATCTACCTGTATGTTGTTGTTGCATTGACAGGCACTGATGTCAAATTCTTACAAGAAGGTTGAAAAACCGACAGTGAAGGCAGTGGTGTTGGCTCACAGAACACCTGTGGAGTGCACATTTAAACACAAGGTCCAGAAAGCTGTTCCAACAATTTGTTTGTTAGAAATGATGGTGGATGAATCGACAGACAGGTGATTTTACTCAAAACAAACATGATAGCAAATGCGTAAAGACAAAGAAATACAGTTTACAAACCAAAAACGTCAGCACCAGCAGATTGTTTCATGAATTCAATAAAGTGGGCCGATAGTACTTGCACTGGCTTCGTGAATGCATACACACATGATCTTGGCATTACCATTTTAATGCAATACAAACAACAGACATCCAAAACCACCACAAGAGGCTCATTACTGCGACATGTTGACCAACTGGAATAACAGAATTAAGTTAGAAAGTTCATTCTTTGACTTACGGTGGTTCACCCTTTGTTGTCAGTGCAGAGTTTTGGAGGGAAAATGGATGTGCAGGCCAAAGGGGTGGGGCTTTATCACTTCCTGGATGTGCAGGCCAAAAGGGTGGAGCTTTATCACTTCCTGGATGTGCAGGCCAAAGGGGTGGAGCTTTATCACTTCCTGGGTGTGCAGGCCAAAGGGGTGGAGCTTTATCACTTCCTGGATGGGCAGGCCAAAGGGGTGGAGCTTTATCACTTCCTGGATGGGCAGGCCAAAGGGGTGGAGCTTTATCACTTCCTGGGTGTGCAGGCCAAAGGGGTGGAGCTTTATCACTTCCTGGATGTGCAGACCAAAGGGGTGGAGCTTTATCACTTCCTGGATGTGCAGGCCAAAGGGGTGGGGCTTTATCACTTCCTGGATGTGCAGACCAAAGGGGTGGAGCTTTATCACTTCCTGGATGTGCAGGCCAAAGGGGTGGAGCTTTATCACTTCCTGGGTGTGCAGGCCAAAGGGGTGGAGCTTTATCACTTCCTGGATGGGCAGGCCAAAGGGGTGGAGCTTTATCACTTCCTGGATGGGCAGGCCAAAGGGGTGGAGCTTTATCACTTCCTGGGTGTGTCTGTAACAGGAAATGCACTGCAATGTTAGCAGTGGTTTGTTCAGGTGAGGTGAGGTGCTTAAACATGAGATTTTAACAAGCATTCCTCTACATTAACTCCTGTAGACCCACAAAAAATGTGAAAATCTTCCACAGCATTTATAGTTAACATTACTAAAGTTAAAGATGACGAAAAGCAGACCTGACTTTTAAAAAATCCTTTTTGTAAACTCATGTTTTCTCAGTGATGCATAGTTAGTGCACTCTAACGATGCCAAATATAAGTGTCATATTTTCTACTTTACACAATGTTGCACTTCCTCTCTACTCTCTATATAAACTTATGCATGAGCAAAAGCACAGCGCCTCCTTTTGGTTTTACAGCGGAACTATCTTTAATCAATAAATAAACCACCTACAATCATAAATCCAAACTTAGAGCAACTCTGACGTCAGGCCCTCTGTTCCCAGTGAGCAGCAGAGGTGTGACGGTGGGAAGATGCTGCATCAGGTCCAGTCTCAGCTTGGCCGAGTCACACTTCGTCACCTTCTTAGTGTCTGTAATCACACCAAGAACACAGTCAAAGTTCACTGGGGCAGGCCAGCAGTCACACTCTGCAAATGAAGTAAAACAAACCATAATACAAAACTACAAATCACAAAAAGTAGCCACTTTATTTGCATTTATTGCAAATTGATGAAAGTCAAATTAATAATTCATCCAAGAAAAGTATTTAAAATAACAATTTTATAGAGGATGTAACCACAAACTACCCAGGTATCTGGCTAAAAGTGGCATCTATCGCTTCATTTTTCTTTTAATGAGCAGACTATAACTTATCTTTGACTAGTCTGTTTGGAGATGAGGTGTGTTGTTTGTTTTGCACCGTGAGACCACAGAGGTCAAACTTGGGCCTGAATACCATTTACTCCTTCGGGTGTTTAATCCTCACACCCAAGTTCACACCAGCTCCTGGGAAAGAGCTGCATGTGTCTGAAAAACTCTGAAAAGTTCATCAAAGTTCACATAGTCACATTGTGGAATACAGGGCTGCGTACGATGTTCAAAATGTTGTATAGATGTATCATTTTTGCTACCATATTTACCTGCAAATACACAATCACATTCACAATCAGAAAATACATCACACAAACTGTTTTGTGACTTCATTTTCTTCAGCTTTACTTTTCTTTACAGTTCAGGAGTTAATCAATCAGTCTTCCAATTACAAAGATTTCATCCATCAATCTTTCAATTACAAGTCTGCAAGTCTGTCATTTAATCATTAATCCAATAAGCAAAAACTTTAGACATTTTAATGCATGTACACCTCAGCTTTAGCTGGCCTACAGCTCATGCAGTAAAGGTTATAGGTTCATTGGAGGGCATCAGTCCCTGGTTTTATATTTGACTCTGGACGTGAGCAGATTTCACACCAAAGTAAGTGACACTTTAGCTTTGACACCCACAGCTTGGGAAAGTCCAGGAAAGTCCAGAGGCCATGGTAGCTTCAATGCAGCATTACAACTTCTAATCTCAGGTCAATATGTAGTCATTAAATTTAATTTTGATGCTCGACAGTCAGACATATTCAGAAAAACATAGTCAGTACTTTTGTAGCTTGACCTCTCTTGGTTTAATTTGCTCTCTTTACTCCTCTGATTCATCTGCATTAATGTAAATGTGAGAGATTAAATGTGAGCATGTAAACATTAGTGTGCCAGTTTAATAAAATGTCCTTAATTAGTAGTCTGCCCAGTGGAGGTTGTTCCTTTGGCAGCAGAACGGTGCAGTCAGAGGTTACAGAGGCTCCCATCAGGAAGGTGTGCAAACTTTACACTCCGGATAACACCTTAAGATGATCCAAAAAGTTCCCATAGAAGAGTCTGAAAGGTTGGCACCAGGGTGAGTTGAAGAGTTCAGGAACTGAATGGCACAGATGGACACATGTTTTAGCAACTGTTGACAAAACTTTCTTACTCTGCTCGGCTGTATTGTAAATAAGGCCTCCATACCTTAATGTAATCCAGATTTAAATAAAAGCTGAATGAAAGAATAAAGACAATATATTATATGGCATAACATCATAACATCGTTTAAACTGGTCTTTTTTATGGTTTAAAATCCAACAGTCTGTCAGTATGTACTATAAGTATTTGATAACCATGATAAGTGTAAAGCAATAAAACAGCTTGATATCCATATTATGACATGGATTGAAGTATTTCTTATTACAAAGACTGAAATCTGAATTGAGAAAAGTGAGCAACTGATCTGGAACCTTAATCACAGACCTTTTTTTTTTAAGGAAGATAGCTTTATACAGCACTTATTTTCATATTACATTGTGCTTTTTGCTTCAATTAACAATAAACATTACATGTACATGGATAGTAGGAGAAAAAAATACATATAAAGAAGAACCACACAATAATGTTGCTACATGTAGTGGAGCTTTATTTGTATTTGTGGATGATTCATGCACAAAGCACCATGAACAGAAGGAATCAGGAGTCCAGACTGAGTTAAATCAGTCCTTACTATCACAGTCTGCCGTCACGTTTTGTCTGTGCTTTGACTGATTTGTTTTTGTTGTAAGGATTTAAAACTGAAATCAAAAAAAAAAAAAAGAACTGAAATATACAGATGGGTGACACATTAAAGGGAAACCTGAACCCTTGACCCCTACAGTGAGGGGATCTAGTGACTGTTTCTGGCATTTTGCTGGTGTAGTTTGGGTCACTTCACTTTGAAATCAATTCAAAGTTGCTCTGATTGGTGTGGTCTCTTCCAAGATGACAGTGGTTCCATCCATAGGCCATCAGGGTCACTGAATGGTTAGGTGAGGATGAAAACGATATAAACCATATGCTAAGACTTTTCCCCTCACTAGATCTAAACCAAATTGAACAACTATTGGAGAGGTTGGACCAGCACGTTAAAAAGAACTATCTACCATCAACATCAAACCACAAAATGAAGGAATATCTTTTGGAAGAATGGTGTTGATCCCTGCAGTAGAGTTCCAGATACTTGAATCTAATCAGAGCCAAGGTGCAGTAAAGCTGTCCTGGCAGCTTGCTGAGACATTTGATGTTATTGAACAATTCATTTATTCATTCATGACAAGTTCTACCCTGTAGGAAAAAGAGAGAATTAATACACTGCCCGGCCAAAAAAAAGTTTGCACACTCTAATATTTTGTTGGACCACCTTTAGTTCTGAGTATGGCACATGTTCACTGTGGCATCATTTCGATAAGCTTCTGCAATGTCACAGCATTTATTTCTGTCCAGAGTTGGAATAATTTTCTGCCAAGATCTTGTATTGATGATAGGAGATTCGGACTGCTGCACAAAGTGTTCTTCAGCACATCCCAAAGATTCCCATTGCAGCTAGAGGCCAATCCATGTGTCAAAATGACGTCTCATGCTCCCTGAACCACTCACTCACAATGTGAGCCCCATGAATCCTGGCATTGTCATCTTGGAACATGTCCATGCCATCAGGGAAGAAAAACTCCATTGATGGAAAGACCTGGTCATTCAGTATATTCAGGTAGTCAGCTGACCTCATTCTTTGGGAACATAACGTTGCTGAACCTGACCAACCCCAGATCATAACTCTAACCCCCACAGGCTGGTAGGAACTAGACATGATGAGTTCATCACTTCATCTGCCTCTCTTCTTACCCTGATGCCCCCATCACTTTGGAACAGGGTAAATCTGGACTCATTAGATCACATGACTTTCTTCCATTGCTCCAGAGTCCTATCTTTATGCTCTGTAGCAAATTGAAGCCCTTTTTTCCGTTTAGCCTCACTGACCAGTGGTTTTCTTAGGGTTACACAGTTGCTTAGTTCCAATCCCTTGAGTTCTCTTTGCATTGTGCATGTGGAAATGCTCTTTCTTTCACTATTAAAAATAGCCATGAGTTCTACAGTTGATTTCTTATGATATGATTTCATCAAATGTTTAAGCGTTCTCCGATCATGATCATCCAAGAGTTTGTTCCGAACACAGTTCTTTCTCAAAGATGATGGTTCACCACTTTCCTTCCAGGTTTTAATAATGTGTTGGATGATTCTTAACCTGATTTTAGTAGTTTCAGAAATCTCCTTAGCTGTTTTCTTTGCTTGATGCAGGCCAATAATTAGACCCTTCGGAGACAGATTAACATCCTTTCCATGACCACAGGATTTGTCTTCCAACATTGCTTTAGAAATGAGAAGCTCCTCACTGCATCAGCTAGAGTTAAATAAGTTGTTGCAGCTGAAACGTATTCATCACTGCAGTAATTATCCAATGAAAGGCTCTTACCTATGTGTTTAGTTAAATCCAGGGGGACTTTTTTTTGGACAGGCAGAGTATTTGGGTATGAATCTTTTGATGGCAAATTTAGTACCAGTTTAATGCACCTCAATTTAAAAAGAATGTGTATTTCTTGTTAAAACTATGAAACAAGGATTTTATAATAATAAACTGTCAGTGGTTCCTTACTAAACCGTCTCCTTCTTCTAGCTCAGCTTATCTGCTCTCCTGACAGGGTTTACACCTTCCACCTGTCACGCATTTTCCGCACTTCAGGCGACACTGCACAGGAAATGGGACGTTTACCACCTTGCACATCTCCATGGGAAAGGAGTTGCTGAGGCGCAAGCAGGCAGATGTATCAAATAAACTGGAAGGAAAGTGGAAGAAAAACACTTAAACACTTATTCTGCACCAAATACATATGTATGTATGTATGTATGTATGTATGTGCGCCTTGGGTGTCCGTGTAGGATTATAATGTGGATGCTTCAATCAAAAGCAGGCAAGAAATAATTAAATAAGAAAGCCCCAGAGAGGCGTTACGCACGTTTCACAGACTTTCAAATGGAAATTTTAGTCTTAGTGGAGGAGTCTACCTTTACCCCGGAGAACCTAATTTCCTCTGGATCAATGAACACTGCCAGAAGCACCAAAGAGCCCAATTTACTGTTTATTTGTGTAATAAATTATTTGATTTTGACTGATTTCTACCCAGTATCACTCCACCTACAGAAACAAAAAAAAACCTGATTATATAAGCAAATGATCCCCAGACAACTGCATTCACTTAATGCATTTTATTTCAATGCTTAACCGAACACAAAAGAGGTAGAAATGTTAAAGAAATAACTTAGGCATTTACATTCTTGTTCGATGTAGAAATGGAAAAGGATCTATTTACATATATTTACAGGAATAAATTAAGAGAAATGTATATATTAGCACACTATTCAGCAAATTGTCTTCAAAGGCTTCAGAGGGTGACATTTAGTTCAGCTCCTTCTCCGCCTCTTCTTCTTCTTCATCAATGCTTTCTTCATCACTGCTGGAGTCTCCATAGGGGCAGATGGTCGCTTGGACCGGATAGTTGCGGAGCAGCATTTCTGCGTCCTGGTACAGATAATCGAAACATCTGGATTTCGGCCAGAACAACCTTCAAATAGCAAAAAAAAAAAAAAATAATAATAAAATAAAAAAGATAGTGAATGACGATATACTTTATTAGAAATAGCCGACATAAGGAATAAAGGTGATTTAAATCGCAAAACTCCACTTACTTCACGGGATGTACGACTTGAGGAGGTTTGGGGATGCTTGCAGTTGAGAGGTTTCCATGCGTAGAGTTAGTCTGAAAGTTAAAACAAAACTATATAGTTAGGCTTTCTGTCCATTAAGCAATAGCATTGTTCAAGTGTAAACAATTTAAGTAATTAAACCCACCACACATGGCGCAGTTTCGCCCTGATTCCCACTCCACGGTCTCCACATATTGGATTGCTGCGTAGAACTGGCTCCAGATAAAACGGGCGTTAATCCACTGTTGGTAGAGTAGGCTTCCATGGCTCCTTGCGCTTTGATCAGCTCTGAGTGTAGTCCTGTGAGGATGTGAGGCTGAAGGCAGGAAGCTCCTATTTATCAAGGCCCTGGCAGCCCCGTGCCAAATTGCGCTTTGACGCGTCCCCAAGTGTTTCCATGCGCCATGGTGTTAAGGTGCGAAGTCACACTGCAGCAAACTCAGACCATATGGCTGCTTTCTTTCTTAATTTCTGAATGTAGAATAAAGTACTGTCACTGAGAATTTGGATCTGTTGAAAACACTTCAGAACAAGCATGATATTTCCCAGATGTAGCATCTATAAGATATAAAACTGCCATTACGCGTAATGTCTCGTGCGTAATGACAAATTTGAGTCAGGAAAAGCAGCGTATTTGTTTAAAAGGCCCATCTGGCAATGCGCAATTTAGTGCAGATTTGAATGTAAAATTGAACACCGGCTGATTTACTCTGCTTAAGTTTTGTTAAACAACAAAAAAAAAACACAGAAAATAAAAATTGAACTCTTGATCCCCTTAACCTTTCTTTATCGCTGTCTGTCCGTGTTGCCATTTGTGTTTGAGGTGTGAACAAACACGTGCCATACTGTCAAAGCCTGCTCAGTGGAAGATGGAGGGAGGCTCGTGTGTGTGTGCGTGCGTGCGTGCGTGTGTGTGTAGGGAGTTCGCCACGCGTCAGCCGTTTTGTGTACACAACAGCAGGATGCGCGCTAATAGTTACACCTCGGCAGATGCAGAGCCTGAATGCATCACATCACATATGGAAAACGTAATGGAGTAACGCAACTTCTGCAGGAGCTCCATTCATTTGCCATTGCAATAAATCCATTCTGTAAGCAGCTGATTTAATTAATCCCTCTCATGCTTCCATAAACGCCTGGATAAGTGAAGTGTTTTCCCCCCAGTGCACCAGCAGATGGAAGTATGGGGCTACACGCTGCGCTGAAATCATGGCAGCAATGTAATATTTGATGCATATCTACACAAAAATGCAATGCAAGTAGCACACTGAGAGTGGAGTTCAGGCACTACCGGGTGTTTTCCTTTGACTTCAATCATTCAGAGCTAATGGCTGCAGTATCACCTGTTAAAAGGTAGCAGGTCTGCTGTGAGGCTTTTAAGGTGAACCATGCATGACCAGCATTAAATTTCGTTGCCCACTAGCTCCACTGACATCACAACGCCTCTCCAGGGAACAAGCAGTGAGAGCCTGGCACTAATAAGGTCCACAAAGACTGCCTCCTCTCTCTCCCTTTCTCTTTTAGCCTCTCTCCCTGCCTCTTTTTCAGATCTGGAGCTAATTGGACACACTATGCTCTGCTGCTGGCTCTTTATGTGTTTTTTGTTTGTTTGTTTGTTTGTTTTTTTTTTGTTGTTTTTTTTTTGGTGCCCTGTACTCTTTTGCAAAGCTATAAAATATAATAAATATATGCACACATTACATACTCGCTGTTCAAATTACACAGGCATGAATGTGATCTTTTGAGTTGACAAAATAAGCAGATTAAAGCGATAGTTACAAAAAAAACCTTTCACCAGCAATGCAGTAAAACTAGGTCAGCACATTCAGAGTCTTTTATGGGTTTGTGGTGTTTTAGCTTTAGTACTGTTCATGACAAAGAAACTCCTTGTATGTATGCAGTGGCAGGTCTTCAAAACACATGCAGTGCATCCTGACAGAATAGTGTAAAGTATGTCAAAAGGGTGAATTAAACAATAACACAAAAGCAGCAGGAACAGTAGATGTGAGGTCCCTGCCAGCTCAGAATGGAAAAAAGAAAATCCCTGAAAAACACATCCCACCACCACACACCAAACAGGCTAAATATCACACACTCGTCACAGAGAGCGCAGATAATCCAAGATAAAGCCATTATCTCTTATTGGCTCAACCCATTAAGCCTAAATAAGTAACAAAGGATGAGATGGAGATAAGGAAACGCATACAAGCTGATTGTATAGAGGAATAGCTGCGTTTCAACATGGAAGAGATGTATTTAATATTTTAGGCAATCAGGCTTTTTCTTCTGCTGAAACTAACCAAAAATCCTGAACCTGTTGACTAAAAGCTCATCATTTGCTATTTACCAAGACCTCCTTTTTTAGATTCCCTGAAATAACCCCATCTATTACTCTCTGGCTTATTATTCGTAGGTCATGCAGCCTCTTTTCTGCCCAAGTCATTTACACTTCTCTTTCACAATGACTCTAGATACTTCTTTCCAAAAGAAATCCTTCTCCATGGCAACAGTCAACCCAAACAACACAATTTTCCAGGAATTCATTCAGAAACTCTTTATAATTTTAGCTTATCAGCATGACTGCACATTACATCATCTTTACAAATGATAGAGGTCGTGTTTTAGTTAAGTCAAGTATAAGTATCACTAATCCTCTAATCATGTTACATCTTCACAGTTCGTCTTCCTTTCTGAGTGATTTTGAGTCATTTCGTGTGAGAGTGTTTGCATGAGTGTATGTGTGCTGGGCTGCTGTTTTTAAACTGTTTTGTGTTTGAGTTAAGAAGCTGTCAAATCAGTGTACTCTGACTCTAATGCCACACTCCAATGGCAGATTTGCTTATTTTTTCAATTTTATTCAATTGGAAAGGAGAAAATGCATCTACAATATGGCTCTAAAAGAAAACCTAGAATTAGTAAAGCCCATAAAGCAGCTATATTCAATATTTTATTAATATCAATACATCAGGATATATGGTTTTGTATTTATTTGAAGAAACTCAGAAGATTCACTTCAAATCTAAGTGTACACTGTTCTCCACATGAATAACTCTGTCTCAAGGCTGTGCCGGCTCAGGGCTGTGCTTTGATTTGTATTAGAACAAGGAATCATATTAAAATCTAACAAAGAAGAAATACAAACCTGTAAAGTCAAAGCAACAATTGTCAGTACTTTTGAAGTTTAATTCAATTTAATTAAACTTCAAAATTAATTAATTAAATAACTAACCAATAGAAATATCTGATTGCCAGCCAAACAGATATTTCTATTACATAAAACAAAAATCATCAAACATTAATCAGTGTCCTTATACTTATATCTTTGCAATTTTCAGATGAGTTATCATCTTTAAACTTCTTCCAGACAAGACATTAATGTTTTCCAAATGACTGGGTGATCCCTGACTATTCCACTAGAGCCACGATGATATTTATGTTTGCGGTTTTTGGATGGATTGCCATGAAATTTCCAACAGATTTTCAGGATCCCCTGAGGATACTGACATTGTTGGTCCCCTAGTGCTACAGGTAGGTCAAAACTTTCATTTAATTTAGTGAACTAATAGATGGATTGGCACATTTTTTTCACAGACGTTAATGTTGTCCAGGTTATGTACAGTATATGCAGTACGTAACGACAGTGCTTTAAATTTTCGAAGGCCCATGGAAGAACTGCAATGAAAATTAGCTGAGAGTAAAAATTCTGTGGTAGCATTAGTTCATTATTTGTCCATGCAAATGACACACTGAATAAAACACATAAATAACTTACCAAGGGGCTTTTCTGTAACAACGCTGCAGATACTTAAAATGTGTATGTGATGTCTAAATTTAGACGCAGTAAACCCATACTATGTGCTTGGCATATAAAACAGTACATATTCTAGTCACACACGATTGGTTGAATGTATTCCAGGACACAGTAACGTTGACCTTTGCCCTGCTTGCTATTGGAAGAATGTTTTCCTTGTTAATCCTGGTTAAACCAAGACAAGATTCCTCCACACGGCACCATAAGCGAAGCAGAGGTTACTAATGGTTCATTTACCGAAGAGGAGATGTCCAGGCTGATGGCAACTTCCTGCTTCCAGCTTGCACATGGAGCTGAACTCATTTTCTTTAGGAACAAAGAGGTGCTTCACCATAAAGAGGCTAAAATTAAAGCTCGAGGCCCTGTGAGGTAAAGTGGCCAAAGAACATTATGATTTACGTTCATGCTTTTGAAAAGGTTCTGTTTCGTAACTGTATTCTGAAGAAAACTGCTCCTGCAACAAAGATCAAAGACCACCAGGGCACAGGGCTTAGAAGCTGTTAACAACAGCCAACCTGACGGAAACATCATGTAGTGTCTATTTATCAGGTGTCCAGTGGCACTTTAATCAAACCTGCTTGGTATTCAAATCCTCAACCTCCTGCAGCTGCAGTTCAATAATCTCACAGTAAAAATAATGATGCATGGTTGCCTCAAGATCTGTACTTGACATTATCTGATGTCATAATGCTCTCCTGAGCATCAGATCACATGTTTATGTGTATTTGTGAGGGTTTCTGTGAGCTCTGAGTTATCTTCTGAGAATGGCTATGCAGAAGGTCAGATTGATCCAGATCCCAGTTTAATTGAAGTCCAGAGTGTTCCCTTGGAAACCATCTGGCGGGTACAAATGTACTGCAAGTAGAACCAGATGGGATTCAGAGAAAAATATAAGAAAAACAGAAAAAATACAATTAATTTAATTCTGGAATAACAAATAAAAACAATCAGTGAGTGCATCAGAGGCTAAGGGGATGCAGCAAGGCAATAAAATTGCAGAGGCTGCTCTGTTTATTGTTAGAGGAATATGGATTTACAATATGGAGCTGATGTTTTAATAATCAAAACAGAATAATATTTCTCACTGTTTTTCCCATCTTTCATTAATTTATTGATTTCTATTGATTTTGTTGGCTTCATTCTGTACTTTCTGTTCTCATTCCATCATCTTCATTTCAGTCCCTGACCCTCAAACACAAAGAAAGAAAAGGCAGAAATCCCCTGACCAGGGGTCAAGATGACAACGTCCTGCCTTTTCCTTCAGCTCTGCACTGGGATTAACTTGTGTGGCTGCACAATATACAGCCAGTTTTTTTTTGATTTATGCTGACAAAAACAGAATTGGAAGGCTCATCCATCAGAGCTGATGCACTGAAATAGAGCACTTGTGTGGGTCAATTTAGATGACAAAGGAGAAAGAGAGAATCTTTAAGGTGGATTTTGCAGTTTGAAAGAAGGCCGAATGAAAAGTGTGAGTTTGAAAGTGAGACTGGAGTGCATGTATATTGTGTGTTTTCAGTAGCCCAGCAGCAGTATATCTGGATCATACTGTTCAGGGAGAAACCAAAGAGCTGCTCTGCAGAGTTTGAAACAGATAACTACATCAGACACGTAAGGGAAATGCAGTTTGGTGCAATAAATGAATGTTTTTCTTTGGTAGAAGGACAAAAGCAAAGTAAAGGAAAGTGTGTTATAGGAGCTAAAGAAAAAGTGCACAACTACTGAGCCTGATCTAGAGAGGACATGACCACACTGCTGGTGAACAAAAGATATGCATTCATCAGGGCAACATCGTAGTAATATGCAGTGCACGTCACAGCAATGCGGACGCAGAACCGATGAATATTTTATATGCATTTAGGAGTCTTCAATGTTTCTGTCCTCAGTTCACAAATGGAAAGAGCAGCCAGAGTGGTGGGTGGGAGTAACTTTAAAGCATAAGCAGTTAGGCATAATGGGTAAATGAAATGAAGGCAAATTAGCAGCAACGGTGGGAAACGTGTAAGCTCACAGCAGCACTGGGCGCACACAGTGTAATAATGAATGAATGTGAATTGGAAAATGAAATGTAGAAATTAGCCTCATAAAGTCTGTCCACATTTTGAAAAACCGTTTCTCTCTTTGCTTCTTCACAGTGTTCAGCCTTTGTACAGAACAGGTATGTGTGATGATCAGTAGAGACAAATCCGAATCAAAACACACCTCCTACCAACAGCACCTGCAGTGGTGAGTCAGAGATGGCAGCACCCACTGGTCAGGGTCATTTACATGCATCAGAGGTCTGCAGCCTCTTAGGAGGAAGGTGCACATCTCACCTTACATCACTTTATACTCTACAGAAAAGGACACATTATACTGAACATCATATGCAGAAGATAGAGGATGAATATCACATGAGTTTTAACACAGACTTTGAACTGAAAATAAAATTAAATTATCTCCACAACTAGCCGGTATTGACCTTAGATGAATAAAAGTGCAGCATTTAAAGAGTTTCAATAACTAACTTGCTCCAGGCTGTAAAAATGAAGAGAGTTGAAGCTCACTGAGGTTACATTCACAAAGATTGATTTTAATATGCAGCCAGTCACCCAATAATAATAATAAAAAAGCATGTTGAAAGTGAAAAGCAATTTTTCCACCACAGTACTTTTCATGGTTGGCTAGAAAATTGTCCCTAATATGAAGTGGAAAAAAATATGCTTCATGTAACAAAAACTTGAAAAAAGTACAACTGTGGCAAAAAAATAACTTTACAAGAGAGAGGCAATACTGTTTAGACACAATTCTAAAACAACAATCTATCAAATGAACATTTGCACACAATGTGATAGGAATCTACTGGAGTGATAAACCTGCAGAGAGCTAATTCCTGGACTGGCTGGATTGGCGGGTCTACAATACCTGCACAACAGCACCAAGAAAAAAAAAGTTTCAGATGGAGAGCCAGTTCTGTTTCAGTCGTATATTGAGATTCTACAGTGGTCAGCCACTGCTCTCAGATGCTATTCCACTGATGCTCCATCAACACAAACCTCTTTCCAAAGCCAGGAGCTGCTTGATACTGATATGCCAGTCTTGGCTGGCTGTCACACTGTCATATCAGTATGCAAATTTAATACCAATGGTGTAATTTCAAGACAAGCACCATTATAAATTATACTGAACAAATATAATAACGCAGCATGTACTGGATGAATAAATTCTATCCATTCCTCTTAGCACTGGGGATAAAGAGTGGGTCCATCACATAGCATGTAATGAAACAAAGTCATGAAACAACCAAGTATGCTTACATGTGGAATGAGCTTGGTGAAGATGGATATTTTTGGGCAACTTGACATGACCAGAAACATCAAACTAAAGGTGTTTGAAATGATTTCCTAGATGACAAATGATGTGGGCATTCAAGTTCCAGGCTACAGCAATAATTTATGGAGCATTATTATGCAATAGATCATTGAGAACCTAACCAACCATATATATCATTTGTTATTTACAAGCAAAGTTTATAATGAGGTTGCAAATACCTACCACTGTGACCTTGCAGTAGTTCGCTATTTGCTTAGACGGCTCTGGCCCTGTGTTATGGATGAAGTAGACAGGCTGGTGGGTGGGAGACCTTAGCTTAGGTGAGCTCTAAAAAAAGATGATAGAATTTTTGCAGCATTTACAGCGATATATAACATTATTTTGCAATCAGATGTTTCAAAAGCATGCAACCAGGTAACAGAAAACACAAAAGCAACAGTTCTTACCAGCAGTTTCCTTCATTTCAAGTGCCTTTGCCTCCATTGTATTGTCACTGAAGATGAAATTGGCATAATTGTATTGACCACAGTACTTGCATTGAAATTCTTCCACTTGCATTACATTTGCATACTGAAGTGACAGTATGTTTGGTAGAAATAGTCATGAAGAATTTCCTTGCTAGCATATCCGCTGAAATTTTCTAAGGTATCGTAAAACAATTGAGAAGCAGAAAATGTGCAGTGTCAGAGATTATTGCTCACTAAGCAGAGAGCAGAAACAAACCAAGCTGACCTTTAAAGCAAATAACTGAGGCCATGAAGTGCATTCACTTAAATACCATTCTTTATCCTGTCCAACATGTGTCATAGGCCCACCCACAACCATGTGGTTCTGTCCTTACGTCAAGAACTACATGTAATGCTTACATGAAAACCACATCCAGTACTCATTCTGTTGTGATCTGAACATTGTGGCCTTGCAATGTCTCATAAACAGATGAAATGATGTACATAGGGCTTATAAAACAAGCTGTAACAGGCGGTTCAAATGATGAGTTATATATTTATAAAAATGCACATTAAACATCTATGAAAACATGGTTAAGTGGTCTAAATGGTCATAGAATTCATTATATTTTACCCACTAACCCTAAAAGATTGTGGCTTGAGTTCGACATGCGTTTAAATGAATGCTAATGTGGTTGTTAGAACTGCTGGGTGTGTAAATAGGTAATTGTTTGCGAAGCAGCTTATCATATAAAGGTGAAGATATGATAATGGTGTGTCCATGTTTACGCACCTGGCCAGTTACTGCAGGTTTAAGCTGATTAACTGCTGTTTTCACACATTCGTGCTAATAACCTGATGTTAGTCAGCTAATGGCAAAGGGCTAATGTTAACCTTCCCATCTACCACAGCGTTTAGGTATGTGAGCTGCCGAGTCAGGGCATTTTCCTGCAAACACATGGCTATTTTTATAGTGAATTACCAGGTGATCTGGGCGCCATTTGTCCTCTGTTATCTAAATCCAGCACTGCAGGCAAGTGGATGACCAGCCGTCAATTTGAAGTTGTTGATATGATTATTTTAACCAATTTAAACAACATAAAACTGATTATCATTACTGATTATAACTTACATTAATCAGCTGACTTTACATTTTAAATATGTTCGCAGTGTTAGTTTTGTGTGCATGTAGTTCATATTAACAACCTTTACCTGCTTGTGCAAAAGTGTATCCTACAAAAGGGGAGAACAGAGTAAAAAAAGTTCCTCTAAAAGAATCATCTGTGGCCACATATTGATGTCCTAAGTTGTTATTTAATTACAGCTGTGGGAAGCCAAACCAGTTATTATGCCACTGTCTAAATCATAATGCAATATTTTCAGATAAATAGATTTTTGAGGTTTGCTGTTGCTCTGTTAAAAATGTACCTTTGTACTGAGAGCATGAAACTAATAAACTAAACAAAACTGCAAAATTAAATCACTTGAACTTGACATTTGAGCTTCTGTTTCAATATAATAATAGTGAAAGTCCGTGAATAAATCGACTTTGTCAACGTCATCCACCAGCTCATCATTGTATTATCTTCAGGAAAGTCAGGTGAATAGTTCAGTGGAACTGACTGGACAAGCTGTTGGAGCCATAAGATATCAGATGAGATGTTATAGTGGATTAGTGAAAGGATTCACCACTGCTGCTGCAGATACACACAGTACTGCAGGTGTGGTGATGCTACACATTTAGAATGTTGATCAGGATGTTTTAGTATTTTCCCATCTCAAGTCTGGTATTACAAAGACCTAAAGTAACTTACTAATTAGGTTCTGTTAAGACAAAATCTGTTTACATACAAATAATAATACATAATCTATACAATAAAAGTCTTGTTGTGGACATTTTTGCATATGATAAAACCAAATCTACAAAATTGGATGTGAAATCAAGATTTCTTGCTTCCATATCCAACACTATCTCCTCCATTGCAGATGATAAATACAGAAGGGTCCCAGAGGAGAGAAGCTGCACAATTCAGGATTGCATTTGGCACATATTAGCTGTGTTGGTGATGTAATGAGCTATCACTCCTCATTGACAAGTACTTGAACCGTTTCAGTGTCAGCAGCCGCACTTCTTTTGATCAAAAACCCTTCTAACTTTCTGTGTGATAACAGCAGTGTAACATCTTACCATGACCACTGTGGCAGAGGAAGAACAAAGCAACTGCCCAGAGGATAGCAGACCAAAGCAAACCCTGTGTGAAAGCTTTTTGTTGAAAAATGCATTATTGATCTGCAGATGAATATGAGACAAAATGCTGACAAAATGCAAGCTTTGGTGTAGCTTTAGCGCACATTCACGCTTTTAGTAAAATGAACGCAGTAAATAAACTGAGTAAATGTGCCATCTAGTCATGATATTTGGTGTTTTATATGATTACTGGGTGATAATTGTGATCCATCGTGTGGCAGATTTTTGTTTCTATTGTGAAGCTCTGGGTCTCAAAGAGAATAGCAGCTGTAGCGTAGAATTCACCTCAACACCTTATTACAGATTTACAGAAAGTGTCACTATTATTTCTGTAAGTTGATTTGTGCAAGTCTCCTCATTAGCAGAACAGCACATAGAATAGACAGAGTTGATGGTGCATTCTGGAGACAAAATGTAACACCTGTGGTAATTATACTAGGGTGTGTGTGTACCCCATACGATTCAAAACTGTGAGTAATTCAGTCAAAAGAAAGAATTAAGGTGTTAACTCAACAGGTATTTTTAGACAACACACATCTTCACAAGTGTCACCAGATGGCATCATCATTTTGAGTCTGAATGCAATAAGTAAAGCCGCCTCCAGCATTTCAATTAATTTGCCTTGTGCAAAGTTTATACTCTAATGGAATATGCTGTTACTTGTAGAAATAGACTTTTTCTAGCTGCCAAGGAACCATCTTCCCAGTGCAGTATCCCTAAAGAATGATATGTCGTGATTTACATCCAATACTGAGTGGCAGTTATAGATTCAGTGGTGTTCATGTTGCAGCAAATTGCTAAACTAGAATTTCCATGACGTGGCCAGTTAATTTCATTGCGCGAATGTAGAAGTGAAGTAGATAAAGTCCCTTTGCTGAAGAGGTACTTCACGAATTAAAGTAATGCACGACTCCTAATGAAGCCTGTTGCTCATGATCAAAAGGATGAAAAAAGGGCATGTAATGATGTGCTGTTTAAGAGTTTTTAAAAACCATTTCCTGCCTCCAGCAGAAGCGTCCCCACATTTTTAAATTATCCTTGGCACAAGTAATTTTAAAATCATTAGTCATGCTTGCTTTGTTTACATCCTTTCACAAAAAACCCACACTCTATTAAAAAATTGCATGAGGTCAGGCCATTTAAATAAGCACTTTATCATCGGGGGACTTGGTGGATGATGAATTATGATTATGCTTCACTTCAGAATTTTCCTGAAACTTTTCCACTGAACTCAACTTTGAAGTCATCATCAGTGGGTTGAAGAAGACTTTGAATCAGACTCATTAACACTTGAAAATTATATGCTCTTGAGTAATTACCAAATGATGAATAACAGAACAAATTAGGACTAAACTGATAGCGAAACAATTGGCTCCACAAATCGCTGTTGGAATCATGGTAATGATGGGTTCCTGAGGTTGGTGGGTTCACACACTGACCACTAATGAGTAGCTCCATAAACTCCAGCTTTTGTCTACTGAAATAAACACTGTGTTGCATTACTGTAGAACGTGCATAGTTTATAGAGTTATTATTTAGCTGTGACTTGGTGGTTTGGTTCAGGAAAAGTTTTGCAGTTCCCACTTTATAATGTGTCGTACTCCTTTCAAACAGAATAATCAACAAGTCTCACTGGTTTGTGCTTGAGTAAAACCTGGAAACGTTTATCCAAGTTCACCAAAATATGTATTTTTCTCACACATTTTTGATTGTATTGTGAGTAAACATGTAAAATATGCATTCACAATATAGTTTTGTAAGATACAGGGTGCATGCCACATACCCAAAACACATCCTCCACATTTTCTCATATGCTACCTCAAATTTCTTAATAAATTCCTATATTGTGAAGGCATCTCGAGCTGCATATCCAGCAGCCTGCATTTGAAACACCTCACAGTGGAGTGGAGCCAGCCAGCATCAGTGCAGTGTGTAATCTCTCCATCCCCGGGAGTGAGTGAGCCACCAGTGCAGAGGCAGTTGGATAAGGGGTGATGCGCACTGAGGAGCTCACCAAAAAGGCTGCTGCTTCCCTGACATGAGGATGGACAGTGTTCCTGCGTAACGCTGAAGCAGCGACAGATTCCCATCCTCAGCTCTTCACCACACTTTGGGGGCGCTTTTGTTATGAAATTATAGGACGAGAAACAACATCGAAGTTCGAGGATTCCCCCTGTTTGCATTTTACAGGCGGTGAATTGTGTTTCTCAGCGAGGTTTCCTGGAGACTGGAGAGGGGGGCGTTTATGCAAACTTACTTTGTGGATACAGTGACGTGCTGTTTATGTGGCGTCCTTCTTGGATTGATCTCGGCTGTCTTGTGTTGTTAAGGTGCGTTTAAATCGATTTGAAATGTCCGATTCCCACAACCGGAGCCAAGCCAGCGCGCGTCGCAGTGACTACGTGTGGCAGTATGAATACTACGACGACGAGGAACCTGTTTCTTTTGAGGGACTCAAAGCGCACAGATGTAAGAATGACTCCATTACTTTGAGCATTTTTCCTCATTTTTCTTTCACTGTCTTTCCACTTTGTGCAGTTTATGTGCGTGCGTACGAGCCATCCAGTGCACTTTTTCAAAAATCATGCTGCATTATCTCCTCACTCCTTGCATTATCTTTATTGCTCCAGCTGACAGGTGACATTCGTTTCCTGGTTTCCAATAAATCCAGGAGCAGGATTCCATGCAGCCCCATAGTTGGTATTTTAATGATTAAGACACTTAATGAGACTGGATTGCCAAACCAAACGAATCCAGTTCCTCAAAAACAATGTAAATGCTTAGTGTAAGTGACTAATGGAGGATTTTGCCCTCAGAGTGAGGTCTCCTGAGGAGGCTGGGAAGAGCAGAGTGATGAGATTAATCGCTTAAACTGATGTACTAATGAGAGTCTTTCCCCCTCTGACCTTCCAGACTCCATCGTCATCGGCTTCTGGGTCGGACTCGCAGTGTTTGTCATTTTCATGTTCTTCGTCCTCACGCTGCTCACAAAGACAGGAGCTCCCCATCAAGAGTGAGTATAAATGGATTTACACCATCAGCAGGCTGCAGCCAGTGTTTCCTCTCTTTCATCCAGAGCTTCAAGGAAATTTAACTCCTCTCATGTGAGAGCTGTCTGAGGATGGACTCAAATGGACAGCAAAGAGAGAAACAGGGCTGTAATGAGGTTCAGGGATGCTTTTGGTATTCTGACAGCCAATGAAGTTGTCAAACATTGTAATTAGGGCTGCATGGGCATTCTGTTTCTGTGAAAAGATGAATTGGGAGCTGCAGCTGCACACTGGTGAAGGCTGACTTCCATTTCCAGTGCAGACTGGCAGAGAAACCTGGTGGGAAATCACCTAAGGTCAGAAGTGAAGCCAAGGTTAAGCCTGGAATAGAGAGATTATTGGCTGGGTGTATATATGTCGCCCTCCCTCGGCCCCTTTGTTTTGCCATAAAAGGCTGCTGAGATCACAGACATAAAAAGCGGGGAAAAGAAATCTTCAGTCATTTCATGTATTGAGCTGCAGCGACATTATGTGCAAAAATGACAAATAAAAGCCTCTCAAAATTTTCAAAGCCTTTTCCGACTGCCAGATCTCACTCCGGACCGTTTTCTTTGTTTCCTCAACAGAAACCAGGACTCTGCTGAAAAGCACCATCGACCGGGGAGCTGTCTGGTAGACATCGACGGTCATCAGGATGAAAACGACAAGGCCTTCTCTCGTCCGCTGCTGGCGGGATCTCGCTCATATTTTAATTTCTTCATCAATGAGGACGATCAGGGTCAGGCGAAGCAAAAAACTGAAGACAAGCGAGCTGGAAAGCACAATGGAGCCCGAGCTCAGCAGGGGAACGGCGACCGGCCCAGAGGCATCAGCTCATCAGGAGTGGACGAGATGGAGGAGGACATTGAGGAAGCTGGAGGACCCCAGCATCTCAATGGGTTAATAGGAGAGGGTAAGATAGACAGAGAGTGTGCCTTCCTGCCTCACTTCAACATCCCAAACTTTGTGAGCCTGGATCACAACTCCACGCTTGGAGAGGATGATCTGCTGTACGAGCCGTCGGTCATCCTGGAGCGCCAGTCTCGTGATTCTCACTGTGACGTCCACTAAGGACATTCCTGCAAAAAGGCTTGGATGAAGTGGTATTGTACAATCATTTGCTTTCCATTCAGAGGGCCAGCTGTGACCAGACCGTGGGAAATAGACTCATCTGCTACACACCTTTTTAATTGTATTTTTAACAAGCATACGGTCAGCTCAACAAGCAAGAAGGTACAAAGCAAAGGCCACAATCCCATATTCAGTGCAACTCAGAGTTTAAAGATGAGAGCCCCTCCTGTGTATGTAAAGGCCTCAGTAACAATATGTTATTTTGAGTACTGGGCTCCTCAATTGGATGAGGTTGTGCCGTTCTGAACTAGATCATTCCCCATGTGAGCAGAGAAAAATGAAAAAGCAGTGGGGTTGCCAGGGAGAGATGCCATGTTCAGTTTATTCTACCGTTATTGCCGTCCTGTTGTTTTCGTGGAACTCTGGACGTCATCTCTGCCAGTTGGTCCACCAGCGAGGTACCAAGCATTGAATGAAATGCTTTTTTTTTTTTCTAAAATGATATGCTTTCTCTTAGAAACGGTGAAGTGTACGTTAATTGTGTAATTAGTAGCACAAAATCAAACATATCGTTGCTCTTTAAGGGTAGGAAACCTGAGACATGAAGTGACGATATCGTATGATACTTTTGTAGTCCTGTTAAATTTACAGATGCTGAATGTTGATTACCCAAATAAAGCCAAAATGGTTTTTGAAATCAACCAAACATTGGTGTGGTGTAGCATTTCTTAACACATTGTTGTTATAATGATATCTAATGAGATCACAGTTAGATTTACAGTTCCTGGAGGTAGTAAACTAGAATTAAAACCTGCACTTTAGCGAAACAAATGACTACATGGGCAGTGACAACTTTACCATATTGGCAGCTCCATTCAACTAAATAGAGCGTTTTAGTGTCTTTTGAGTCTTTTTTTATTTATTTATTTATTTTTTTTACATTTTATGGCCCCCAGTTTAACAGTTTTAGAGTTTTACATTCCTCATGAACCAACTGAAAATCACACTATATGTTTCCTGCAAGGATCACACAGCTAAAATTAGCATCTAGCTTAAGACCACAGTGGAGCATTTTGCAACTCAGGAGACAGTAATTGCCTCAGGAGATGGTGGAGATCAAAACTGAGCTAAAAGTAAAGCCTGAACTTGCATACGACATCAAATGACAAAGTGTTGTTGTTTACAGATTGCTGCCATGGCAACAAGTACCAAAAAAACCCATCAATAGATACAGGCTCCTTGTTTGTAATATCCTCAGTGTTTGGGGAGATTTGACAGAAGAGAATAAAAACACAATTGCTGCCCTGCTGCCTGTCTTTATTCACGCAGAACAATCCTCCCCAGTCACAACAAATTAAAATTGTTTCGAGCAACATCAGTTGATGATTATGCAAAGGAACATTGCTAGTTAGAATTGTCAGTTATCAGTAGATGGATGAGCAACATATATTTGTCTGATTGAAGGATGTGCTGGGAATGAATGAGAGTCAATCAACTTTAACGCAACACTGACTCTGCCAAATGACTCTTTTGGATTTTTACAAACAGCCTATTAATTCTGTTTTGGGATGTTCGGGGGAGAATAAATGTAAAAATGAAGGCCTCTGACCTCTGCTGGCATTTCTTATGTTCATTGATATGCAGACAGTCTGGACCAGACTGAGTAAATGTGTTTTGTTACCCACAACAATTGACTCCATTACATTTTTTTTCCTGCACTAAACTCACTAGAAAAAAAACACCTTCTTTAATTACTCTACCACATTCTTAGATAAACAGCAATAATTGTTTTCTGTTTATAAAACCGCCATGACACCTGTCACAGGTACCAGTGCTAGAAATTAATGAGAAACGTAACACAGCAATGAAAAATCTATGTACATTTAATTTTTCCCAATTTTCCTCAGTGCAAAATGTACAGCGTAACATCCCTGCAATCATGTCTTTGTTACTGAGCTGGGAAAAGTGGATTCAATGTTAATCATTAAACTGCCACTTTACCAGAGCAGCTGAGTGATACTCTGAAGTGTCGTTCAGTCCTACCAGTGAAGATTTTTAAAGAAAAGAATAAAAGAACTGCTTGGTAGAGTTTCGAGCGCGCCCAGGGTGCTCTTTAAAAAAGGCAGCAAAGTTCAGAACGTCAAGAGCTGCGTAGGTATTAAAGCAGGTTAATGTTTGAAGTTATATAATGCAAACATGCCAAAGGTTCATCGTGATGAAACAGAATTTCTGCCAATCAAACAACCTGACAGACGTGTGTGACTTCAGAGGCGACATGGACTACAGAAGGAATACATTAATTGCTGTCCTTTCCCCATCTGTGAATGGCAGAACTTCAAACTAAAATCATTTACACATCATTGGCGGTGGTTGCTGTGGTGATGTAAGATTAAGTGACTTGGCAGCGAGGGGGAGAGAGAGAGAGAGAGCAGCAGTGAATCGCCTTCTTATTTATCTTCTGACTCAGGGGGTGTTTACAGCCAAATTGTGTCCGGTGTGAAATCACAAACACAAAGAGGCTGGTAGGGAATTTTAAATGGAAAATGTTAATGCAAATCTTATTGTGTCTCATTCTTTTTGGGATACAGTGCATTCTCACCCGCTCCTTCCAGCTAATTTGACTTACATGCAGACATGACTTTAATTCGACTCCTCATGCCTCGGCTGTTTAGCTTGGAATAATCTCGACTCCTGAGGGCGGCCTCCGTGGATGCAGTGAACGTCTGCAACCAGTGAGTGGGGCAGTGGAGTCATAACAACTCCACGCAGCAGTCTAGCGTTGGCTTTTCCTTCTAAGGCGGGCTGTCTAGGCATTGTGGCTGACAGTTGGTGGGTTGCGATGACTGCACAAACAAATGAGCAGCGATGGAAGGGTGACTATGAGGGGACGGGTGAGGCGGGAAGGAGAGCAAATGCTGGTATTTTGTTGACTCAGATAATTCTTTGGGATTTGGTGGGTGTCAAGAAGAAATGCCAGTGAAATGCTAATTATATATTTGCACGCAGGAGAACAAGACGCACAACATGTTTTATGGCATCCGTAATATCACCATGTGAAAAGGGACAACGTTGCACAATATCTACAAGGCAACTTTTCAAGCGACTGAAGAAGAAATGTCCCGATGATGAATGCCTCCTCTGTAGTTTTAATGGTCTGACTGTATTAAATATCAGTGAGCTTTGATTATGAATTAACTGTTCATTGTGCCCTCAAATGCCAAGTATATGAGTCAGGCAAATTTAATTAACATCATTCAAAAATGAGAAGCTGTTTAAGAACCAACTATTGATTATTGGCTAAAAACATACCAACCAACATGAGTACTGACTCTGCTATAATAAAAAAACTAAGCCTTACAAACAAGATCCAGACTCACTTCATCTCTGTCTTGTTTTGCAAACAGTGAGGGACATTTAGGCCATTTATGTCATTCTTTTGTACCCAAAAAAAATCATTTAAGATAGCCTATTGTGCATCTTTGAATCTCAAGGTTAAATGTATATACTGTATATACTGTCACCTTTGTAAGGGGAAAAAAAAGAAAAGAAGGATACTCAGAAAGAACACTGAGATTCTCAAAATATAGTAGTACAACACAAAAGACCGGAGAATAAAATGCCACATCCAAGTAAGGGAAAGAACAAGTGGAATAAAAGAAAAATAGAGGGTAAAACCATAAACCCAAGGCTAAAAATGATTGCACTAGTAGTAAGAGTAAATACAGAAATAAGTAAATAAAGGGTAAAAGAGAACAAAATGAACAATAAAATAAAAAGCAATTAGATGATACAAATAGATGACAAAACAATAATAAAAACAGACATATAAACTATGTCCCATGCATCATAGCTCATTTCTATGAAAGCTATCAATGATCACATTTCATGTTGCCAGAGTCTTTTGTCATATTTATAATAAAGGGTAGCCACCATAAATAACAATTCTAAGTTGGGTGGCTATAAAAAGCAAACCTGTGCATACATCACAAAATGTTTCTGAACCACAAAAACTGTTTAAAAACTGCATAAAGAGCCGTTCACATGAGCATAATAACAAAAATGTAATCTAATTAGAACTTTCTAACTGAACATTGTGTATCTGACCTCAAGAAACCTCAGATCTCCTCCCAGTCAAGGAAAATCTGGGTTGGCTATAAAGAGTGACTAACTCTTTCTGTCCCCTGGATAGCAACAAAGCAGCTGCCTTCCTGCAGTGAAGCTGCTCGCTTACAGCAACCAAAACAGGCAACCTGTAGTGAGCAGCTGCCGGGTGAGCATGTCTGTAACTGTAGCAGAGCTGGACTCAAAACAATTCACTGTGAAACTCATCCTTGGATGAACCAATGCCTGAAAAAGTGTCTGCCTTGTTTTTACCATACTTTCTACAGTTGGTCTGATTTCTCAGTGGCAGAATGTGTGACTCATCCCTCAAGGATTTGCATTGTCAGTGTATAACAAGCTCTTGAGGTAATCCTTACAATCCAGGTCAATCAGTGGAAGGGAGAGACACTGAGAGGTACATTTTATTTAAGTGCTCTTAAAATGCTGCTGTAATGATACCTTTTCAATTAGCTAAAAACCCGTACAACTGGAATTCCCCTCATTGTGTTGTAAAGTGCGATAAGTGCCATCATTTTCATACATTGTTTTCAAACATAAGTGAGCCGACCAATGTAGCTCAAGCTACCTGTTAACTTGAAAACGCATAAAATCTGACAGTCAGAAGTCACATTCCTGAGCTGGCGCCACAGGGGTGAAAACCCTGCCAGATATTCACCTTATGGGTTCCCCATTGGGTTTACTATTAGTAAAAGAAAGAATTCCAAGGTGTAAATTTTTCATAGGGTGGAGAATGAGACAGGTTTCAGTTTCTGTGGCTCATCAATAAGTCATGAGAGAGAGACAAACAGAGGGGAGGAATTTATTTGCATGTATTTGGGAATGCGGTGCATGCCACTGGTGTGTTCTGTGTCAGTACTGTTTGCTGTATGCAAATGTAGCATGTCAGATCAGCACTTAGCACTGGTTTTAAAGGCGGGGTCTGCAGAGAAGGCCCCCAGAAAGAAAGAAGAAAGTAGTGCTACTAAAGACATCATCATCCACAATTAGATCAATCCATCAAAAAAAAAAAAAAAAAAATAGACTGAGTGTTCTGTTACAGGGAAGTCTGTAGACTCCAGTGCATCTATGTCAAGCTAAAAAGTCTTTACATGTTCTGTCCTTTTGCAATGACACAGTTGCACAACAATCCGCCATAGCTGACTGCTGTGTCAGGTGCTCAAAGCCTCGGGGTGTGTTACCTCGCCCGGGCAGATTCCACCTGTACCTCTTCCCTCCTTACTATTGAAAAAAATAAAACTTCCAAAGCTTCATTCACAATGACACCCAACTGGGAGAGTTAGCAGTGGTGCTTTCTCATTTGAAATATTAATTAGGCGGTGTGGTGCACACTGTCCTGCTCTGCCTCTGAGGAGGGACAGGTTACCTCACAGGAGCGCCACTGAAAGGCTTCATTCTCTTCACGGCTTTTTGCAGCAGGACTGCTTTTGGCCGATGTTTTCCTCTGACAGCCAAGAGCAACACTATAATCATGGTAAGCTCACACTCTTTGTTTCTGCTGACGTGCTTGTGAAGAAGTGCAGTCGGGGCTTGTAGAGTTTTCGGGTCGATAAACTGGACTGTCTGGATAACTGTAAAGCTTTCAGACCCCTGTTTATAGCAGTTTTATGGGGAGAGAGTCTGTGTAGAAACTAGACTTTCATGAGAATTAGTCAAAAAGTGAAAGTCTGTCCTTGTCGGTGCTTTATTTTATGTCTAGGCTACACTTCCAAACAATATGGGGAATAGTATGAGAATGATCCATGTTAAACAGACTAAAAAAGATCAGTTATGTAAAGAAAAATGTGCATTATTTTTGAAACCAATTACAAAAGCTCCTCCCATAGAGGTAGAGTGAATTGTGCATTAAATTGAAAGGTAAGAAAAACAGGCCTTAATTAAAACATATGCCAGTTCATAAGTTGGCGTCTAGTCCGTTTATCTTATTCTAAAAGTCAAAAGGATTACCTTTTACACAGACAGAAGGAGTTTAAGGGTTAAGTTCTTTGACTAAGCTGCATGGAAACACTGACTGGAGCTGCTCGCTAAATGAAACAAGGGCACAAAGATTTAGGAAAACCAAAAAACTGAATTCAACAGGCTCTGAAACCCACACAACTGATGCGTCATTTCCCTTGGAAAACTTTGTTTGGGCACTGCCTCCTGCTGCCTTCAAGTGTCCGAAAAACTGTTGGAATTTTGATAGCCCACATCCCGTAAGAATGTGTTTCAGCGCGTATTTCAGTTATTGTCGCTTTTCTAAACCAGAATCTTTGCATCTTAATGTCAAACACATGTTTAGTCAACTTATGTGATACATAACAGGGAAAAAAAGAATAATTTATGGAAGAGTACTGGCAGTGTGAAGGGAATGTTTGTCCTCCACTGGCTGCTCCCATTGATTAAAACATGACTTCAAATAAAACAGCCTCACGATGGCACTCACATGAGTAAATTTACACTCAGTCATCCCCAAGTCTCGCACATGTCTCACATGTTTGACAATCAGGTGATACTTTGTTAGTTGTCGTGCAAAGTGTTGCGTCAACATTCGGCCATCCCACAAACATCACTGTTTTTGGGTGTTAGTATTTAGAGTTGTTACATAAACGACTTCCAGTGTTCTTTGTGTTTGAGTCATTAAATGGAAATGAGTTTAATTTGTTTAATGAACTGGGTATGTCAGCCTTGTTCTTTGTTCTCCTGCTGCAGTGCAGTAAAGCTCTGACTGTGCTGTCAGATTTCTAGAGTAGAATAACAAACAGGCTGCCTTAATATATGTAAAAAAGACACTGATACATTCAGTATGAATAAAAACAGTCCATACCATAGGAATTTAGACAGCATGCTTCAGCACACTGAGCTCAATGCTAAACAATGTATACAACATTAAAGTGTCAAGTCTCAGCTTTATTTTGGGTTTATATCAATAGAGGCACAGCATTCAAATTAAAAGACTCAAAAACAAATAATTGCAGTCATGGCAACTAAATATCTTTGGGAGACTGTACATGTAATTTAAGAGCCTTATTTCATTTCAAACTGAATTTGAACAAACATGAATCCTGACTAATAATTACAGTTTGGACTGAAGTGAAAATAGATCTGCTTTTACAAATGTATTCCAATATGCATAAACGACATCACACTTTTGCCTATTTGCCTTTCAAGTAAGACTGATGTGAACAGCTATACAGTGACTCACAGGGAATTAAAGTTTCAAAAGTGAAGAGGTGTCTTTATGATGTCTGCAGAATAGCTTCATTATATAAAAAATGTTCCTTTATGCATCCACAATGATCCTTCAAAACTGTGAATGGAAGACATAATAGAATAGTGCATGGACAAACAATATGAACTACACATCCCTGCTGAAAAGACAGAAATGATGGCGACTAACAGAAATATAGCTGCCATCACCGAAGCTTAAATGAAAATGCTTAAAGGAGAATAATTATTAAATCAAATTATTTTTACAAGATGTGTGTGTGTGTAGACACAAGATAGACGATTAAGTGATCAAATTTAAAAGGTAATCAATTCAAACCTGTTTAAATTATTGTTCCTACAAAATCCAACTGGAAGAAGAAGCTCCTGCTGGGTATAATATTACTTACTGAGTCATTTTGATAAATCCAAACTTGTTCCTCGTGTACACTAACTTTATTTTGAAATTTTGACGTTGGTATGGCTTTAACTGTAACATAAATATTAGATAACACTTACAGAAATGATTGTATTTTTTTAATGATGCGATTATTGCAGATTACTTAATAATTGATAGACTTGGTCCAACAGTTACAACTATACTGTCATTCATATGTAAATTTCTGACAGAAATAATGCTAAACCACAAGGGATGCTTAGAAAACAGCAGCGAGGAGTTCAAAGTACGTAGACATGTGGTAGCGGGCTGATATTGCTAGCTGTCTGCCAGCACAACACACACACACAGTACTGAAATCCAATTCAACAACACAAACTGAACTCGAAAATACTTACATTTTAATGACAAGTCTTCGCGCTCGCGTTCATTTCGTTCGCGCAATGAATGATGGTACATATCACCGATTACGTTTCACGGTGCATTGTGGGATATGCTAGGGCACTATGTAGGGTTTAAGAGTTGTAAGCTAACAATCGGACAGCACTACAAAATGGCGAATAACGTGCATAGTGAACTATGTAGGGTATAAAGAGGACACACAGCTAGTGCTAGCTTGAATTCTACGGCAAGCTAATACAGCATGAGGTTGTTAGCTTAACGTGAAGTCAGCTACTTAGCCTTTTTGACAAGTCAAAAGACATTTATATTGCTTCTAGCTATTATATTATTGTATTACATGATGGTGTGCATAATTTATAAGAAATAAAGGCTAGACTACTACTTCTACTACTACTCTATGGAGGGATTTTTATCCCATATCCATGGACTTTCTTTCCTCAAGAGTCTTTTTTCTTACATTTTCACATATTACAACAAAAATATTTGTTGTTATTTGTTAAAGATAATGCATAACCCTTCAGTCTCATATTAACAGACTCTCATAGTAACTGAAGAAATAAATATTGTTGCATTTTCACATAATATAACAACAATATTTGTTATTTTCTGTTGCAATTAATGCAAAACCCTCCAAATGACTCCTATGTTAACTGGAAAATAGCAAATATTCTTTCACTTTTCTATATTATAACAACTAAAATATTTGTTCTTTTTTGCTCAAACTAATGCATAACCATCCAAATGACAACCATGTGAAACAGAAAAAAAATGTATATTCTTATTAGAGGAACAGAGTATATTTTATGTTGTGTCAAAACCACTTAGAGTGATTGCTGTTTAATGTTTAGCAAAGCCGCTGTCATCCAAGTAAAGACCCTAAATGAAAACGCATTATATCCAGTGGTCAAGAGGGGAATTATTATCTTAATTTAACACCCCTCTTACCCTTCTCCTAATATAAAACAAACAGACTTAATGTGTTGATGTGATTACTACGTCTTCAAGGTATTAAAATGTTTTAAAATGCTAATAGCAGGCAGTTATACAATGTGACCAGTATCTAAATCTGGAAGTTAGTCATCAGCCAAACAAACATCAGCCTAATGACGTGGGAAAACCGCTTGTTGATCGACCGTCTCCATAGTGACGCTGATTTGGAAGTTTACGAGCAGCACATGAAGGCATCACTTTACCACCGTGCTGCCGCGCTCCGCTGCAGGGGCAGAACTTCATGTCACAGTCCCAGCACCACAGTGTGCTGCCGTTGTGGATGCTTTACTGAAGGCAAGAAGGACTAAAACGCAACATGTCCCATCAGTCAGAAACAGCATCTCAGTGAGGATCTCAAACTGCGAAAACTTACAGTCGGTTTACAAGCTGGAAGGGACAGAAAAGTTTACTTGTGAATGTAATTAAGGGTGAGTTGATCTTGAAATGACCGCTCTGAGTTAGAGAGTTATGTGTGGATCTGTCACTGTGCTAAAGGCAGAGTATCTTTTTTTTTTCTCTCCATGATATTTTTTCTGCTTTTTCACACTGCTGTTGTTTATCCTGTTGGAATGATTTTGTGTTTGTTTTATGCTCTGTAGGAGTTTTTGTTCTAAAGCAAAATCATGTTCACAACCTACATAAAGAGTCTGAATGATATGGTATTTTCTACGGTAAGCGTACAGGTTATAAGCTCTCCTGCATGTACTTACTATGCTGAGAGATGCATGGCTGTACTAAAAAGTAATGTCTATGAACATCCTTAATTTATTTTCCTATGTTTTAAAGCCTGCACTCCTTTGCTTTGTTCATAGACACCTTATGAGATTTGCACAACCATTAGTATATGTAATGTTTGCGCATATTCAGTTGAAATATGCATGTTTATCATCAGCAGCTGCATGTGCAAGCAGGTATTCATGTGTTATTCCTCTGCTTTTCTTCAGTCTGAGAGCCCAGAGGAGCAGCCGAGTACTGGAGTCTTGGGTCGTATTGGCAGTTGGTTCTCTCCATGGAGGGGAAAGGCACCAAAAAGTCCCTCTGAAAATGATTCCCCAACTAATGATCGCAGTCTTAAATCAGAGGGAGAGGAGGAAAGTGAGGAGTTTGTGAGTCCTCAGGCAGGGGGACAGCAGTGGGACAAGGAGGAGGAGAATCCCAATCCACTGGGTCTCTTCAGAGACATTTTCCCCTGTGAAAAGGAGGACGCCACGCAGTCTGCCCACAGAGTCGGCTCTGTTGTGAGCAGCACTCAGACACGAGAAGGAGGTCCAAAAGAGGAGGAGCTCGCGGAGAGCAGGAAGCAGAGAACAGGGCAGGGCAAGGAGAGGGAGGAGAGCAGTAACGGTGCTTCAGCGAGTGGGAATCCTGAAAAGAATGCCAGTCATCTGACACATCACTCCTTCCCTTCTAAACAGGGAGTGGTATGGCACTCTGACCAGGCCGACACCCAGCCTCAGGCCCAGAGACGAGCACAGGCCCAGACAGGCAAGAGGCTCCATGTGTACCTGGAGGAGACCAGCGTGATTCACTGTGGCAAAGACAAGCGTGCTGGTCAGGAAGTCGTCTGCACCACGGTCACGAAAAGCCTCCAGGTCCTCCCCAAGGCAAAGTCACTGACGAGACTTGATGTACCAGATAGCCCAAGTCAAGGAAGTGCAGAGCACGAAAGGACAAAAGTGGTGTCCACTGTTGGTGCACACAGTTACTACAGTGCTGTAGTGGGAGGGTCATTAAAATCACAAAAAGACTCACAGTTAGAACCTGCTGAAGAACAAACAGAAGCTGACAATATGGGGCGTAAAAACGCATCCAGGAGGAAAGTTAAGAAGAACTCTCAGGGAGATGGAGGGAGTAGCCCTTTGGACAAAATGTCCCCTAACGCCCAGCCTATCCCACAGGGAAAACCTGCATCCAGTGACTCAACAAGCAATTCTCAGGGCAAAAGTCCAAAGACTCACGTGAGAGAGGCTTCTGCAGGCTCCTCCTCCAAGCCTGACTCCACCTCACAGGCCTCACCTGAGGGAGGAGGGGGAAGTAAGGCTTCCTGCCCTGAGTCCATCAAGCAGTTGGACAACTTCCAAGACTCAAAATCAGTCGCTGCAGAGACTCAGGCATGTGTGCTGGATGGTGGCACAGACATGGAGGACGATGACAGCCTGTACAAAGTGGAACGGAAGACGGAGACACCAGAGTCCAAACGCAGGAGTATTAAGGTTTCTAGGAGCGAAGTGAAGGTTTTTCCAAAATATGTGCCTTTCAACCCAAAACAAAGTCCCGTGGAAGAAACCCAGGAAACTAATGCAACATTAGAGGATACCAAAGATGAAGCAAAGGATAAGTTCAAAACAGAGACTGACTCAAGGTGAGTTAAAGTCAGAAAGAGGAAAGTTTGATTTGTGAGTGAAAAAAAATCAATGATTTACCACTATTTCATAAAGTGCTGCTTGTGTAACTTTGTTTCAGTAATGCAGACCACACAATATACCTTTTTTGTTGGAGTGGTTGGGTTAAATATTTAATTTCACTTGTGTACTGCCATTAGCAGACATTTCACCCACCTGTAGCTTTTGTTTAACATGGATTTGCTGTCAAAGCAAGCAGGGAATGTAAGTTAACTGCTGTGGGTGGAATAAAGACAGGTGTATCCACAGTGCAACAATGGTGTGACTCATAACACAAAGTTCAAACCTTTACCTCAGGGTTGGTCTTGTAAAGTATAGATCAAATTGAAATCTTGGTCAGGTTAGTCTTATCTTTGGGTCATTAACAAATTATCCAAAGATTAAAGTAAATTAAAGGATTTGAGGCAGGTGTGCTGGTTAATAAATGAATCACATATGCCTTCAAATGTTCCAGAGTTTTTATTTCAAACATTTGCCTCTCATTAAACACAGAACACGTGGCCCGAAGACAGCAGATGAGGAGCCAAAGCAAGCTGTTGGTCGGATTGCAGATAAAATCAGCCTCTTTGAGCAGCAGCGACCGTTTGGGGGCAACAAGCAAACCTTCCGAACCCCAAGGAGTGCTGATGTCTCTCCGGTCAGGAAAGCCACCGACAGGCTGAAAGCAGACTTTCTGTTATCTGATCAGAGGTCAAGATCAGCCGAGCGATACAGCCAGGCCAGGTCCAGCTCTGCGTCACCTGGCAGGGAGAAGCCAATGACGATCAAGGAGCGAGCGCGGAGATTTGCAGAGGCATCTGGGTCAGACGCTAAACCAACATTGCCTAAAACAGCAGCCACGACAGGAATGTCTCAGAAACTCACCTCATCTGTTGCTGCATCAAAGCCACCAGAACTGGATGGTCAGGATAAACTGGATACGAAGGAGCAGATAAAGACCAAACCGATGTCAGGGACAAAGTCAAAAGCAGAAGAACGGGATACCACTACTGTCGGGGGACAGATTTCCACTTCTAAGGTACAAATAACAGACTCAAAAACAAAGCAAGCAGTCAGCTCAGAAACAGCAGACAAGGATATGAAACCTAACAGTGTTGGAACAGATCCTCCAGCTGAAGAGGCAGTTGATTCTGCAGAACAGAACAGTAATATTAGCCCTCACTCAAAAGCCCCAAGCAGAACAGGCTCCCGCTCTAAAAAAAGGAAAGGCAAAGAACCAACCAGTCCCATCAGCCCAAACAATCAAAACAAACCAGAGTGCTCTACAAGTAAGCCGGAGGTCACTAGGATAAAACAAGGGCAGGTGGATGAAGCAAGGGAGACTAACTCTGCCTCCAAACAACTTGCAGAAAACATCTCATTACCATCTAATAAAGTCCAAGGAAACACGACAGATAAGCAGCCGATGAGCGACACCAAACAGCCAGATGCTTCATTTAAAAAGAAGAATATTGACAAGCCAATCAGCGGCAAGGAGGGATTGCCCAAACTGTCTGTCAACAAAGATGAACCTGATACTGCTGCTTGTAACAGTGGGACAAAGAAGACTGTTGTCAAGGATTCCGTTATTTTACCCCAAAAGGAGGGAAAAGCAGAGGAACACAGCCTTGTATTCACACAGGCAGGAAAAAAGGCCTCTGAGGACAGCAGAGAAACTTCAGCCTCCTCCTCCTCCTCACCTTCGACTGAAAAACCCACTGATAAGTCTCCTGCAGTGGGGAAGGATTCACTTGTTGAACAGCCCAAATTGGATAAAGAAGTGCCAATAAAACCTGAATCAAAAGCAAAAGGAGAGAAGCCTGATAAAAAAGAAGCAGGGTCATGCAAGGACACGGGGCTAATAAATCAGGCTGAGAGTAAAGACGTGGAGAAATTAGAGAAAGTGGAGAGCAAAACAAATAAGCAGAATGAAGAAAAAGGCAAAGAAAAAGCACAGCAGCCTCTGGATTCAGATAAAAGTACAACAAAGGGCAAAATTTCAGACAGTGGACAAGGCATCTCAGAGAAAGAGGAGAGTGTTGCAAGAAAAGCCGAAAGAAATAAGGAGACACAGCTGGTTAAAGACACAGCAAAACTAGAAGCCATCCAAGCAGAATCCACCTCTCTCTCATCAGAGAAGACCAGCGGATCATCAGACCTCCCTGTTCAAACACAACATGTCACCAACACAGAGACCACACATCCAGAAAAGGCTGCCGTTCCTACTGTCACCCAGACTAATGAGGCTGTGAGTAGCACTAAGAGTGATAAAGGGCCTAAAACACAGACGGCTGCAAGTGTGCCTCCAGAGCTGCAAACACGGCTGACAGAAAGCCCTGGAACAGAAACAGAGCCAGTGGTGATTGCAGCAGAGCCACAGTCTAATTCTGTATCAGTGGAAAAAACAGAGAGTTCACTCGATGACTCATGCGCACATGGAGCTAATGATGCAGCATCGTCCAGCTCGAAGCCTATTACCAAAGCACCTACAGCAGTTGAGGAAGTGAGTGCAAAAGTCGCTGCGGACTCTCCAGCGCCGACAACTGCACAGACTGACATGGCACATAAGATAAAGAAAGAATCGTCCGTAAAAGAATCTCCTCCTATTCCTGTCTCTAAATCTGCAAGCACAGAGGGAGCAGGACAGCATCACAGGGGAACAAGTTCAGCTGCCAAATCAGTGCCCTCAGAAGTCAAAATCTCCGGAGGCTTGTTGAAACCAGCTCCTAGCCGCTCACATACTGAAGCACTAAAAAATACAGAGGGCAAAAGCGATGCAGCTTCGGTCAAGGATGCAGAGAAAATATCTCTGAGTTTGTCTAACAGCACGACTTCAAGCTCCACAGCCAATGTAATGGAGCAGTCAGCTGACAAAACACTCAATCTGCCCGTCAATAAACTTTCGCTAGTCGGTAATGATGATAATTCCCCCCGTTCAAAACAGGAACCAATCAATATCAAGCCTAGTCTGACTCAGAAAGCACCAACTTCCCCAGAGGCTAAGAAGCTGAATTCAGACGCAATCCAGCGTTCACCCATGAAGAAGCTCCATTTGCCACGGGGACTGAGCAAAGATGATTCTTCACAGTGGCAAGATGCCCCCTCTAGCTGGCTGGATGTGGACTTTCCCAAAAAGAAACTTAAAGTCCAAGAGACCAGACTTAAAGCTTCTGGAAGTGAGAGCAATCTTCTTGACACTTCTGGTGATCTGGATGATGATGATTTCATTGAGAGAATCAAGAACCTCTGCGTCCCGTTCTCCCTCCCACCGCGTAAACACAACCACCTTCGACCACCTCAGCCCCCCTTTGCAATGCCGGCCATCAGAGAAGATCGATTCGAGAAGACGTTTGACCCTGAGGAGTTCACGTTTGGCTTGAGGAAGAAGAATCGGTACACCTTAGACACAACGCCGAGCCATTTAGCCAATCTCCAACAAAAAGACACAAAAGCAGGCCTGAAGCCGGCCAGGGCGAGTTTGGCAGACAGGAGCATGCTGCTCAATAGTCTGGACATTCACTCTCGTCTCAGGGAGAAGACCCCCGTCAAGGAGGAGGAGGATGCAACGGAAGAGAAAGATGATCAGACCAAGGTGAAGTCTCGCTTGGAGAGGAGCGAGCTCCTCAACAGCCTCACCTCCTTCAGCTTTAGAGGGAAGAGGAATGGAGCTGAGACACTGGCAGAGGGCACCAGCTCTGGGAATGTGTCGCCGAGTGAAGCCGCCCAGCTCAGCCCTTCATCTTCATCCCAGTCACCCTCTCCCAGCCCAACCGCCACAGCTCCAATCAAAGACATACTGCCCAAGCAGAGTGCAGAGGAAGCGCCGACTGCTGAGGTTGTGGTCTGTGACTCAGGTCCTCCACTTCCGTCTTTTAACGACATCAAGCTGCCTGACTATTTAGAGAAGTACCTCCCACGAGATCAGGCAAAAGCAGTGCAGAGCGTACAAGGACAGGAGCAAGTCCAGCCAGAGGTTAGTTTCACTATATGTAGCTAAAAACAATGTCAGTATCATTGTGGTTGTCCTCATAACACAGCAAATTCATTGGCAAAATGCATCCAGCAAGTACAGTCAAGTTGTAGTACAGCAAAGCTATTGACTAATGACACTAAGTATGAATAGTTTAATGACAGAATATACAGTATTTAATGTGTTATAACTTTGCATGTCACTTAATTTTGACATAAAATGACAATAAAAGTCATCAAAGTTATTACCAGAGAGACACCACTGACCAACCTTTATGTTTACTATGTTGTTTTTTGATTTATGCATCAGTTTATTGGAAACATGTCAGCTCCAGTTGCTGGAGGTGAAGCAGAGCTGGCTGTGAAACCAGCTCCGATGCTTCCTAACGCTGAGGCTCCGTCTTTTCCTGGGATCCCTCCAACCACACACCCAACGCTCCCCGAGCTAAAGCAGCCTCCGGCACTGCCACAGGGGATACTTAGAAATAATGTAAGTGTGCTGCATACACTATTAAAGCGTGCATAATAGTTTCAAATCACAAATTATAACTGTACATCACGCATTAGAGTATCAGTAAACAAGCCAGATTGCTGTGATGAAAGGGTAGCTGGAGATTCTGTCTTAATTTCCCTGAAAGCTTGGTCATCATTAGCAGAGGCTCACCTATCCACTGTATTTTCATTTATCCTTTGAGCTTATTTATGAGAGTAACATGAACTGTGCTGTGTTTAGAGCTGCAGCTCATGATTATTTTGGCAATGCTTTATTTTACTCATCTACAACTTCTTAATCATTTTCAAATGATTTCCTTGGATAGAAAGACCTGTAATTTGTTAGTAATCATGGAGAAGAAAGGAATTTCTGAAACTGTAGCGCCACTTGGACCCATGTAAATGTTTATTCAGTAGTAGTTTATGATGAGAAAGGCTGTGTACATGCTGGATTGTGTGTTTGATTGCAGACAGGTTTTACATTTTTTGCATTCTCAGTTGCCACAAGCTGCTATTAAGAATAATCTGACTGAAAGTTTGCTGTCTGGACATTTTTGATATTAGAAGATAGTGAAAAAAGGTCATTGCAGTTTCCCAGAGCATTTGAACTGATTGTTTTGTTCAACTGAGTTCAAAACCCAAAGTTATCGTTTTGACTGTCAAGAATACTAAGAAAATGAGCAGAAGAAGCTGGACAAAGTGTACAAGTTTAGCCTGATTGCATGAAAAGGGCTTAAATCATTAACTGATTCTAAAAACTGTAAGTGGCTTGATGTTTCTAGTAGCTGCAGCTTAGATTTTTCAGGTTTCTTTCCCTGTCATTTGGAGCTGCCAAACGTGAGGCCCCACAGAGGGTTAAGAAACTCTGGGTTTTGGCTGAGTTCCCTCTCAGTGTATTGTGTGACTGTGAAATCAGCACAGTGTTACTCTCCACAGACTCACTGTGACCATGGAAGTAAACTGAAAGGTCAGGATACTGAATAGGCACAAAACTGCAGCACAAACAAATGCAGATTAGCCTGTTTTGCATTTTATAAATGTGTGCCATGGTCCGCGGTGATTGTCACAATCTCAGTTATGTGTCTTTTGCATTCCAGATAAGAAGCGTCAAAGGACCTCACAAACGCCCTGGAAAGGTACAGTTGGCATAACTTTGCCCGCTTAGAATAGAAACAAGATGGAGAGAGGAATCTGGACAGACAACTCTCTGTTCTGTGGAAACATCTGCTTTTCATATGGTGTTCTTGGGGGTAAACAAAGTATTTAAAGAAAAACAGTCCCGTGCAAATGCTCAGCTGGGTGCAATTACAATCATGGAATTCAATGCTGCCAACACAGTGCAAATCTTGTGGTTCTTCATTATTGCAGAACTTCATTAGCTGTTGTTGCAGCAAAGCAAAGTATTCTCCTGGTGCTCAGAATTTTCAGTCTCTTGCGCACACATCAGTTATTCATTAATTCAATCTACCTTCTGCTTCAGCTGTGCTGGGGATCTGCTGTCATGACTGGCATTAATAAAAAAACAATACATGAAAGATTTAGATTTTTGGAGTAGAGGGCTTTTAGAAAAAAAAGGGTTTATTGACTACATAGTCTTCAGCAGCCAGTTCTTTTAGTCCATTTCTTCATTATTTACAAATGCCAGTCTCCTGTTGTACTATAAACTTTGATATAAAATGTAATCTTTCTATTAAATTGATGCATTAAACTAACAGTGCACTCTGGTATTCCAAGTAATTATGCGCATGTATGGGCTTTTTGTTATGAATAAACAATGCTCTTGCTGTTGCATAAAAAGGGAAACAAAGTAAGAGTGTCATGCTTTTAAGCTTTTTTTCAGCACTCACCGAATCCTGAATTAATGTGGTAGATTTAGCAAGCAATGCATTTTGCTGTTATTTCTGTTCATGGTGAATGTGTTGATTATTTTTTTTTCTGGCGCTGTTCTTCATGTCTCTGTGCAGATGGTGTTGTTTGAAAAAGCTCAGTTCAGTGGCCAAGCATATGAGATTTACAGGGATGTAGCAGATGCTTCGTCTCTGCAGCTCTCGCCTCTCGTATCCGTGAAGGTCATTAGAGGATGGTAAGTAGCAGAATTCAACCAGAACTTTCAGATGATGGAGAGAAAATGTGTTGTGAAGTGTGCGTCTCATTAGTGTCAAGTGGGTTTGGGAGGCCAGTGTTGCCTGCTGAGGCTCCTCACAGGACTAATTTCATGAAATATTAGCATCCATAGAACTGTACTTGCTAACTGCACTCTTTTTCTGCACTTTTTCGTATGAACATTTTTAGAAACGAGCAAAAACTTCTGTTTACATTCGGTGTCGCTCACCAAAACAACCTCTGTGTATCTTTGTGGCCTGGCAAACATGTTGACTGAAGCTTCTGCAGATGTTATTTCTTTTTTAGAAACTATTTAAATCCACGTTCTCGTTCCTCCTCTTACCCCTCCTTTGCTGACCATTGCTGCATTACTTGACATGGTGCTGCCACTTGTAGATCACCAGCATACTGTGAAACCACTGGCAGTTATGTGCTTCACATCGTGCTTGTGTGTGTGTGTGTGTGTGTGTGTGTGTGTGTGTGTGTGTGTGTGTGTGTGTGTGTGTGTGTGTGTGTGTGTGTGTGTGTGTGTGTGTGTGTGTGTGTGTGTGTGTCCTTGTGCTAGTGGACAAGTACAACCTAAAATGCGATCCACTCTTAGAAAATAGCTGTGTAGTGCTACCAGTGGTGGAAAAATTGCTTTTGACATTCAAGCTGGAACTCTACAGTTTTGATCTCTCAAAAATAGCTAATGCAATAGCTGCAGCAGTTCTTGCTTATTTATTTATTCAAATAACCACTGAAGCAACTTAGAATCTAATAACAGGTCGGTGCAGTTAATTTCTGTTCAGTTAAATAAACAGAGGACACTGTTTGGCTACGAGGAGGGAAGAAGGAGAGTAAGTTTTTTCCCAGTTTGATTCCAGAGCTGTAAAAAGACAAAACCCCAAATTAGGCATTGATCCAACTCTGACCTTCTGCAGCCACATCAATACAAACTAAATTATCATTTTATCATCTCAGTGTGTCCACACAAGATTTTGAAAGACTTATTCGTGACTCATTTCTAGCAGCGTGGACTGTTTTCACAGTCTCTTGTCCTGTTTTTCAAAAACAGCATTAAATGACTTTATTTCATTTACATCTCAGCTGCCAGACTTCTAAGAGAAACCAAGATGACTGAGCGTATTTCTCCAGTTCCTACAGTTTTACTCCTGCTCCCACTTATTTAAAAACAGATTGTAAAGTGCTGCTTTTGTCTACAAATCACTCAATATTGTTAGGCCAAAGCATATTTTGTGATGTCTTTGAAGAATATAAACTCAGTCGGCCTACTGGATCTTTAGGAAGTAGTTAACTGATAGAACCTCGAGCCAGATCCAAACAGGATGAAGCTGCATTTAGCTATTATACTGCACACAGCTTCCTGATTATCTCAAATGTGCACTGAACTTTAGCCAATTTTAAATCTAAATTAAAAATCCTGCTGTTCTCTTGTGATTTCTCTAATGTGCTTTTAATGCCTTTGCTGCTTTTGGGGCAACTTGCAGCTCATTACTGCACTATAACTGTATTCCTGATCTGCTTTTACTGTTGTCTATTTTTGTTTTATTGTCAGTCTCCATGCTGTTTTTACATTTATATCATAAAATCTCATTCTACTCTGTCTTAAATGTTTATCTCTGCTATTGATTGCTGTCGGAATAAATGTTCAACTACTGACACATGGTGGTTTCAAGGATGCAGTGTGTTGTTTTTTACACTCTGCCACAGAGTAATCAGACAAGATATAATTTGTTAATTGGTGTGCTTCAGAGGTGCTAGTAGAGGCAGTCAAGTCAAGCTAACCGGCTATTAGCTGTAGACCTGTTTTTAAAGTGAGAGTCTCATCTAACATACAGCAAGAAGACAAATTAGAGTGTTTCCAAAAATGTGAACATATTGATATAAAACAGGCTGTTTATGTGGCATAAAGTTTCCAGATCCTTCATACTTCTGCTTTTCCAAAATCTGCATGTGTTTCGGCCATGTATTAATATATACGACTGTGTTAACGTTACAGCTGGGTGCTCTACGAGAAGCCTGACTTTCAGGGACGCACCATCGCCTTGGAGGAGGGCAGCACTGAATTGGCAAACATGTGGACTGAGCAGGAAATGCAGGGAGAACCACACAACAGCCCACCAATGCAGATCGGCTCTATCCGGCTCGCTGTCGATGTGAGTGCACTGCTAAAGCCTTTCCTCACGGGGGGTCCCTGCACTGGGACCACGTCTGTTGCTACACTGCAACCAAGCAGCATTTTTAGAAAGTTCAGTCCAAGCAAGCAGCATTTGTTGTAATTGATGGTTTTTTGATTAAATGTAATAACATCATCCCCGCTGATTCATTGTCATAGGGCTGTTATGTAATTTCTGTCTCATAGTAGTTGGTAGTAAACAATTTTTGCTGCAATTCTTCAAATCTCCCTCTGGCCTGGTGATGGAGACACAGAGGCTTATTGTATTTCAAAGTACTCCCAAGTGTCTCTGCTCCATAAAGCCCAAGGCTGTTCATCCTGGTCTTACACTTGTAGGGCTGTTGCTGACTAAACCTGGCATGTTTTTTTAAGGGGAATATTTCAGGGAATAGCTTCGGCCTTCAGGAGTTCACTCCCTCCACCTCCTATGTCCTTCATTTTCTCCATCATCTCCAACTCACATTGGCTTTGAAATGTGGCTAATTGCCCATGTAGCTTCATTGTCATTCAATCCAGCCTCCAGAAAAGAAACAAATGAGACTCAGCTAGTTACGACGTTACTTGGTCTGACTGGGTGCAATTGTTAAGGACTAATATAGCCCACTGCTGATAATGCCTGTGTTTGCTTCCCTCTCTCTGTAGGATTACAGCATCCCCCATATTGATCTGTTTACTGAACCGGAGGGCCGCGGCAGAGTAACGCCTTACCACGATGATACGATAGAAACAGGTTCATTTAGTGTCCCACTGAATACGGCTTCCATCCAAGTGCACTCCGGGGTGTAAGTATGGCGGTCTCTGGAGAATCACACTTTATCTGAAATGTAATACAAGCTAAACAATAAAGGCGTTGTGTCTCGTAGGTGATGAGGCAATCTCAGGTGTGGTGAAGAGTAGAACTCTTTCCTGCTGTGCTCAATCAGTGCAGTGCTGTCTTTGAGATGGGATGTTCTCTGGGTTTGGCTTTGACAAATAGCTGAGACACGATAATCATTACTACGTTCCTTTGTGTTTATCTTTGTCTTTGGTTTGACTCGCACTCATTTGCCTCCTCAGGAATGTCTGTCGTGCTGTTGCATGTTCGAAAGACCGAGAGTGGGTGTTGGGGCACTTGGAAAGCAGAGTAGAGAGAGGTGGAGACTAGACAGAGAGTGAGAAACAGACAAAGGTGCAGAGAGAATCTGGCAAAGGGGGAGCGTTTTTTTCCGTGTGAGAGGTGGAGGCATTCAGGACATTTTGTGCCCTGCCCCTGAAGGAAATGAATGACATTCAAGCTCTTTCCCAGCAATGAGTCTGTGTAGTTTCACTTTGGCATCTTTGGCAGAATCATTACATTTTAAGGATTCTTTTTGAACCTGATAACATCAACAGCAAAAAAAAAAAAAAATAATAACAATGGCTGTCAAATGCCAGCTCATCTCTGCTGAACAAGCAGTTACAAATAGTTTTGCATCAACAGCTCCTCGTACAGTGTTTGCTCTGCAACAAGTGGGTTCTGTTCTAAACAAGGTTGCTGCATCTAGCCCAGTTCACTTCACTGTGATTGTACATCTTTCATGATATGCTTGGCATACCTTCTCGGGATCACTTTTTTTAGCATTGACTGAATGAGCTGGGTTTATTTTTCCTGCCAGAGGCTGGCATGTGGTGGTTGGTATGAGGCATTGTGTTGCTCCACACAATGGCTCAAAATGCCAGAGTTAGGGGCATAGTTCCAACAGAGGCTGCCCACGCTAAATATAAATTATGACGAAAAATGCTTTGAACTGAAGTGTGCTGTTCCCAAGATATGTAATTTGAAATAAAATAGCTTTTGTTCTCTACTCTTGTTGCATGACTCATGTCTGAGGAAGATATAGAAGTAAACCCAAATAAAACACTGCCGTGGATTATTAATGTCAATGGACTGAGGAAAAATGACCAGTTGTTTCTGTTTATACTATAAAAAAGTCCCTACAAATTGCTATGTGGGAAAACAAATATCAAGTTTGTTACTTTTTTTATTGCAATGTCCTACTATTGTTTTAGAAAACTAACAAAGTGTCAAAAGTTACAACTCATATTGATTTTAAAACCACCAAGAGGCATTGTTAGGTGTAATGTGGAAGGACCTTTTGACATCATGATTAATTAACATGCAATGTGTGGATTCCTGCTCCCTTCAGGTGGTTGGTGTTCAGTGATCCAGGGTTCCAGGGCATGATATCAGTGCTGGACAGAGGAGTGTATCCTTTTCCTGAGACCTGGGGCTTTCCATCCCCCTTCGTGGGATCTTTAAGACCTCTTAAAATGGTGTGTATTTCTGTGCAGCATCTAAAGTACACTGCAGAGTGGTACGTATATTTGCTATTCTGAGCCACTCTGGCAGCGAGGCAAATATCTCTAAATTACTGGATGTACTGCAGTGAACTTTTGTTCGGTCATTAGTGTTTCTGAGAGGATGAAGCCTACAGACTTTGCTGATTGTCTGATTTTCTTCTTGTACCATTGTGATGTTTACATTTGTGCTTTTTTCTGAAATCTCTTTCCATCTATGGGGCAGATTGCCATTAAATTTGGAACAGATAAAATCATTTGAATTCTCTAACTTTTTATATATTCACCCTCCTTTATTTTACAGTGTAAGTTTAATTAGAGAAGGAAATGTTGGTTGATAATGATGATGCATCTTTTTCAGGGTGGTTTCAAAGTGGAGAATCCCAATGAAGTCAAGGTATGAATAACTCCCTTCACTGTTTCTTTTTACCTCACTTGACTATTACTAATATAAAGTATTGAGAAAAAAAAAGCAATGTAAGTTGTAAAGAAACCTAACAATCAACTGTGTAGGGGAATTATGCTTTATAAAAGGTTTACTGGTCTTGTATGTTACATTCTTTGGCCCATTATTCCTTTAGTTTATCTTTTTTCAGACCAAAAACAGATGTGGTATCAAGGAATTTCCAAACTAACCACTGTGTGTTTTTTTCTAGCAGACATTTCTAAAGCCCAGAATGTCACATGCATAGTCTTTATTTAGATTCAACATTTCATATTATCATTCAACTGTCATACCAGGTGAAAATCACTGAAGTGAACACATTCCTAACGTTGTGCTCACATAGATCTGCTTCACTTCAACGTTCGTGTTCATGCATAAACAGTAAGATATTAATAAAGCAAACAATCATTACTTCAACTTACTTCATAAGCTGTTGGAAAGAAATGCTATATTTTTATCATTAAAAGATTAAACTTGTCATTTATGCAACCAACTGTCTTGGTTCAAGTGTCAACAAGTAAGAAAGACTAAAACATCAGTTAAAACATTAATATCAGTTAATCTGCTCAACAAATGTAAATGATGAGTCAACTTCATGCCAGTCCTGTCTGTCTGTGTTACAGGCTGTGGTGTATGAGAAGCCTGGCTTTGATGGCCCCTGTTTGGAAATAGACAGCGATGTTTTCAGCTTTTGCGAGAATGAAAGAGGAATTGCTACAGACGGAGAAAACCTTGACTCCAAGAAACTGACATCTGTGGGTTCTCTGAAGATCACGGCAGGATTGTGAGTCTTTTTCAAAGTTCCTTCCGTTTGCCTATAGTTTAACGGTAATCTTGGCTCGCAGCAAAGTTTATTCAGCGCTAACTTTGCTGCCAGGTTGTGATTTTGAAGTTATGCAAGCCAGTCAACGTCTAGAAATGCGGCTCTGACCAACGACGTGGCTGCACTTTCTTCTTCTTCCAGCTGGGTCGGCTACAGCGAGCCTGGCTTTGAGGGTCAGCAGCACATCCTGGAGGAGGGAGAGTACCTGGACTGCAGTGAGTGGGGAGGCTCAGCGCTTCTGTCAGTGCGACCTATACTTTCTGTGAGTGCCGTGCTACACAAACACGCCTTACGCCTTTGTGGGACTAAAGTAGCTTACGCCAGTATGAGGTGAATAGCAACTGTGGAGTGATGTTTGAATTTCAGCTTGAGCGTCACGGGTGTGTTGAAGGTTGGAATTTGTATTAAAAATAGAAACCATTCTGTTCAGAAACGTTTATTCTTGACAAGGTGGAAAATCTATGTGAAGTCATTCAAACCATGGGAGACCAAAAGTTTCCACATAAACACCCGCTGTGCAGAGTGTGTGGGGTTAGCCAGCAGGGACACCCAACCCAACTATTAAATGCCTGAGAAAATGGTCAACCTCTGAATCTTTATTGGAGTATTGGTTTCCCAAAAAAATATTTTTTTTCATGAAAAAGGAATAAACTTTACAATCCCAGTAGTGGGCATTGCTTGCTCTTGGACGCACAAAAAGAGAGCTTGTTACTGTAGATATCACCACCTATACGTGGCAACAGTACAGAAACCTTAGACTGATTTGAGACATCCTACAACATACACAATAATAACACAAGGATAGAAACAATCAATACATATGTCCCCTGTGAGGGTCGCTGTCCAATACTACAGATGCAAGTTCATGTCTTAGCTAAAAAGGACTTCATAATCAAACCACAGAGCAACTTTTCTGAGTGCAACAGACATGCAGGTCATGTTCTTGATGACAGGATTTCAACGAAGTAACATTCAGTTTCACGGCTAATTTCCTCGCTACGGTTCGCGATTGATAAAAACCAAATGGAACTGGTGACATGCTGGGTGTTTTTCTGCTGCCCAAGTGGAGCATGACAAAAAAAGGCTCCAGAACCACAATTTACTGGAGTAAGTTAGCATTTTTGTGTAGTCATTTAGGGCATGACCTGGTGTGATGCTCATCAGTTTTATGAGATGATTCTATTTCTGCCACAGGATTTCATGTCTCCACACCTCAAAATGTTCAGCGACCGAGATTTTGGCAAGCTGGGAGTGAATGTTGACCTCACAATTCCTGTTATCAACATGGATGACACTGGCTACGGCATGAAGACGCAATCTGTTGATGTCGTCGGTGGTGTGTAAGTGACACGTATTATTCTTTTTGCACCCATTCAATATATCATGAGCAGTACTGGGAAACTAAATGGTTCAGGGCAGTTCACAGCACTTTTTTCTTCTGCTGAAGTATGAAGGATGTCTCTGTCTATTAAAATTCTTCAGATGTCTTTTCACTGAAATACAATATATATAAGGCACATTTCTTAGAAAGTCTGTTTGATCCCCACCTATCCTGCTGCTACTGCACTGGAGAAAAATTGCAAAAATCGTCCAAACAAGCAAAAGAAAAAAACGGTACAATAACTGTCAAACAAAAACTGTAAAGCAAAAGTAAGACATCCAAAACATCCTAAATGCATTTACAGACATTTTCATTCTATGTATATCAGTGTTAACACATGCTCAGTACTGATAAATAACATCTTATTTTGGAAGAAAATTATAGTGCACACCACTATTGTTTAGTTTATTTATAGGAAAGCTTACAGCATCAACCAAATATTCACAAACAATTCAGCAGAGCCCCTCAGGAGGAAGTGAAAAACTAAAAATGACCTTTGCCTGTGTTATGATTCAACTCGTGGGCTGCAACAAAAATAAAACTTAAGAGAAGATTCAACCTCTTTCTATTTGCCTTAAAAATATTTGCATTATGTTGGATTTAATGGGAAATGTTTGCTTAATTAATATCCATAATTACAGAGTTTGTATGTAAAAGTAGGTATAAATATCATATTATTTTCCCTCATTGACAGTGAAGAGCCGACAATTTTCACCTGAACTGCAATGATTAATCGACTAATCAGTTAGTTATCAACTATTACATTATCAACAACTATTTTAAGTATCTAATTTTATAAAACAGTCTAAATTCTCCAATTTCAGCTCCTTAAATGGGAATATTTTCTGGTTTCTCTCCTCTGTGACAGTAAACTGAACATCTTTTCACCATTTTCTGACAATTTATGAACCAAACAATCAATTAGTTGTGAAAACAATCAGAAGCTGCAGCGATTAATTGATTAATCAATTAGTTGTTGACTGTTATCTCTAACTAGTCTAGGTTCTGATTGCAGCTTCTTAAATGTGAATATTTCTTGTTTCTTTTCTCATCTTTGACACTAAACTGAACATTTATTCACCATCTTTTGACGGCTTACAGACCAAACAACTAATTGATTTTTCAGTTAATCAGTTATTTGTTGACTATTATCACCAACTAGTCTGAATTCTCTGATTGCAGCTTCTTAAATGTGAATATTTTCTGGTTTCATTCCTCCTCTGTGACAGTAAACTGAACATCTTTCCAACTTTTTCTGCCATTTTATCAACCAAACATCCAATCGATTGACTGACGATGAAAACAGTCGGTAGCTGCAGCCCCCCGCTAGCTGCTGTTTGTCATGTAATATTTGATTGTAGCCTTTTTATAAAGAGCTACATATTTCACTACTAATGATTTCTGTCATTTTATATACATTTATATGAAATTTAGGAAAACAGAAAAAATGTTGCATGAATAATACAGTAAATCTTCTTTTAAAAAGCAAAGAAAATTTGTTTGAATGTAATTTGCATTATTGGCACAATAGTTAAAATGACTGTTGTTTTGTTTATATACAGATAATGTCTGTAATTTAACAGATTCTTTTTAAAAAAGAGCACAACTTACCCATCTACACTATAATTACAATAGCTGAGGCTGCTGTTCCTGTGAAGTCTTGTGTGGTTTACTGGTGCACATTGCTGCTCAGGTGCGTAACGACAAGGCGGCCACACCTGTGCTGACAGGTTGAGACAGATTTCCTCTTTCACTGATGCTTTAATCAGCCACACCTCACCTCCCGCCACTTTACGTTGACCTTAGAGCAGGATGCCTTATGATGTGGGAAATAATCAGTGTGAGAAGGCAGAGCGAGATGCTTTAGGAATGTTTTTATATGTGGATGGTGTTTCCCTTGTGTTTGCTCGTCGTCTGTTATTATTACATAACGTTGGAAAAGCAGAATATTCATGCACTGCCTGTGTTCCTCTTCCATTTCTGTTTCTGTGCTTCTTTATGCTAGAATCAGCTAATAAAATGCAGAAGTAAACAAACCTGAAGCAAATTAGAATAATGAAATGCAGAACATGGAATGCTGATTGCCGCTACCCAAGGGAGAGACTAACAAAATGGTTAATAACGTGGAGAGGAATATGAGGCAGGACTCTCACAACATTGAGAGGTTGTTCTTGCTGTGCTGCTAACCTGTTCTTTGATTGCAAAGCTTAGCCCATGCTGAGTCGCCACCCCTCCGAGCCTCTGATTGGCTCAGTGTTTTGATTTTGCATTACTGGGAGAGTCTTGTTAGTAGCCTTGCATGCTAGGACACACATACACACACACACACACACACACACACACACACACACACACACACACATACAAGTTCACAAATGCAACAAACACACTCTCATCCACCCACGTTGTGCCACATTTGCCAAGAGAGTAACTGCTGAGATACTATCATGTGAGAGGCTATTATCAAGTGGGATTCTGAGCAACAGTTGTTCCCATACGCGACAAACGAGCACCACTTCAACGGAATTCCTGTGGTTTTCTTTGCCAGCAACTGTGGCTATATCAAAGAATCCACCAATTACAATTAAATGAAAATAGAGAAAGCTGAATTCTGAGAAGTCAGTGCAAAATTAAAGGGTTTTGGTTGTGCTCCTGTGCTTCTGTTTCCTTTGTCAGCTGGGTTGTGTTTGAAGAGCCGGGTTTCTGCGGTGAGGCCTACGTCCTGGAGAAAGGCCTGTATGGAAGCCCGGAGGACTGGGGGGCACTGCAGCACAGAGTTGGCTCCACAATGCCTGTCATGTTGGTAAGAGCTCAGAGAAAGTCACAGAATCTTGCTATTTTGCTCAGGTGGAATAATTTCCTGGTTATTAAACAGGTGATGAAATGATGTTTTACATTCAATTTCCACAACAGTCAGAATCGTCGAGCTGCAAAATTGGTTTCAGATAATGAAACTGTAGCTTTGCAAGATGAATAACTGTGCAGCTGCAAGCTTCTTTCACTTCCCCCGGCAGTCCCAGTATGGCTCATCTGGTGGTTTCACTGCATGTGACCAGCCATACTGGTGACAAAGTCTAAATTTAGTGGAAGAATCTCTGGGGGTAACAGGCAAACCTTTATACAGCAAATTATCTTTTGGAGCACGAGGCACACGAAAAAATATTTTAAAAAATGATCTGCACAGTGTAAGAGAGGAAAACATTTGTCATGGGACTGAAAGTGAAAACATCTTAGATCACAACGGTGACTCATCGTGGAGTTGCTTTGGTTTGAACCCAGATGATGACAAATAGATATATTTCATTCAAGGTTTGCTGTAGTGATGCACTCGGTTGCATGTCTTTTTCTAGATTTTCTTCCCCACCTAAGCGTAGCTGCACAGCGTGTGTGGAGTTTGCACAGATATCATTTTAATTACTATCTTTTCTACCTTCAATCTCATTATTCTCTCATTTCTTTCCAGGAGGATTTTGAGAACACGGCCAAGTTTAAGGTAGGCAGCTGAAAAGAAACTGACAAAAACATCTAATCTTACTGTGATATTGTCCGTCTTTCCTGATGAAGTGTACGAGGAGTTCGGAAGTCTCACTGTCTTGCTGTTTGTGCCTCAGGTGCAGCTTTTCTCCGATGCAGGTTTCCAGGGCTCTGTTGTCACACTGGAGGACAGCGTGGCCTCGCTGCAGGACGGTTTCTCTGTGGCCTCGTGCAAGGTTCTGGCTGGCAGGTGAGTAATACGGTGCTCATTGTGAGGCATGATATAAGTTGAATCATTGGCATTTGAAATACTTTGAAACAACCTTCTGAAAGCAGATTTCAGGAATCGATTTCCCCAAGGTGATCCGCTGCAATCACAGCTGCATGTTGCTCATATTACAAAGATATCCCTGTGACTCAGTGTGCTAAAGGCTGCCGCCACTCCACTTTCTAAAAGATATCCCGTATGGCAGCAGCTCGTGATACACACTATTACATGTCTTGCATTTTTCATAATGCAACATCCATACAAATTGAATACATTACTTAGCCTTGTTAATGGAGCAGAACACTGTGTGCTGTAAGTACTGTAGCACATCACGCATATTATGTGTGATAGCATGTAATTTTATGTCCTGTTCAGTGATGACCATCTCTTGTAATCAGTCTAGAACATGTGAATAATGTGTATTTGTGCAAATTCTTTTCAGCTGGCTAGCATTTGAGGGGAAGGACTTCACTGGCAAGATGTATGTGTTAGAAAAGGGGAACTACTCAGACCTGAGAGCAATGGGCTGCATCAGTGCAAGCGCCTCCATCCTGTCACTGCAGACTGTTGGCTTTGTAAGTCCACCTTTTAATCCTTTAAGACTTATCATGACCTGGATGACTGAGAACATCCACAGATTTATCCACCTTTTAATCACTCTAACATCATCTGACAACCACTTCCCCCTTGAAATACAGCAGGTACTTTTTCCTCATTAGACCCTTAAATTCGGAGTTTTCAAGGATTTCATGCATTGTTAGGATGTAGACTGTTCAGTCTACAGAACCACATTTATATTTAAATGTGCTACTATTAATATTTTATGTGGCAATGGCTAGAATCACTGTATAATGGGAAAGCTGCCAGTCATTTTGAAGAAATGTGACCAGTTTCAGCAGCACTGCTCGATTCTGTTGAGCTTTGTAGTGCCTTTTGTCAGGTGAAACTGTGTTTTGTAGCATTTCTGAGACTCTTTCTGCTTGAGTGTGGTTTGGATTGTGTCTCAGCAGTATATTGGTTTGGAGAAAAGTGTCTAAATGAACAAAAATTAATAAAAATGAAGATAGATGGATGGATGGATGGATGGATGGATGGATGGATGGATGGATGGATGGATGGATGGATGGATAGATAGATAGATAAAATGACACTATTGTAAAAAGATATACTTGATAGAAAATTCAAAATTTAAGAATTCAGAACAAGATAAAAACTGTGACTGTGCAAATTGAAGCTGAATATTACTACAGAAGACGTGAAGAAACCTCCCATGAAAACACTGCAGTCTGACTGGAAGGTCATGCAGTGGCTATAAAGTGTTATTATGTTGAGCGTTTTGTGTAAACAGGTATAACTTGTGTTAAGTGGTTGCTTTGAAATCAATAATTGCTGCTGCCATATCCTAGCTAACAAGTAGCTAACAAGTCATTTATGCACGTTTAAGATTTTAGTTGTACTGTTTGTTTGGGTTTTTTTTTACTGCAAAACATTTTTTTTAAATAGCCATAATGACCACAAGAAATCTAATTTATTGAGACTCATGTTCTCATTAAAGAAACTTTTTCTAGGGATAACTTTCACATACAGTCAGCAACACATAACTTTTTCCAAACAGGTAGTCTCACAGATTTCCCACAAGACAAGGCTAATGTAATTTCACATCATCCAGACAGGGTCAGAATCATTTTTTAAATTAAAACTAAATTTAAACTGTGAAGGAGTGTAATTTCAAATCAAATACACATTATCTGGAAGGGAAAATTCTCACAGTTTAGCTCATCTGTCCTTGTCCTTCACATTGAAACTACCATCCAGCATTAAATGACTCACCACTGCTGAACCACGACACGACTGTTAATTTAGAAAGAAGCCTGTCTTTTGCAGTTAACCGGGAGTGAAAATGCCAGGCAGTCTGAAGGCATGAGCACGGTCTGTTTCTAGGGCAACTTTAAAATAACCTTATTGCCTACCTGCATGACCTGCAGCTTTCAGGATGCGTTAATGTACCATCCGTGTCTTTTTCTCCCGTCCTCTGCAGGAGTTCTCGCTGCCATCCATCACTCTTTTTGAGCGATGCGGGCTGCGTGGGAAGAGGGTGGTTCTAACAGATGGATCTGTCAACCTTCAGCTGGCTGGAGGCTGTGGCCGAGTCCAGTCTGTGCTGGTGGAAGGAGGCATGTGAGTACACTGCAAATGCTGGCTGGTAACTCACTCCGTAGGAATGTAAAGCAGCGAGCCAGCCATCACCAAGTTGTCCTCCATGTGTGTGTTTGACAGGTTCATGCATAACAGTCTGTGTGTGCTTCTCCTGGAGACCAAACCCACTGTGCTGTCAAAAATCTATTTTTTTTTTTCCAGCAGGGAACAAGTCAAACAAAGTATTATTCCTTACTTTTCATGCACAAATCCTTCAGTGGCCTATTGGCTATAAGCAGCTCGGCGTCTAAATCTCTGTTGTTTTTAAATTCAAAGGTTATCATCTGCCAAGTCAACATGTCAGATAGTCATTCCATAGCTCTTTGTGTATGGCGAACCACACCCTTGTCGAGCGCCATTGCTGTAATAACAAATCATAAAGTTACATAATAAAGGAGCTAAAGCTCAGCAGACAAAACAAGGTACTCTAAATTAAAGATAAAAGATTTCAAGATAATAAGCAGCAAGGTTGAGGTTGTGTGTCTAAATAAGTGGCTGCCTTTGTGTTTTCTGAATTGCCAGCAGTTGTCATTACATTTGTATTTAATGCAGATTTATTAGTGTGACAGGGAAGTGAAGGCAAACCAGTTTGGGCCTGAAAGCTTAGGCATGATGTTTCGTAGATTCAGAAATACTGGGTGCAGAGTGCAGGGTCAGCACATCTTGTATTTCAGCGTGGTACGCGGCAGCAGTGGCAGGTGGATAAATGATGCAAATCTGCTGCTGATGTGCGACATTCAGCCTGTAGGTGTGAGTCCATGCAGAGGAAATAAAGGGCTCACAGCGAGGCAGAGGTGTCTCTGGAGTGACACATTCCTGCTGCAGGAGAGACGGGCCATCGAGAGCCAAGTTGAAAGCAAAATTGGACGGCGGTGAAGCTCAGTACATTTTACAAGATTGTCTTTGGCAGAGTGTTGCTTGGAAGACAGGGGCTCTAAAATACTGCTGCTTTTAAACTGAAAAGGGGTAGGTTGAGTTTATAATATCAGAACAATTCCACTTTAGTTTTCCAGGATCAGAGAAAGGCAGAGCATATTAATATTTGTTCATGTCGACTCTCTTTGTGCTCTCTGGAGCATCCTCTAATCTCATGGCTAAATGTTACCTCCTTAGTCACATAAGGAAGAAGTTAATGAAGGAAACTGCCAAACTTCTCATCTAACTTCTAACTGCATATATGTAGGCTGTTGAATGATGAAAAATTAAACAAATGCAAGAGCAAGTTCTCAATTCTATGTAGGAAACACTCTGTAAACAGTATTTATCTTGGAGCTGATGCTGATTAACTCGTCAAAGTGCTAAATCACAAAAGCCAATAAGGAAGTGTTGTTTGTTCTGTACTTTCTTTTCTGTCAGGTGGGTGTTATACGAGGGAATCAACTACCGCGGTGCTCAGATTTTGCTAAAACCTGGCGAGGTGCCCGACTGGCATCAGCTCAGCAGCTGGCAGAAGATCGGATCCCTCCGCCCTCTTGTACAGGTACACACTGAGAGTTTGCTGCTTCAGAAAATCTGTACAGCACAGTGGTTGGTTATCAGTACTGCACTTGTACAACCCTGTCTGCACTGAGAAGAACAATCAAAAAAACACGTCATCAGTTTCACTAAGTCGTGATCCCTGTCATTCATTCAGTAAAAACATCAGTCCTGTGTATGTTTCTCCTGAGCAGAAGCAGGTGCACTTCCGTTTAAGGAACCGACAGACGGGGCTAATGATGTCCGTGACCGGCGATTTGGATGATGTCAAACTGCTGCGGATCCAAGAAACAGAGGAGACAGATGGTTTTGAGCAGATTTGGTTCTACCAGAACGGACATCTGCACTGCAAGGTACCAGGACGGTCATTATACAGCTAATCAATGTCAAGGGTCTGAGAAAGTTTGACCTGTGAAAAGAGCTACAAATTAGACAAGTTTTAGCAGAAGTGTGTGAGGAGATCACCAGTCAGCAGGTCCTTAGATCATCTTTAAAATACCTCAGACCAGAATCTGGGTTAGTTCTAAGGAAGGTGGAACCCAGGGCAAGACTAAGAGAAGAGACAGACTGGATTTCAGTTTACCTTCAGCCCCTTATCTACTCATGAAGTTCAAATAGAGTTAAATTAAGCACTATTTATAAGTACGAATGGTCAGTCTAATGGTATAGACTCTTATGAGAAATATCACTATCAAGTAACAGGCAAAATATTTTGTTATTAAACTGTGATCATTCTATCATGCATATTTTTTTTTTTTTTTTTAATCTAAAGTAATGAAGCTGTTAGGCCAGAGCTCATTAAGGGAGAATAACATTAACAACCAGTTGACAGCAGCTGAGAGCGAAACTGTCCCCTTTTTTAATGAATGGAATGAGACATGCTTATAAGCTCAGCAGCAAGGCTTGGCAAAAATAACAGAATAAACAAGAGGGCCGAGGGTCAATGAGTGCTGCTCAAAACAAAGATAGGGGAAAAAAATACCACAGAGAACGGACACATATTCCTCTGAGCTCCAAGCAGCAGCATTTTTTACGTCTGTTTTTTTATTTTTCACTCCAGGATAAATCTATTAAAACAGCACAACCACGGCTAGAGATAAAGAACTCAAAAATTTCTTCTGTGCAGCATAAGAACATTAAAATGGCATAAATAATAAAAAAGGAAATACAAAATGAATACTTGAATCAGTGTGTGCTGCAATTTTTCCAAGTGCACACTGGTATTAATAATACTCAGCAAAAATAGTGATTCTACATACTATAGATAATTTACTACTTACATTTTGAATTCGTTTCCATATTTCTCTTCTATCTGCTTTGTGTAGACAGTCTGCTGAAAAATCCCAAATTTTTGTCTCATGACTGTTGGTAGCAGCTAATGGTACACTGATTACATCAAAGAGAGCAGAATTTTTAGTTTTTTACAAGATCTGGTTCAAGTAAACTGTTTATTTTGGTTACATTTTAATTGGGATATGTATAGAAAAGTAATATTAATGAAATAGCACAATTTTAAGCTTAGGTATGGATAGGTTTCTCTACCAAGTGACACATGACATGATTAGTTCAAGTACCATAGAAAATCTGAAAACCTAATAATTCTGTTAGTTATTGTCTCTGAAAATTGTAATTTTGCCCCATCAGTGGGTTTTAAAGGTAAGAAGGGTCATCTGGAGCTTTTTCTTTTGTCTTTTAGCTGCTTATTAAACAAAAGAATGCCAGCTCTGTGTTTTCTGCTCTAATTATACTTGACAAACCAGAAACTTTGGGAGTTGGGAGTACCACCCAAAAACCTGAATTTGGCTACACAAGCAAACAAACTAATGCCTGCCTCAGTCTCCAGGTGCAAAGGGAGTAAACGAGTGATGTTGTACAGCTGCATGTATTCACAGTAAGGTGAACCAGACACAATGTAACACTAAGTGTAACTAATACAAAACACAGATGCAGCCTGTAGTCACTAACCGGTGAACAGAGACACTAGGGACACATTGGTATGCTGCTCATGTTAAATCACAGCTGCCCTGACTGCCAGACCTGCTGCGCTTTTAAGGCAGGTGTTGAGATTATAGCTGCAGTGGGATCAGAGCAGAGGACCGGGCTCTGATCCAATCAGAGGCAATCAGCTGACAGGAATAAGGGAGGATGAGGATAGCAGGCCTGGACGGGAGTTTGCACACACTGATTTAACAAAAACACAATCGATAGTCACCCAGAAACCAGAAAGGGAGGGGAACCCCAAGAGTGCCAACAGAAGCAAAATGAAAATCTCTCACTGACTCCTCTCCTCGTTTCCAGCTGTTGGAGGAGTGCTGCTTAAGTCCCAGTGGCAGCGTCACTATGGCAGGAAGCCGTGTGGGTCTCACACCAGAGCCAGACAACCAGGTCAACCTCTGGAGCATCACCCCAGACGGCTTCATCCGCTACACCCTCACCTCTGATCTCGTCCTGGAAGTCAAAGGTGAGCATTCAGATCTGGCATGATGTGTAAAAAGAAATAATTCTCTTCAGTGTTACAAGACATTGGATTGACTATTTGCACTACTAGCACTGTCTGGTATGAGTTTGCCATAGAAGGTTCAAATGTCAGAGTTACATAATAGTCATTGTCAGTCAAATATGCATACACTTCAGTTTTTTACAATAAATTTAGTTAAATCTGTGAGGTCCAAGACCTAAGGGAAAACACTAGAATTAATGAATACTCTGTTCCCACGTCCATTTAAGAGGCAGTAATTGTACTCTACAAAACTCTCTACTTAGAATGCAAATTCTATGCATTAATAACCGAGCCAGTATTATTATCATTTTGTGTCGAACCTCCTCCCACAACCTCCTGCAGAATTGAACAGGGCATTTATGTACAGTGACTCTGCAACGCTGTCAATTAGTGACACCTTGTGGACAAAATAATGCCAGTGTGGAAACATTAGGAATCATTCATTGCACTAAAAGTACTGCCTAGTGCACAGTCATTGGTATATTGCAAATAAAATATATGCAAAAGCTAACTATTGTAAATGACAAAGAATAAGAAAGATTTTTAAATCCATCAGTATGCACGTGTTCCATAATGTTAATATTATGGAACACGTGCCCATTTCAGGTGCAAATAAGACACCCGTTTTAAAAATTATGCGTATTTATTCAGAATAATAGTAGAAAAACTCCTATTTATCTGTATTTTAATTAGAAAACATTGATCTCTTTCAGGTGGCCATCACTATGACAAAAACCAAGTGATTCTGAACAAGTTTGATCCAAATAAACTACAACAACGGTGGAGTTTGGAGATTATATGAAAACATGAGCTGCTCAACTGGATCCCTGATATTCAGAGTCAGAGGCACAGCTCTGTTGGAGACTCAGCGTCAGGAGTTCGAGGGTTCGAGGACGAGGTGCATCATTGGAGCTGCTCGACATTTTGCTGCAGGGCAACAATAAAATTATCCAATGAAGAGGTCAACTTGGAGAGAAATGGATAATTTGGTCAGAATGTATTACAACCCTCTGAATGTACAACCAGCGGGGTCTTGAACTTGAAATGCTTGCTTATTTCACACTACCAGTAATATAAATTTAAGGTTTATGTTTTGTCTTTTCATTGAATAAATCTATTTCTACATTACTTTAATTAACTTAAACAGTGTTAACCCATTTTCATATCTTTTTATTTAGTGTCATGGTATACAGTACATACTGATGTACTTTCCAGCTGCATGCAACATGATGAAACAAAAAAATATTGTATCGTGTCTTTTTATTTTTGTTTGTTCAAAACTATACAGCCCAGACTCATTTTGTTTTCAGAATAACGAAAGTATTTTTGTCAATAAATTTCTTAAATACATTACATGGAACAGTAAACTGAGCTGCACTTTACTGAACAACAATGTAGAAACTAAAATGAGTGTTTCAGATTTGTTGTTTATAAGTTCTCAAAGGTTTAACGGACATATTCGTGTTCAGAATAAGTAGCTGTGTACGGCATCCACATAAAGTGAGACACAAGGTGATGATGGGAAAAGGGTTAGCGCTCGTGGCAGTTCTCAAACGACTTAACAAGGAGATTATGCAAATGAAAAAGAAAGAGAAAAAGTCACCTGTCTCGTAGTGCTGCTTCTTTTTGTAACAGACATATTTCATATTGGATAAATTCCAGCAAGTAACCAAATACCTGGTTACTATTCCCAGCTGGATTCTGACCTGAATGGCATTTACGGGTCAGCAGGTGGTAATTATAGTAACCCCACTGTGACATGAATGCAGCATAACTCAACCACCTTGTGAAAACTTCAAGACAGTCCTGGAGGGTGTAAGTTTTAACAAGAGCTGCAGCCTCCAGCACGCTCTCATTACGAGCACAAGTCACGCTTTCAGTCTGCTGCACAACACACCGCTACCTCTGGATAATACCGTCTGCTGCAGTCGAGTGTAGCCTTGCAGAGGTGAGAAGGATCAGAGCAGTAACTCTCCTGGCGCTTGCTTTCCTCTCCTTAGTTCTGTTTGGCTGTTTCTTGCACTTCTTGCTCCGACTCTGCAGTGTCTAAGCGGCTGCTCTGCAACAGCTCCTCAGTCTGTTCGTCGTCCTCCTCAGTCACCCTGACTACAGTCTTCCCTCTGGCGTGGCCCTGCTCCAACTTCTGGAAAGCCTGAGGCACCTGGGTGAATGGAAACTGGGCCTCCACGACTGGGAGGATCTACGATGGGACAGGCAGAAAAATATCAGGAATGTGAGCCGGAGATCAAGAAGTGTATCGTGAAACGATTACGAGATCAGACGGGCTAAATAGACTTTCAAAATGAGTTTTGGCTTTTTGTTTTATTTGGTGTGTGAATATGATGGTTGGAAATTGCTTTATTTCACAGCAGAATTACTATTGACAGATGGAAAATTAACTCAATTAGATGTATTTTTCTGCTGCAACCTATTCTAATGAGGTAAACTTGCTGCTTTACAAAATGAACTGACTGTACTATTATCAGTAATTGAACCCTACATCGAAGTGTATAGCCTCCAATTATTTCCCCACTGGATGTCATTGTAAAATCACATTACTTAACATATTCAGTGTAGCGTATAGCCTCAAGCCCCCTAATGCTACATCATCTCTGCTTTCATAGCTGCCTAATGTGAGAACGTGAGGGAGGGGTTTAGAATGTGATGAGGCTGGACAATCCTGTGCTAGTCCCACAACACAGGCGGCCGGGCTTGTTATTCTGGTCAGCATCTCTTGTCGTTAACAATGAATGGGGAGCGCGGTGGCGTCACTGGAAACCGTCCACACTTCTGACTGCAAATGGGACGTGTAGAGAGAGTGTGTGCATGTGTGTTTTGTGGGTAGGGTCGGGGGGTTTTGTTGCTGTGGGGGTCCGTAGGCTTCCCGCCACTGGTCTGAGTGTGCCGCTTGCTGTAAGCCCCGGGACAATAGGACAGAGGTCCCACACGCTTTTGCGAATGGCTGCTCAGCACTGTTTAAAAAATCCATTCACCGTCTCCTGGCGCCTGACTCAATCGCCCAGCAGCCAACCGTGCACGCCGACCAACCAGCATAGTGGGAACACGATGCCTTCTCCTTAACAAAGCTGCTGGAGGGCCTTGAATACAGGCATGTATGGAATCCCTGGTATGTTCATATTCACCGCCTGTATGATCGCCATCCCTGCATGTATTTCACTCTCAGACTGTGACTGATGTACAAATGAGAGAATTTCCATGAGGTTTCCCAATGGCAAGTATGTATGACACGAATAACAAGGCCATACAGTACCTTCCCTGCATCCACCAGCCGGCTGACCTCATCCAGAGCGGGCCCATCTGGAGCATAAAACCCCCACCTGTAGAAGACTCCGTTTGATAGTATGTTCTAGGAGGAGACCAGGGAGGAGGCAATAATTAGAAGTCAGGCAGGTCTGCGCCTCACAGCACACACAGAATAGTTATCTGGTAGAAAAAGATAAGGAGATCTGCATGCAAAGGTCTCCAGGGGTTCTGAATTGATCTTTGCATTTTCATAAATGTCAACAGGTTTCAGGTAATGCTGAAAATACAATGAAACAATTGTGTAAAATCTGAAATTGAATCAGAATGAAAAAAGCTACCAAGCAGTAACAAAAGCCAGTCCACACATCTGATCATCATTGTGACATGTGCAACATAATAAGCGTGAGAAAAAATTAACTGAATAGAATATATATATATAACAAATTTGCTAACAGACAAGCGAGTAAGCTAACTCAGCTACTGTAGAATACTGACGTTTCCAACCAACTGAAGTGGAGTTTTTCTTTGGATTACCCTTTACAATATTATTGGAAGCTCTATTTTACTCATTACTCATTGAGAAATATTAGCTACCATTGACTTAATTTTTAAAAAAGACAGATGAAGATGAGCATAAACAAAAAATCTAACAGAAATACAACTCAGTGCTGATTATTTCCCACTATTATGCTACTGATTAAATGTTTATGGTATGTCCTAAAAATGTGATATAACTAGTTAAAACTTAAGACTTTTTTCATAGCAGACATTTTAACATATTATAGTGGATAAGCCAATCAATATCATGAATCATGGCTGCATTTCATTGAGTGTTTCATGATTCAGGGCCCTCGTATTATGCTTGCTGATCTACTGGCTGACCAGGACACCCTAATGAAACACAGAAACTATTACGGTTGGCGGCATCTATGTTTTTTCCTGCTATGACGAACAAACATTCAGTTATAGAAGAGAAAAACACCCCCATGTCCCTAACTGGAAATACAACACTGCGTGATTTTTGATGAAAACATAAAGCTATATGACGTCACTTTGCCACACCTGCAAGTCTCTGGTAAAATTACTCTTGCTCGGGTAAAAAAACAAACAGTTCAATGCTGCCACGAAGCTTAACACTAGAGGGCTCAGTTGCGCTGTGATCTCCCAGATGGAAAAGACTCGCTGTCCAGAGCTGAGCGCTGAGGGTGTGACTGCTGCGACCGAGCCGCCAAACTGACCAGCTGGCTGCTCCCATGGACAAAGGGGGCTCGGAGGCTTGGCAAAAAACACACAAACACTGGTATTTGCCGGGGGGAGATAGTCGGCCACAATCTGAACAAACACCAAATACTGCTGGTTCAGCAGCAAACGCATGCACACACACACACGCACACTGCATCGACTCTGATGCCTACACAGTTACACACTCATCCACACAGTTTCAACACTGCCAGCTGTGCTCTCACTAGCGCCTGAACTGCCCCGGACAACTTGACTCAGTCCACAGAGCAGCTCCACCCTCCCCTCGTCTGTTCGTCCACCACCCTCATGACATGAACCTCACCAACAGAGCAGACTTGTGCTCATGCAGACGCTTTTAACGCTCAGATTCTCACCTCACCTGCTCAGATTTATCACGCCCTTCAGCACATATTTCTAAAGACCAAGCATGAGCCAAAGGGAGAATAGGCCACAAGGCTAAGCCAAGTATTTACATGATTTTTCCCACCCAACCTCACCCGAACTTCAATTCATCTGATCAACTGAATGGAAGTAAAATGCAGCAGAAGCTTCTATTTGCTGGAACAGGTGTGCACCCGTAACACAGAACTGTCTTTCCGTGCCACTGGGGATCAAGTATGCCATGTCAGTTTGGGAGCACCTGTAGTCCACACCCAGGCCACTGGCTTCATGACAAACACAAGGCTCAGTGCATTTTGTAAAAACAACTGAGCAGAAAGGCCTCTGTTTGTGAGGCAAGCGGACATGCGTGTTGGATCATTAACAACTGTGTAATCTCTCACATCAGTATTACTCATGTTTACCTGAATGGCTTTACTGTGAAGGGTGAAGCCGGCATGAAGCGTCCCGTCTAACAGGCCCATGGAGTCGGTGTTGAGGAGTAAAGGCGTTACCAGCGTGACATATTTTGCCCCAGACCAGGGCTTCAGCAGGCCCATCGCATACTCCTCTGTATCTCCACCCACACCGTCCAAAACAACATCAAACCTGTGGGTGCGAACACAGTCAGACTTAGAGAAATCCTGTTGGACAAAGGTTTAAACACTAAAAATCTAACAAGCTGCTACATTTGAGACCCCTGTGGGCTTTTAATTTGTTAAAATCTAATTATCTCATGTCCACATGGCACTGACTGCACCCATTTAAATGCCAGGAAAAGATAATTGCTTTGTCTTCAAGCTAGGGCCAAGGTTTACCAATTTTGTTCTGGGGGCAGGAAAATAAGTGAACCAGCATCCTCTCAGACCTTAAGCTCTGGTTTCCATGGAAACTAGAAAATGAGTCAGTGAGCAGGTGTGCCATGCTGACAGGAAGATGTTTACCACATTTAGGGTGTTTATGGGGGGAAGCGTACATAATTTCAGCAGTCCTAGATGATTACTTTTCATTAGCACCTTTATTGGACTGGCACTGACTCTAATGATGCTTCATCAAAGAACATTTTGCTCCAATCTGTTTCTTAAGAAAAAAAAAACACTGTAACCACTTTACACATGATGTAAGGCACAATTTTTATAGTCTGTTTACCTCTAAAAAAACACAACAGCAAAATCTTACTTGTCCATGGTTTCTAGTTTTTCAGCGATATCTCCCGCTGTGTAGTCCACCACCTCGTCAGCCCCGAGCCCTCTAACGAGGCCTTCAGCATTCTGAGAGCACGTAACGGTTACGTGGGCTCCCCAAGCCTTCAGTAGCTGGTAGAACGTAAAGGAAGAAAACCGATAAATCGGCACAGCAGGGGGCCGTACATTCTTGCAGGGTTCAACATTTGTTAAAGACACACGCAGGCACGGCTGCAGGAATAAACTTTGCCTTACCTGAATGGAAAATGTTCCAACACCTCCTGATCCTCCAGTGATCAAAACTCTAGGAGGAGAAACCCCAGCAACCAGAGGGTCATTCAATTACTGTGTGACTCATTTAAAACGAAGCTACAAAAAGAAGTGGGAGCCTCGGGGGGTGAAAAGGGATTTGCTGGATTGGAAGCTATTACATTAGAGGAGAAGTGGAAGTTCCATTAGGTTACTCATCAGGTTAAGTTTTTCTTACAGTCTACGGTTTAAAAGCAGGATTTTTTGATGCCAATTAGAATGAAACACGAGACCAGTTGAACTACATAAATGAAAGTGTTGGAGAACGTCTCATTAAAGTCATGGTCTGCATGACTGGACTGACTTCTTAACAGGAAAAGAGCACATTTAAATTCTAAGACCCTAATGAATTAATTCAAGGATTACAGTTTGTAATAGCACTCAGGGACTTCTCACTTCTTCCTGCTTCACACCTCTCTTGGCAAAAGGGTCAGATACAAAGTTTCAGGCTGATGCTTGCCTTTTATTTGAAGCGTTGTCTCTGCAAAGACCACCTGCATTCACAAGTGCAGACAGAGCAGTGTTGGCTACGTAGGGGATGGACGCCGCCTCGATGTGACTCAATAACTTTGGCTTGTGGGAAACCTGCAAAAAAACAGCCAGACAGACAGACTGAATAGCTAGAACTATATTAATATGTAAAAAATCTTTCAAATTAGCAATTCAGAAGCTAAGATTAATCACCAGAGCTGTTGCGAGGGAAGCTAGCAGGAGCAGCTGAATAAATGAAGTACAATGCAGCAAGAAAGCACTGGGCAATTTGTATGTCCCTGTAATTGCTGCCACAGTGGTGACTGCAACCAAACAAACTTAATCCTAATTACTTCTTACACAGCACCATTACATAACAGGGTGCACTTCTTCCAAACTTTTGTTCAGTATGTTTTTTTTTCCAGTTAAAATAAGACTTCTCAATCAGCTTTTTCCATTTGTTTGGAAACATCCTGACAGTAAATTTAAATTACTTTAATGTCGAGGCAGCAGTTTAATTACACACAGTGAATTTATTGTAACAACTCCACTCTGCAGACGGTAGCTTACCTCATACTCTGTCAGAGTCACAAATTCTGCCAGACTGCCTTGTTTCCATGGGGGTACGGCAGCCCACACCTGGAAGACAAATGACATTTAACACGCTGAACACAACTCAAATTAACCACCTACTCGCAGTCTCTGATTTTGGTTAATCGGCTATTACGCTCTCTGACAACTCTTTCGGTCGTTTCTTGTAATTAGTCTTTTCCAAAGATATTTTTAAACTTGTGGAACACAATTACTCGAAGAGTGCATGTGGAAATTTTTACTGCTCTATTGTTCCATTATTTAATCACATTCACTTTAAGCTGAATTTGCATAATTACCTTTCTGTCTGCCGGAAGACTGTAATGTGGATACGTGGGAGACAGCACAGCAGAAGGCTCAAATTATTATGAGTCACACACAAGTGATGACCGAGCAGAAACAACTTGATCTTTCCTCTAAGAAAATGTATGTGAGTGACTCAGCTATGGAGGAGTGTGGATTTGGGGCGAGCAATATTACAATAAATACCATTACATTTTAGTAACATCATCTCTTTTCTCTTAGTGTTTATCATACGGCAGCTACATCTTTAACAGTTTTTGAGTGCTTTGAAATGGTGGTTCCAAACCTTTCAACATGTGACCCCTTAAAATGAAGTAATGTTCACCTATAGTCTCTTATTACCGGTTGCATATGTCTGTGTTTTTTGTTACCAGATGAACCAAAGAGTGATTTATCCCCTATTTTATGCAAATATATTTTTATTACAGTCATACAGTGAGTCACAAGGGAAACAAGCAAATAATGAAGAGCACAAATATTTTTTCTCCCTTACTATCCAGCTTATCATCTCAAAATTAGAATCAGAATTGGTAGCTGGGAACCTCTGTGCTCAATCAGCGTGGAAACTGTGGGAAATACAGGGGGTCCTTAAGGAGGTCCATAGGGTCAACGTCATAATTCAGAACTCCAGCAAAAATGTAAACAAAGCCATTACATGGATCATGGTATCGATCAGTTCTTTAGGAAAGTCATGAATACCAATGACTTTCATGCATGTATGAGTCATTTTATAAGAAAATAATATTGTAACAGACTGATATTGTTGTTGATGTTGAGGTTTCAATGTTTATTGTTCAGTTTGAAATTTACCTAATGTCAGTGAACATACCACTTGCCCACTAGTGACCAGTTCTGACGTAACAACGAAACGCCGTAGGTCGAGGACGTTGTAAACCGAGGACCCCCTGTATTCACAGTATTGGATGTTCACATGACTTTTGATTCAATGCGATGAAGAAACTTCCTTTCGTTTGCTGCATTACCCACAAAACAGATTTTCTGTTTGGTTATTTTGCAATGTCAGTTATTTTCTATACGATATACTGTGCAACATTGCACATTATCTGGTCTCTTTATTAGGTACACCTATACAATTTAACACAATCTATTACAACAGACATGCCATGAATTTTACATTTAGGTAGATTATGACATTCATTTTTAAGTAACACTGTCAGAAAGGTCCCACTTCAGTCATTGATTAAACCCTTACAAATGCATCTTTGTGTATTTAGAAGTTGTGTTTTTCATGAAAATAATCTGTCCCTGCCTTAAAAAGATTTAAATGTAACTTTAAATCCTCTATTATGTGCAGATCTACACATTCCTGCCAATTACAACTTTGCTAAAACACTGTAAAACTACTCTGTGACACACAATGCCAAGCTATATTATTGGAGTAATTGAGGCATACATGTTCAACCAGGGAACAGACCCTGAAAAGAAAAAATTATATGAAATGTTCACCCCACAAGATGACAGGGTTGGCTACTTATGTTGTCATGTATGAAACTCATGGTTGGACACATGCTTAGTCATGTTGTTGACTGCTTCTTTTGCTCTAAACACATATAAAAAAAATACACTATATGCACATGATAACACAGTAAAAAACTTTGTTTTTACTACAGGGAGTCTTAAATTTGGTGTTAGCCTCATGTGTCTTGTTGAGGTCGTAGGTACTGGTGATGTACTGGACTGGATTATATTCAGATGTGATCATAATATTTTTTCCTATCCAAATGGGATAAGAGGCAAAACTGCAGAAACACATCAGTTAATTAAATTCCAGGTCAACGCCATTGCAAAGCACTTAACAAGTATTGTTGAGATACTTGATATGTGACAGGATCAGAGGAAAAAGAACTGAACATTATTATCTCAGTGAAGGTTGAAATTCAGTCTGCGCTACATTTTTCAGGTGTACCTAATAAAGTAGTTACTTTGACATTATGTCCAACTCCTACTCTTGTCGTCCTCCTTACTGCCAACTCCTAACCTTTTGTACTCTTTCTAAAAGATGGGTGTGCAGTGCAGTGCAGCACCTACCTCATCCCCTGGAGTAAAGTGGGTAACCTCAGATCCACAGTCCACCACTACACCGGACACATCCCGACCAAGAATGAGGGGAAACTCATTATCAGCGCTCATCACAGAAAATGGATCCCTTCTTAACTTCATCAATTTAGCTCCATAGCCACCTGAAATGAAGGAAGTCAGCAGGTATGTTTAAAAAAAGTCAACTACAAATCACTTATTGTCTGTTTATTCTTATTACGTTGCTTATGGGGAGCATTACGTTACTTTTTTAGGAAATACATTTATAAGTGACACTTACCCCTCATAGATACATCAAGAGGGTTAAGACTAGCTGCATAGACTTTAATCATCACCTCACTAGCGGAATTGATGGTGGGAATGGTGACTTCCTCTGTGTACCTCAGGACCCCATTAGTGCCATACTGATCAATGACCCAGGCTGACATGCAGCTTTGCAGTCTTGAAGGTGAACTGGACAAATTCCTCCTGAAGCACACACTGCATCCTGCCCTGGATAATGTTTTTATCGAGCCTGCTGCCTTCGCGTTGATCAAACACAGGAGACTGGTTGAAGCCATAGCTCTGACCGAAGCCATGTGAATCGTTCTTTCAGCTTTCTGTGCCTACAAGGTCAGCTTTCGATACAGTTTGACATTTAGGACGCTTGTCACCAATACAAGCTAGCTAGCTGCCAAGCTAGGCAGCTACACGGCTAACATTAGCATGTCCGGGTTGTCATCGCGCAGCACACACGTACCTAACAGGTTAAATAAAGAAGCGACAACGCATTTGTGTACTAGTAGGGTGTTACATTTAGCTAAATAAGGAACCGCTGTTGCAAAAATCCACAGTTAACACACCATTCGCCTACTAAGCATACAACAACATGTTACCAAACAAGCTAACCTTTGAACTCACATCGGTAGCCAATAAGAATTCAGTAGCTAAAAGTTCGCACCAATAGTAGCTGAGAACAGACTGACGTATATTAACACTATGTAATACATGTGTGCATTTTACAGGTACTTTCATTTAGTATTGAATTTGTAAAGTCTGTCTTGTTTTCAATACAGTTTGAACTAGTGATTGACAATGTGTTTTTTTTATCCTTAAATGCTGTGCTAAAGCAGGGCTTTTTTTTTTTTTTAAACAAACTTCAAACACAATCTTTGATGTAAAAAAACAAAAAAAACTTATTTTTGCACATCCTAAATAATGTAGAACAATTTCACTGTATTTATTTTATCATGTCATTAATGGACTGTTTTGTCCTAGATGTTAATAACAACAACAACAATAATAATATTGTATTTGTCTTGTACGTTTAAAAGCAATATGACGGACAACACAAAAGCAGGACAGTCATAAATTAAAAATGGATATGTTTTTTTTTTAAAGGGAACAAAAGCAAAAATGCACAGTAGAGTTTGTCAATAATGATAATAAAGGCAAGTAAAATATCTAAAGCAATAAAACCTTCACAGTCGAATCAAGTCAGTTATTTAAAATGCAAACAGCCATTGTGTCAAAGTGCTTTCTAGCAAGAAAATAAGATTGCCATTGCAAATTTACCTGACAAGTTTAAATATTAAGGATAAGACTCTACAATATTATATAAGCTACAAATTTATCTGACTAAATTAAATATCAAAGTTAAGATCGTTCAGTGTTATTTATTATCCAAATTTACTTAGCAAGTTTAAATATTAAGGTTAAAACTCTACATAATGAACAGTGACATTTAAGATAAAATTATGAAGTAATCTAAAACAAAAAACATGTTTTTGCTGTTGCTGTTTTTTAATGAATTGCTGCAGAGTACCAAACCAAAAAACATCAACAAACATAAACCTCTATTAGAGGAGAAACAACTGAATTGTGGCGGCTCCACAGAGGCTCAGACACAAAAACCCATCATCTAGCAATAATAGTTTATTATCATAAAAATGCCAGTGTACATGAAAAAATTATAACCCAATATGCTTGAGAGGCCCACTCAACACTGAAATGACTGCTGAGTGCTCCATCAGCTGGAGACAAATGAGTGGAATACATGCCAGTGTAGCAAAGGCTAATGGACAGAGCACATATCAGTAAAGATAGCAAATGCACACAAGACACTATTTGTTTATGCTGGAGCAATACACATGGGGTTGTAAGCGGGTTTGTTTTAATGTTTACATGACACTTGATAGTTATAACATGGCATTAGCTTCTCACCGGATGTCTTGATGAATATTCATTTGAGGAATGTGGTCACAAACAAAAAGCTCTCTCAATGCATGAGCCACAGCATTGGCCTTTTAATTCTTAAAGAGGAGTTGCTCCTCTTTAACCTCGTTATGATAAAGATGGCAGGTTGGCTTGAAACAAACCAGCTGTCTCGCTGTTTATCATCACGCATCACTGTCTCTGCTACAGGAGCTGCATGGCTTCAAATCAGGAGCCCTCATGAGGCATGAAGCATCTTAGTTGCTGTCCTTATTATTAGGCCAGAGAAAAAAACCACACTTGTCTCATGCAAGTGACATAATCAAGAGGAACCGATGTTCTCTTCTTTTTCCAGAATCTGAAGGGAGAGAGGTGCGAAAAGAAAGAACAAGGTCCTGTGGCTGCGTGATCATGATTCAGCATGAAACCAGGCAACAAACAGCACCGTCATTATGATCACAGCTCCCAGGGGAAAGAGGACACAGTGGAAATTGGGCGCTTTGTCTATGCTGGCTCATTATAGCCAGTCTGTCTAATGAATTATATTCCTGGCTGCTGCTCAAAAAAACTTCAATTTCATGTTACTGAGTGCAAAGGGGTGTCATCTCTCCAGAGCAGCACTGTGATAAAGATGAGCACTATTGAAATGTTCTTGTTGATCAGGACAAGTCTGGCTCTGAGAGCAGCATTTTGCCTTAAATTGGTCTTTTTCCGGAGGGTCATTCTTTCACAGAAACTCCATGAGTAGCTTTTCTAGGGCTCCTTTCTATCTTGGGACCTGTGGCCCACATCGCATGGTTGGTCTAAAAATTATTGCTTTGATCTAATTTCATTTGGTGGTTGTGTGGAAAGGGCTGTCAAATAAGGCAATTTTAATCCTCCTTTGGGTCGACTGCAAACCAAAAAATTAAAAAAAAACAACAACAACTGCATATGTCATAGCAAAGTGATGCTACTGTTGTCCATTGCATTCACTATATACCCTTTCCACTTTCAAGCTCTTCCCTGGGTAAAACAAACCAACTGGCAGCAAATCTCCAGATGCTTGACACACTGTGGCTAAACACTGTGAGCCTGCCGAGAGGTTTGGGCATGAATGGCTACTCATTGCTTGGATAATGATCACATAAGACTTGTTTATTATGTGACAGACCAGCTCCTTCTGAGCCACAACAGAGAGGAAGAAAAAAAGGACTGTGCACCACAAGCTCTCACTAGCGGTGGTCTGAGATTATATTTTTAGAATGAACGATTGGTTTCTCTCCTTGGTAACTGCCCCATTTTTTTCCCCTCGAATAGGTCACAGAGGATATTAGCTGTGATGAAGAGGAAGGTAACCTGAAGATTTCATTATGCTTCTTTGTTTACATGAATCTAAATGCTGCCAAATTAACTGGATTTCCTGGAATATGCTCATTTTTGTTGCAGGTTTACAGCAGGATATGTATTTAATGAGCTTGACCACACAGGTGATCCAGTTTTTTTTTATGTGCAGTGTGACTGGGTTTTCTTGTTTGTGTATCCCTCAGAGGCACATCAGTGAACATGAATTCACAGCAGGGGTTGGACACTAGACAGGACAAACACACCTGGTGCATATGATCTTGTTAGCGCTCTTCAGGACATGCAGGAAAATGTAAGTTTCCATATGCTCATGTATGATTTTCCACATGTGAAGGTGTATTTTAAAATGTGGGTTTATGATCTTATGTTTCAAAATTTCAAAAGCAGTTGTCAGATATTTACCAGACCATTTACCAGACACTAAGGCACTAAAAGAAGTCATATGTAAATACAAAGTTTGCTTCTGCGCAAACATTTGCACATTCTATGCAGTTACATTTTAATAAAGGTAAATGACGCAGAATGCACGTGCACGGTCAAAAGAAACCTATTACTTCGACAGGTTTTGTATAATATATGGTGATGTGAAATCAATAAAAGAATGGAAGAATCAAGAAAGAAATTTTGATATGGTGAATGATTTCACAGTAATCTTGACAGAACAGCTACATATGGGGAGCCTTTTAGGTCAAAACTGAATACTTCACATGCACGTATATATGTATATTGCTACTAAGAATGTACATGACAGTATCCATGGATGAGCAAGTTAAGTATTCAAATTCTGTCCTACATGACTTCCCATAGATACAAAATGCATATCAACATAAATGTTTAAAAAGTTCAGTATTTAATAAATTCAAAATGACATGATTAAATACTGCATATGATCATTTGAATACATTTAGAAATGTATATTTGAATGTAGTTTTTTTTTATTTTTTTTTTATCATTTATATTTTCTTTTTCACCTTGGATCATGACTTAGTCAAAGGGAAGAAACAGTATTCACACTGTCAACCAGTTCCTGTTGGCTGGAGCAACAAAGACACAGACTGCCTCTTTATAGAGATCTGTCAAAGCATTTCATGTAGCTCAAACATACAAAGCCTGTCCAAAACAAAGTTGCCACCTGGATTTTACTAAGCAAATAGATAAGAGCCTTCCATTGGATAATTACTGCAGTGATGAATACGTTTCAGCTGCAACAACTTATTTAACTCTAGATGATGCAGTGAGGAGCTTCTCATTTCTTCAACAACCATGTTGGAAGACAAATCCTGTGGTCATGGAAAGGATGTTAATCTGTCTCAGAAGGGTCAAATTATTGGCCTGCATCAAGCAAAGAAAACAACTAAGGAGATTTCTGAAACTACTAAAATCAGGTTAAGAACCGTCCAACGCATTATTGTAACCTGAAGGACAGTGATGAACCATTGTCTTCGAGGAACAAATGTGGTCGTTCATGTGGTCTGATGAGTCCAGATTTACCCTGTTCCAAAGTAATGGGGGCACCAGGGTAAGAAGAGAGGCAGATGAAGTGATGCACTATCATGAGACGTCATTTTCACACATGGATTGTCCTCCACAGAGTCCAGACCTCAGCCCCATTGAGTATCTTTGGGATGAACTGGAGAAGACTTTGCGCAGCGGTCAGACTCTCCCATCATCGATACAAGATCTTGGCAGAAAATTAATGTAACTCTGGACAGAAATAAATGCTGCGACTTTGCGGAAGCTTAGCGAAACGATGCCGCAGCAAATTTGTGCCATACTCAAAGCTAAAGGCGGTCCAACAAAATATTACAGTGTGTGGAATTTTTTTTGGACGAGCAGTGTATCTATAACAAGAGTCTAAAGTTCTACAAACAGCAGTGATTAGAACTAGAAGGTTTAAAAACGTATGCAAATAAGAATAAAAGACTCACAAACTAATCATTGTTTAATTTAGTTCATTTTCCCAACTTGTTTGTAAAAATTAAGTTCAGAAATACAGACCAAAGAGAACAGCAGAATAAGAGTTTGCTCTGAGGTTCTTTGATCCAAACTCACCCTCAGCCTACTTGTTTAGCCAACTAGGTAGAAATCCTTTCTCCAAAATATAACATGTTCTTATACAACTAAACTGCATCCTCAGCGTTTTTTCTCCCAGACTGCATTTGCTTACATAGTCACATATTACAAAAGCATTTTTCATCAAGATATCTTGGCCTTTTATTTTATTGCGTTTAGATTGGGATGAACTCGTCACCCTGATCATGGAAAGGTCACGTCTTACCCAAAACCACGATATTTTCTGAAATCAAACCAAGTAGTTTTGCTATCTAAACGTCACCAAACTTTTAACACCTGGTTGAAGCTGTGAACGGGTGGATTCTAACCAGCAGTAACAACCTCGGGTGAGTAATGAAGCGAGCGTGGAAGTCACAAAAGCAGCGGTTTTGGTTTCTAATTTCCCCATTCATGGTAATTGTATGGGAGGTTTATTACAAAACTCACCTGTCTAAATGTAGTTATGCATAATTAACATCATCGCTGCTTCATTTATCTTTGTTTAAAACCTAAACATTTAACCCAGAGCATAATATTTTTGTAAACCTAACCAAGGAGTTTAGGTGCTTACACCTTAACTAAACAATGAGTAAAATAAAACTGTAAACGAAACTCAAGTCTGAGAACAATTGTCCCATGTAGGATGTGAACCCAGTCAAAGTGAAAGTCCTGTTGCAAATTTACGCCTCCAAACTCCCAACGCAGACTTTGTGGCTCGATCAGCCTCTAAGTGTTTCCTTTTGAATCTAAACCTCAGCTTTCAGGAAATAAGTACATTTCATTCAGCACGTATATGAGAATGCAGTTGAGTTGTACGGGGATGTAACTGTTGTTAGACCAGGTTGGTAAGCAGCATGTCCAGCCTTGTAAAGCTACTGTCATTGGAGCACATTTATTTCCAGCAGCAACGTCGAGATGATTGAATCCGAATTACTTTGACGTTGCTGTTTACTTTGTAGCTAACAGGATTGAAAGAGCTAAATTATTCATGCTTTAACAATAAACACTTGTTGAGCTGACTTTTTTTTTTCTTTCTTAAGAGAAAACTTTGGATTTTAGACATAAGATTTTCAGGGGTGCTTCAAATGAACTTCAGTCAAACTCCTGGATTAAAATAAGAATGACAAAATCTCAGAATTTTAAAAACTTAGGGCTTCATATATTATAAGATTAAAGACTTTCCAATGGAAAAAAACCTGATGACGGGTGTCAACACACATGCAGGTGCACGTACACACCGAGGCCAGTCCAAAGCTGTAGAACAGGAAGCGCAGTGAGCTCTGCTCATCTGTCAGATAGCATCTTATCTGCAGGCTTCCTCCATAGTGCAAGGACAGCATTGGAAGTATAATGCACTGTATATTCTGTTTATCCTAGGGATTAGGCTGAACTACACTGTATACGCTGACGTCAGAGTTATTGCTGTAAGTTTAACTCTGACTGATACACATCCACATTCACAGCCAAATGACTTTTTGTCTAAATCCAGAGGCAGAAAATTTTACAAAATAGGTCTTTGTTTCTGTAGATATTAAAACACAAGTAAGCTTTGAGACTTGTTAACTTTATGTTCTTTATGGTCTTGTTTCTTATATCATTCCTATCTTTGAGTTTGTCAGTCTATATATACTATGCTGAAGAATGTGTGTATCTGTGTGTGGGTCAGAAGACTGACTGACCTTGGTGTGCACAGACCATTAGATGCTCCCTTCCTCTGCGAAGGTCTTATCTCTTTTGCTCTCACACTCATAAATTAGAAATCTCTATCTCTGCTAGGAAGGAAGAAAGATAAACACTTCAATGTAACTTCTTAATGAGAGCTGGCATTGTATTAGTGTCTGTACCTGTTTTTCTTCCTGGGAGGTGTGTGAGGCACAGAACTGTCTGTAAAGCTTGATTGTTTTTTTTATTCTTCCCTATGCATACATTAGAGTTATTGCAATAATTGATTAATGGATGTTTGTGATTTACCCATTGCCACACCACCTTTATACAAACAACTGTCAAATTTAGTTCTGTAGATACATAAAGATGACATTTGAATGTTTGAATCTTGGGACAGAAACTTGAATGTAATCCAAAGTAAATATTTACAGTAAAAATGTATTTACCCAGAAACAGGTTCTTTCATTTATTTGACAGTGTTGATTTAGGCTCCCTGCTGACTACAAATGTACTTAGACTAAGAAAACAAAGGCCTTTAAACAATTACTTTTAAGCTCGTGTGTGTCATATGTAACTCCTGACCCAGTTAGGTCAGTATATTTGTATTTATGTTGTGAGTCTATCCCTGTGTATTGTTACTCACAGTGAAGTGAGTACAGCCTTAAGATTTTATTTGTGCTTGCATGGAACCACACATTTAGACATTAAAATGCGCACAAACAAGAACTACCACTTCTGTAGACAGTTCGAAGCGTCAGGACCCTCAATCCTACAATTAAACCTTAACCACCAAATTAAACATCAATTACTGTCCTAATCTTAAAGTAAGGCATTAGTTTTTTGTCCTTATAAATCCCGTATTGGACCCCTTTTCAGCAAATTAATGAAAGTCTCACATGTCCCCAGAATGTGTTTTAAAATTTTTCAGCTCAAAATACTGCAAAGATGGTTAATTTCACTGTATCATGCCTGGTTTTATGTTCTAAATGGTCTGTTTCAGTGTCTGTAGCTTTAAATGCAACTAAGCTGCTGTGGCCCACACCCTCTTCAGGAAGAAAACTCTCTCTGTGTCTGTGATTCACAACAAGTAGCAAAGCAGTTGACTGAACTCCTGCATATATAATTTGTCAGACAGCGGCGCATTTCTAAAATCAGTAATTTAGCAGTGCAAACTTGGAAACGGCTCGTACGTGACTGACGGTTAATGTGTATTCTTAATGGACTACTAATTCTTGCTTGTTCCGTTGTCTGTCAGCAGAAACAGAAAAAGATGCAAATTAGAACAGCTTCATTAAAAATGCAGCAATATTAAAATGCAGTATGTGTGAACATAGAGAGCAGCAAACAGATGTAAAGGTCTAAAACCAGCTGAGTTGAGGTTAATTAGGCTTCATTAGTATAGCACTTTTCATATAAATGCAATGTAACACAAAGTGCTTTGAAGAACAAAAGATGTAAAAAGGCAATAAAAACAATACACCCATGTCACCCTCAACAAACATTATGTTACAAATGAAAGACTCAATAAAACAGGGACTAAGGAACTGAGGAAACACTATCACTAAAATAAATACAGTGTGGAAACACCAGAGGCAGGGTAAGTCGAAGTGCAGGAAATAAGACGATAATGAAAAGTGAAGTAATAACAGAGAAGTAAAATACAACTAAATGTTTACATAAATAGACAAAAAATGAATCAAATCTGTTTTTAAAATGGTAAAAGAAAATAAAGATGTTAAATAAATAAAATCAATCAAAGGCAAGGCTAAAAAGGTAGGTCTTGGCTTTGCTTTTAAAAATGTCAAAGCTCTGCTGATTTTCAGGAAGTCTGTATCAGAAATGTGGGCTATAATAGCAAAAGGTTGTCTGATTGTGGGTGTTTATTTTAACTGTTGGTATAATTGAAAGGTCACTACCAGAAGACCTCAGGGCCCTATAGGGTTCTATAGGATAAAAGCAAATCTGATAACTGGGTAGGACCAGGACCACTGAGAGCTCTATAAAAAACAACATAAGAACCTTAAAATCAGGTCTGAGACAGGCAGGTAGGCAGTGCAGAGGCTTTAAAATTGGTGTAATGTTTGCTGCTGGGTGTTGAAGCAATTGAAATGAAGATATATATTCTTCCTTAGGGAGACAAGACAGGAGAGTTTTACTGTCGTCAATCCTGCAGGTAATAAAAGCATGTCGTAGTGCAGCGCTAGCCAACACGGTGCCCGCGGGCGCCTGGTTGCCCGCAGAGACCACGTGAGTTGCCCCCAGCACCTCCTAAAAATAACACTCCATGAAATTCCCTATAAAAAAATTATAAAAAAAATATAGTTGCTGTTATTTTTAAATCGGAAATACTTACATTAATGCAGATTTTAAATTACAACATTTATTTTTTTATATATTTATATATATATATATATATATATATATATATTTTTTTTTTTTTTTTTTTTTTTTTTTTTTATAAAAACAACAACGTCTTCGGTGTAAATGAACTTCGACCTTGTCCGAGTCAAAGTTCACTGCGCATGTCCAATCACCACGTCACTCTGCTGAAGCGTCCGGACGCAGACACTTCAGGAAGCTAGGTGTGGTTTTTACACCCAAAACATGACAGAGAAGTGAAAGAGAAAACACTATTTTCACGATGACGGGAGGAAGAGTTCTTTTTCACGACAGTGAAAGATATGCGTCCTATTTGCGGGGCGACTATTGCGTCGGCAAAGCGGCACAATGTGGAGAGATGCTACTTTAGCTTCCATGCTAACTAGCCACCTGGTAGCGCACATAGACTGTATGCGCACGACGGACAGGAAAAGCCCCGGACTTAAAGGCAGCTTTGACATCTGCTACGCGGCGAAAAGTTTCTTCGTGGAGAAAAATGTACCATTAGAAAAGCTTGTTTCAGTGACGACAGAGGGGCTCCTCCATGACGGGTCGGCATGCAGGCTTCATTGTACGATGCAGAGGTGATCCAGACTTCCCAACATTCCTACATTACCACTTCATCATTCACCAGCAGGACATATGTATGTACAAAAGTGGCTGGATTTGATCATGTGATGACTCGTGTCATGAAGATCATAAATGGCTCCAAAGCCAAGCAACCCAGGACATTTAAGGTGCTGCTGGAGGAGCTGTCAGCTGAACATGGTGACCTGTTACTACACACAGAAACCCTATGGATCAGCAGCGGAACAGTTTTGTAGCGTTTTTTGTCACTATTGGCCGAAATCAAAGAGTTGATGCAATCCAAAGGGGAAGACATCTCGCTGCTTGAGGACACTGAGTGGATTCTTGCCCTTGCATTTTTAACGGACATCACTGGGAAACTGAACCATCTGAACTGTGAGCTGCAAGGTAAAGGTAAGACATGATAAGCTCTGCAATGCCAGGCTTCCCACTAACACACATTTACAGACAAAGAAAGAGGTAACATGTTGTCATTCAGAATACCGTGTCGTTACACCAAAATGTGAAAAATAATTTGTTGAAAACATGTAATGATTTGTTGTTATGATCTGTTAAAAATGTTGCAATGCTGGTGAAAAATGCTGGTGATTAGTACTAATGTGATAGGATTCATTTCAAAATGTGAAAGAGTTGATTTTTTTTCTTACATAACTGATAATTTGTACAAACATGGGACAGAGTTCATGAATTGTTCAAAAATGTTACAAAGGTAGTGGTTTGCACAAATGAAACATGATTTAATAACAGTTAATGATTTCCTAAAAATGTTAGAAGTGATAATTTGCACAGAAATGTAACTGGTGTGATTTTGAACAAAATGCTGCAAATATGTTGATTCATACAAAACTGCCAAGAAAGATATTTACCAAAATTTCAGAGATTGGATACCTCTGACTTTTAAATATTGAAACAGATTTCCATATATGTGTGTGTGTGTGTGTGTGTGTGTGTGTGTTTCCTACCGTCATTGTTGTGGAAATCGTTGTTAATAATTATTTTAAGGAATAATTAACATAAATGTGATCAGACAGTCTTTTTACATATTATTTTCATTATTTTTATTATTGTTTAAAGATGATGGTGCAAGTTTGCTATTGAGGAAGTTTGTATCAAACAAGGTGCCCTTCATACTACTCAGTACCCTTGAAGTTGCTCTCAGGTTCAAAAAGGTTGGTGACCCCTGTCGTAGTGTCTCAATATTGGCTTGAGGGGGAATTGGTGACACTCTGGCAGTGTTGTTCAGATATTAAAATGCAGTTTGTGTTATGTTTTGATGACACTTTTTGCAGAAATTTAGTGTCTCTCTCTCTGAATTTTAACACCAATGGCCAAGACTTCTGTTTTATCCTGACTGAGCTGTGGGAAGTTCTCTGCCATCAATAGCTTGATATCTAAAATACATTAAACAAAGCTTTGTACTGAGGGTATACCTTTAAAGCTAATGCTAACATTAGCAGCACAACATGCTAACACTAAGGATTTTCCTGTTGTTGTGACCATAAAAAGAAAAGTAATTCACTGGGTCTTCAGGTCCTCAGATGCTGGGAGTGCGTGAAGATTATTGGGTTCACTCTTGCGTAGAGGAATGGCAGTGGAGAGCAGCATTTTACACCTCTAAGATGTAAACCAAATGTGTTAACTTTCATTGTCTAAAACAAACATTTAGAAGAGCATGTACAGCCTCACAGACATCTATTTTAGTACATTTATTTACATTTACATTTGCATAATTAATAACCACCAGAACATAAACAATGACTGATATAAAACTCCACTGTAAACTGAGATGTATTGTGTTTCTGCTATTGTTTCCTGCAAGGATGCAAACTGCTGTGTGTCCAATAAATTTAGCAAATGCCAGAAACGGCTCCTTGGCAGCAATTCAGCTTTTCTCATTACATCCCTGCCAACTGCACATCCTCACCCCTACTTTAAGGACAGTACTACAGTTAAACACAAGTAGCCTGCATTCATTCACAAACGCTGAGAACATTTCCATGGTTTATCCTTCATAACCTTCCACAGTAAGTTTTAAGAGGCTAGATACTCTTGCTAGCACTCGAAATAAAATTTAGAAAAAAAAAAAGACTTTTCATTCACCCAGTGAAATTTACAAATGATTCATCAGAAAATATCTTAATATACTTGCAGAAATTACATGCAATCGACACAGCTCTCCTGCCAGAGAACACTGCACTTAAACAAATACAACTAAACTTTCTCCCTTGCTCACAGAGACTCACATCTAATTGGCCAGCCGTCTGAAAGTGAACCACATTCATTATACAAATGTCAGTGCCTGCTGGTGGAGTGTAGGAAGAAGAGATGGCTGAGAGGAGGTGTGGAGGGGCCACGAGTCGAGCTGACTGTCTGCTAATGAGATATCATCAAGGAAAAAGGTTCCTCAGTCCATCTTAGAATCACGATTCAACATAGCGGTTGGGTGTGTGACTTAATGAGACACGTTGCACAATTATGGTGTGTGCGCGTGTGTTTTTGCAACCATGAACCATTTCCAACCCCCCCATACATGTCCTCACCGTGTTTTCACATTGAATAGGCTCGGCCTTTATCCTTTGTTTAAAAAAAGAGTCCACACAAACATTCCTGCAGGGTTTGAATGTTTTTCTCTACTTGTCTCTATTCAATTTCACTCATCATGTTTGGTGTTTACAGGGCAGCAGTAGGTGGAATATAGAATTGTGAACAGAAAATGAAGCCCTATCTGATTTTTATCTCAAGTTGAAAAAGAAATTTAGTGGAAAATAAATAGAGAGAAAAAATTGAATTGATGTGTTGAACAAAATGTTTTCCACATGACAGCATTTCCTAGAAAGAGAGCTAACAGCAGGAATTATTTCTGTGTAAACAGACATGAGACTCAATGGTATGTCAGGACAGTAATGCACACCAAGCATTGTAGTGAGATGCTGGTTACTGGAAGCAGATGAGAAAAAAGGGTTGTCTCAGCCTGTCTCAGTCTTTTAATTAGGTGGCATTTTGGTCACTAGACTTTCTACAAAATCAACAATCATCGTACAACAAAGACAACTCGGTGGTCAAGTAACCTGAGTAGAAAAACATCAACTCAAAGAATAACACATCGGCTGCGTGTATTTGTGTCCAAATAAAAGGCAATACTTGCTGTATGCTATAATATTTCCCTATTAGGGACTTTGTAGACATGTGAATTACAACATTGCATTCATCAGTCTTTTAAAGTGACAGCATTCTGTTATTGTCACTCACCAGACGTAGAATTCAGGTATAAATCTGCAATTTGCTGCATATGTCGCTTAGCTTACTCCTCTCTTTCCACTGTCTACATGTATTCAAAATCATCTTCACTATAGCATACAACAGTTTGTTTTGTTTTTTCAGTAAATTATTATTAAAAATGACAACTTGTGGTTTCATAGGGAGTTATGTGCCAAGCGTGGAAGTGCATTGTGACTCCCTGGAGGATTCACTAGTTGCCTGCAACGTCACAGTTAATTAGTGAAGTGTTTGAAGTGCTGCTGGGCGGATTTGGTTCAATTTGGATATAACTAGACCAACTGTTTCTCCTTATTTCTAAATTTTAGGCTAAACAAAGCTAACCAGCTGCTGCATCCAGCTTCATTTTTACCAGATGGGCATTAAAGAAAGTCAATTTTCTCATTTAAGTCAAAGCAATGAAGTGAATAAACAATTTTCCAGAATGTGCAACTTTTCTTACTATTTAATGCTGTGGCGCCTATTATTAAAGCAGTGTCATTAAATTAAATGTAGAATCCAACATGATGTAATTCCATATACAGCATTTATCCCAAAGTTGAGAATAGCTACCCACTGAAATCTTCCCAAACTGAAGATACTTTGCAAAAAGTGTTTAAACAGTTTATAGATGTTTAATATCAAATAAACAAGGCATTATGGGAAGTTAACATCATCACTTCATCCAACAGCAGCAAAGTCAGCAGGTCTATTGCCAGAATTTCCAGGTGGCTTCTGCTTTGGAAATAGTGATTGTGGATTTTTTTTTTTTTTTTTTTTTTTTGTTTTGTTTTCTTCCTGTATGAGGGGTGTGTTACTTCACATATCACAAAGAAGTGCAGCACAACAATGAAGTTCAAGAACACTGGATTAGAAGATGCACTGCATTGCTAACTGTTTCTGCCACACTAAGTTGCATTTGAGTCTGGAGGCAGCTTAACATTTAGAAACAATGCAATTTGTATCAGAAGATTTTGGCACAAATCAATTATCATTCTGCTGCGAGTATCAGTAAAGTTTCAGTGGCCTTGGAAGGTGTGGAAAGTTTCGATACTGACTGATAAAATTTAATGATACAAAAGTTGCCACCAGTGGGCTATTAAAAAATTCTAAAGTTGTCTACTCCAAGTTAGGTGTAATTTAAGGACTAAGGGTTAAAAAACAAAAATGAAATCCTTCATTTTCGGCTACCTTTAATGAGATCTCCTTACAGGCATGAAAACCAATTAGAAATGTGCACAATTTCTGTGCACAGCTTTCAATTCATCAGATGTTTCTGACAAGTGAGTGCAGTTTGAAGGGGAAAAAAAAAGCACTGACTCTCTGTCGCCTCGCAGACCAGATGGTACTGAGACAGTCTCTCTCACATGCATCAGTGTATTCAACAGTCATTGTGTGCAGGATTAGTTCTTGTACATTGTAGGTTTCTGTCCAGGGCGTCTCATATAGCCGTCTTTCGACGCTCGGTGGGTGGAAGCTATTCCCAGCAAACAGGTGCCGTCAAGTGGCATCAGGTGTCCTTCCAAAAGGTTAAACAGAGAGGAGAGGGTGGCTTGTCCTAGATATGCAGTTAGTTAGATCAGAGACGCTCTCTGAGGACGCTCTGAGTTCGGTAGCCACTGACAGCAAGGACAGTGGTGCAGTAAATCTGGGATACAACCTGATTTGCTTATGAAATCAGGTTAGCTCTGTGGGCTCTCACTGCCATCTTCATGGTAAACAGGTCAGGCATGGCTCACAAAGGCATGAGACTTTGCATGACAGCAGTGCAAACATTCATTTATGTCATCATATTCCATGTTAGCATACTCAATAAAAGGCCCACCTGTGTGATCTCAAACGACCTTCATCTGCATCCGAGTGAGTGAAGCCACATTTACCTTGCAGGATCGGTGTCAAAAATCCACCCATTGTTTGGTTTCCATGGCAACTGCAGCCTCTGGACATGAATCACAGAAACTGCAGACAGGAACAGAGGATTCATTTATGTGCCTAATTGATGAGCCACATGTGATTAGTGAAAATGAGAGAAGCCAAACAGCTTAATAGAGGTCCGTCTCCATCTATGCTAATTGATCCACTTTTGCTGTCCGTTCATACAGCAAAGGGGAGGCTCATTGTGTCAAAAAAGCAACAAGCTCCCCAAGAGGCGCAGGGTAGACAAATAAGTACAGCTGACCATCTGGCAGGAAGGACCTTTCAGCTGATGTTTTGTCTGCCTTTTCCCTTTTCCTTCCTCTATTTCAAGTCATTAAGGACATAATGTTATGAAGAAGTTCCTGTAGGCCTTTTAAAAAATCATTTACAATTGATTCCATTTAGCATATCACAGCAATAGTTCGTAGAGTTTATATTTTCACACTACTATGTTGCCTTCACAGTACAGTTGCGGCTTAATTAGCATTCTTGAAATGAATAAGAAGAGTCATCCATCAATTAACACTGACAATCGCCTGCAGGTGTTCTTTCACTGCGGTGCTGAAGAAGGAAGCAGAAGTTTGAGCTGTAGGATGTCTGGACAGAGTCTCTTTAGTGCCGTAACAGATGCAATTAAATCAAGAATAAGAGATCCAGCATGAGCTGTGCATCAACTAATGCTGGTCAGAATCAATATGTTGAAGCAATATGTTGTTTTGATGTTTTTATTATTGTGGTTTGTTGTGTAATTTATTGTTGCTCTGTGTGTTTTCTGCAAGACGTGAATCAATATCTGCCAAAATGCCATCTTTCTATCTACGTACTGTGTCTGTCGGTCCTCTTCTAGCCTTCCTTGAAATTACAAGAAAAAATGTCACAAAATATGATCAGTTAAATGAATGGTTCTCTACAGCCCTGTCAGCTTATGACATAGTATTATGAACATGAATGACTTTCCAATACTGTAACCAGGACAAACAGGAAAGTAATTGTGGCTTTTATTTTATTTGTAAGAACAAGACATTAAATCATGTAATGTCTGTGGTCTGACTAGCTGTAAATAGCTCTTTGCAGGATAAAGCCTTCTGTAAACACCGAGGCAGATGAGGAAAATGTACCCGCAGACAAGAACGACAACAGCTTGTTCCGGTCATGAAAGTCAAATCCTGACGGGAACAGGTGATTTGCATAAACAGGGTACAAGTGTGATAAACTGAAAAGGATCAAGATAATCTAATCACTACATAATATATTACTGTTCCAGGCCCCAACACCACAGAGCGTTCAGACTACAAATATATTAATGAAAGTTTAATAGGTAGACATACATTATATACCATGTAACATATATTATAAAGTTCCTGCTTTCACAGAATGCTAATAACATGAATTAATATGCAATATATATAAATGACAAAATCACAGTCTGATATGTTTTTATAACGAAAGACAACTTTAGCAATGATAATTCCTGACTTATTACAGTTAATAACTCATATTCAGGAAATGGAAACCTTGCTGAGAGAAGGTTTGCAAGAATGTAAATTTGTGTAAATGGTCTCGGTTCTCAAGAAAATTTTTCAACTCAATGCCCTTTCTTTGTTAAGGATAGGATTCTTGGTTCATAGCAAATTTGGTTGTCTGGCAGCAGGACTCGCTGTGATTTGAATGACTTTGGGTCTCTTTTGAAAACAAGCCTGTCAAAGCATTGACACCTCCTCGAGTTCTTCTTGTTGTCTTGTCTTGTTGTCACACATATATATATACACACACACACACACACACACACACACACACACACACACACACACACACACACACACACACACACACACACACACACACACACACACACACACACACACACATATATACATATCCATTATTTTGATGGCAAGGGTGGTCTAATCATTTTTTGACTATATTTATTTATTTAAGAGTCTGAACATTTATGTGTGTGACATGCTGTTACACTGTGAAACGTAAATCTAAGCTAAAATAAAAGATTCTATGCTCCTTGGCACAACTGAGAAGCCAGTAGTCAGCTGTGATCGACAGTCAGATGACAAAATTCAGGGACTTTTCAGCTGAACTGCAGACTGTGTTTACACAGAGCAGAGAAGAGTCAAATATGGAAACATTAAAAATGTAAATAATAAAATGTTTATAATGTGTAGAGTCATCATTCCCTTATTGTTAATGACTTAAGAAAACCTTTCACTATAACTGCTTAAACCCCTTTAAGGATTCATTAAAGTTACAGTACATAATGTAGTATATATTGCAAAATAGTATACAGTATTTGTGCTGCCAGAACCAGTTGGATTCTTTACATACACACTAAACAGAATGACTCAGGATTTTCACTTCATATGTTCCCAAAAGAGTTTGTTTTGAAGCTTTCTGCAGTTGCTACCTGTTGTGTTGTGTTTTTTCTTTTCCAAACCAACTAAAGGCCGACTCTATGGAAACCAAGGCACTGCACTGTGACAACAGTGTGAGGAGTTTCTGTGCATGGTTTTTGCCCAGACCATTTTGACTCACACATCACCCTCCTCAGCTATGAATCAGTTTTGAGAATGTTTTGGGTCCTAGGCAACAAGACCCGGGTTGGACATGTATGACACCGAGCTGCACATTTGTCCAAGGTGCGAACTGGATTATTCATGAGTTCAAAACAAACACCAGGATGGAGCAGAATATAAATGATCACAAAAGCTACACTAGAAAGTCATAAAAAGAAGAAGAAGAAGAAAAGCTTTTAGATGAAATACTGTTACACTAGATTTCTGTCAAATATACAGTTTCTCTAGAAAGCTACTCTTTGGTTGTCTTTGTTGTGAGTCCTTTCTGAAAGCCCTGAAACTTGACACAAGCTCAGGAGGCTTAGCTGCTAATGACTGAAACGTGACTGTATCTAATACCAGTTATTACCACACAAACATACAAAAAAAATACTCTCTTTCATTTGCATTCACAGAGCGATAGTGAATATTAACACAAACCCTTGTCTCTACAGCAAAGTGTATGAATAATGACTGTGTGATTTCTCTACTTGCTTTTACACAACAAAAGAAATGCATGAAAGGCACCCAAGAGAAGAGCGGTCATGCAGGTTGGGAGTGGCGCATTATACAGTATATGTGTGACATTGTCCTCTGTAACAGTGGCGGCCGTGTGAATAATTCATCAAGCCGATCAATGATTAAAGGTCTGTTGGGTGTCCCACCTCACACATGGACAGGTGACTCTATGGTATTCACAATAGTAGGAAAGTTTGGGTAAACAGTGAGTCAGGATGTGAAATTCACAAGGAAAAGATTCAGCTGAAGCTCTCATTCAAGCATATAATCATATTTTTAGTAAGAGGTCTAACTTTGGCATTGAAAATATGAAAATTGAGATTTATTGTGTCGTATATTTGTACCATTTTGGTTCATTTCATTGCCATATTGATTTAATGACATCTTCATCACATAGTGCTATTGTTTTGTAATGGCCTCTGTCTAATGAGTCTTCCCAGGAAAAAAATAATAAAAATCTGGCACACGGGAAGTGATGCTTCTATTGTTACTGGAAGCAGCAACTCTGGTTGATTCTAAATAATCAGGAGGGACTGGAAACAATGGGCGAACACAGAAACACAAGTTTGGCTCTTTCGTTAATGGGAAGTGCTTTACTTGAACGCTTCAGCATCTGTGGTCAACACTTATCAACAAGACATAAAAGAACAACAGCAAAAACAGAATGTCAGGGATCAACTATTCTAAACTGTCTAAAGATGTTTTCTGGGGAAAGTCTTGTTAGATATGTTGTAGTTTCAGCTCAGAAAATCAGTTAAAATGAGGACAAGATGAGCAGTGGAGGAGAACTGAATACACCTGAGAGCAGACTTCTTACTACAGAGAAATGACTCAGTCCCAGCCATTCACACTGTACTGAGATAAGATGACAGTGGAAACAGGAGGATGGAAACAAGTCCACTGAGTCACATTACATCATTACTGTAGATTGTGCTAAACATTTAGTCATGAGTCAAACTGCTACACCAGCAGGGTTTAGTAAGAAATTGATACTGACACAAACCCCCCTTTATATGCACTCATATAAACAGCATTTAGTGATAAATAAATAGTCAGCGAGGTATATTTTCCAATTACCTGTCTAGATTTAGACCATAGAATTGCAAATAAATGTCATACTGATGATTTTGTAGCATTGTTGGTGATTTCTATACACTTAGTTATGGACTGCATGTAATGCTGAGTCATAATCAGCATTATTAGCCTCCAAGTAAACACGTCTTGTGTCATTTTGGGATCCCATAGAACAATTAGCAATGAAGAAATGATAAATAAATGGCATCAGAATAAAGGTCAGAGCAAAGGTTGTAAGTGACTTGAGTAAAAAGTGTATCCAGGTAATATTGTTGCCAAATGTTTATCCTAAAGTACTCAATGAAAGGTCTTGTCTTTGCCCAAACCTCCACTAGTTGAAGTTTTAAAAACTAAATTAACACATTTATAAATGTATTCTTGTTCAGCACATGCCAGACTCAGGCTATTATATTAGTTAATGTAGCAGGTGCATCAGATTCAGGTAGCTCATCTCAGATTAAATAAATAAGCAACAAAGGACCTAGTGATGACTGGCGCAGTTGGTTGACTGTTCATATTTATACAGGGAATCACAGGTTATTACTTTTCTAATTGGACGCCTCCGTGTATGTTGATGAAATAGTTATATGATGCTGCTTCACCATCAGTGGTTTTCAGGGCTAAGCCTACAATAAGTGGACAGAGGTGCATGAGCTCATGTTAAAAGTAATCCAATACCTAACAGCCAGCACAACAACAGCCTTTGTATTTAGTATTTGTTTATAAAGAGCCACAAAATTGCAGCTGCAGTCTGGGATGTTTTGATTCTATTGTATTACATGTTATAAGTTGTTGGTTATTTTAACCTCTCCTCATTTACAAACACTACAGGCATCTGTATAGTAGGATGGAGTTCAGTAACAACACTATTTATTAATGTGACTTAAAAACTACAGTGGAGTACAAGCTGTTGTGGTGAACATTTTATCCAAAAGGGTAAAAAATGGGTGAAATATGGACAAAAGTGCGTTTTTGTGCAGTTGTTTATACAATTTGCCTCTCTCAGATTAAAATGACTCAAAGGTTATCATTTGAAATGACTTAAGAGAATCTCTGAGTAAATGTACTGCATTTATCTATTTACAGACTAATTTAGATTTTATTTATTGATACTGAGTCTCCCAGCACTGCTACAAAGTTTTTTGTTTTTTTAGCCATAACAAATTAAAATGTACATATTTCTGAGTTGTGCTGTATATTTTTTATTTGTATTTCTTTTATGTTCCACATTCTTGTGTTTTCCTAAACTCAGCAGTCTTGAAAAAAGAATGGTCTTGATCCTCCAAACTGTAAAAAATAAAAGTTTTGAACTCTAAGTTTCTGAATAATTCATAACAATATACAGATTTTCTCCCGTTTTAGTAAATTGCAGATAATACCTAGTAAAATCACAGAAAACAAGGATTAATTTTCATGTTAACTGTAAAAAAAAATTTAAATCAGTATTTTTACACACCGAAGATCGACCATAAAATTACAATATTATTTAACATTATTTAAATCAACAAAAAAACCACATTATTTTACAGATATTTGCAAATTTACAGAATATTTGATAGAAAAACTAAGAATAATAAAGATAGCAAAAGCTAAATAACTTATTCCATTTTTGTAAAATGGCAGAAAAAAGGATTAATTTGCAATTTACAAATGACTGTTAAAAGGAAAAAACAGGCTAAACTGTACATAATGTCAACATTAAACATTTGTATTTTTACAAATAGTAATTTGTCCTTTCACAATATGTGACCATAAAATTATACGATTCTACTGGGTTTCAATTTGATAAAAGTATCTTCATTTTACTTTTTGTTATTTTATTTGCTTGTACTTCCACTGTAGACCACAGTATGCTACTATTTTAACATATTTTTCTGGTGCCTTGCTGCCAGATTTTTATATTTTTTGTAATGGATTTTTACAGTGTTGTCCTTTCCAAATACTGAAGGTTACACCACTTCAACTGTTCACAAGTTGCCATCTCACAGAATTGAAATGCTCTTTATATAATAGCTGATTATGTTCACTAAAACAAGGTCTTAACATTAGTCTGAAAGTCTGATTTCAGCAGCATTTAGGGGGGGAAAGAAAACTTTTTAGGATTTCCATTTGCCGACCAGACTGCTGCACTGTTACATGGACGGATCCGGAAAAAAGGGGGACGTCAAAAGGGAGGGGAGATGGAGGGGAGACGGAGTGTGAGGAGAGGTTAATAGTGCGGAGAGGATTGAGAGACAATAGTCCGGACTAATGAGTCATGAGGCCGGCTTTACTGGTGCTGAGGCATTTCCGAGCTGCACGCTACTCACTCTGCCATCACAGGCTTCCCTCATACAGTGATGTGCTTGATGTTTTTGCCTTTGCTGATAGCTTTTAAAATAAAATTTAACTTGCTGGAGGAACAATGAATCCCACAAAGTAAGATTTAAAAGCCACTACAAAAAGGACACAGATAAATGGAATATTAATCTGCCGAAAGGAAATGGCAAAAATGTATTAGAATGGCTCACTTCTGGCTTTTTGATAATCACTTAAACTTTCAGAGTGCTAGTTTCTCCCAGTGGCACACATTCCACTTTCACATTAACTTTTCTTCTATTATGTTAATCTGAAAGGTCCCTCACTGGAAACTCATATTAACTTTAATTGATTTTAGTGTGTACAGATATTTTTCTGTGCTCTGCAGCTGTTGGAGAGTTAAGCACCGGGACACAGACAGGACTAGACAGTGTCAAGTAACAGCCAAAAACCAAACTCGCTTAACTACCTAATCAAATATGACATCGTGTTCCCTCCGGGGCTGTTTCATCATCGTCTTTATTCTTCCAGGTATTCAAACTTCACACTGAAATAACAGGTTTCAGCTTGCCGTTGGCTTTTGCATAGCATCTCTCCTCCTTAAAATGAAGGCTGATCCTCTATGTAAATGTTTATCATAAAAAACACTACAGAAAGTTGATATCCCGTGAGTGGGCACCACTCTGGCACTGATCCAGAGGAGATCTGTGGGGGCATCAGGGAATGCTGAGTCCATCTCTGGTCTGCAGCTCAGCAGCTGCCTGTCTAGACTGCCTGGCAGCTTCGTAATGATGAACACAACATCGCCACACCCTTTAATTCTACGCACCGCGTTGGGATGATTTAATGGGCATGAAGTTGGAGGAGAGAAAAACAAAGTGAGACAAATTTGGAATCAAAAAAACAATTACAGTTGTCACTTTTTCATAATTTATTGTACATTGTCATTTCTTCCATTATCTTGTACGCAAACTAATAAACAGTACAACATTTCCATTTATACAAAATATAAACTATAAGTGGGGGAAATATAAATCTAACAACCCTTCCCATATGGTTATACAGACAGTCATTTCCTGGGTCTAACCCATGGATGAAGGGAGGAAAAGGTGTCAATCAAACCCTCATTGTAAAAGACCTCAACTCTTTAAAAATCACAAGGCAAAACTGACACACGCTCTGTGGCAACTCATTTGCTACATACACCTCAGTGACGTTTTCTAATAAAAAGACTGAAAATTTTGAGAGGGGGAAAACCCAACTGAAAAAAAATATATGAATGTCATATGGCTCACACACTCTTTCTACAACCTTCCTACTGTATGTGCCGAACTTCGCTTTTAACAGACGCTCTGATGTTGGTTGCCAGGTTGGATTTGAAGCCACAACAGAAAAAAAAGAACCTCTGTACACTCAAGTGGTCCGCATTTCAATCAAGACATGTGACGTGACAAACCGCAACCCTGAGCATCTCCAGAATGTGATGGCGTGACTATGGAAACGCGAGCCAAAAGGGAAGCTGGGCCGCACCACCCGTTTCCTTTTGATTCCATGCAAAAGGGTGGAGTGGGGGTGGGAGTGGGAGTGGGGGGTCTCGGTGATGATCTCCAGCTGAGCCCACCCACGCATCCCCTCTCTCTTTGATTAAAAGAAATGTCTTGAATTAGGTTGGGTTTGTTTTTTAGCATTACTTTGAGGAGGACGAAGAAGGTTGTGGAGTCCATCCATTGTTAGTCTCGTGGTCTCTGAGAGAGGAAAGAGGCTGGAGCTGGGGGGGCAGGGGGGGACGAGGGGTGACGACGGGGGGGAGGAATTGTAGGGGGGGCTTCAACAGTAGCGCTGCAGCAGAGAGGCGGCCACGGTGACGGGGATCAGGAAGGAGAAGGTGCCGGCGTGCAGCGAGACGCCTGCTCCGGCGGGGGAGGTGGAGTTGGCCGAACTGCTGTAGGTGTCCGTGGCCATGGTGGTGGTGGCGTTGGAGCTGGAGGTGGAGTTTCCCCCTGTGGTGTCTGTGTTGTTCTGGGAGACCACCTGTCGGAGGAGGAGGATGGAAGAGGAGGATTTATCACAAAATTTGAAGTCAAACGAAGCAATTGCAGCTTCCAGATAAGACGCTGAGGCAAAACTGTGGGGATTAATCAAACAATCAGGCCCAGTTTAAACCATTATCACACCACTATGTCTGATTACTCATCTCCACGGTTTCTGACATCACTGGATGACTGGCTGGTGAGCAAAAAAAAAAGGGGGGGGGGGGGGAGAAAAGGGAGAAAGTTTCCTGCGTGTCGGGTTTCTCTTGGCACACAGCACCCAAAAGAAACTTTAGATTCTTCCTCCACCTTTAGCAATAAAAGAAGCACCTGAATCATTAATCTACTAGGGTGTAAACGAAAGTACTAAACTAAACCTAACCCTGAATGTGGATTTTTTTTTTTTAAAGAAATAGGAGAGGTTTAATTAAAGACACAGCCCAAAAAATGACTTCAGAATCATGTTAATTTCCCAAGGGAGCTTCATGTCTAGTCTGCTGTAATTCAAACCAACACACCAATTTATATTATCAGTCTATAAACATCATGAATAAACCTGTTAATTAAATATAAATACAGATGATTTCCATCCACCACTATTATCGCCTTTTAACTGTAAATTCCAGGCACAAACTGCTGAGTGAAACCAATTTTACATGCATAAATGTGGATTTAAAAGCAGCCTTACCTGTGTTGATAAACATATGGCGATGACAACCACTCCCAGCTGCACGATCGTCATTCTGGACATTGTTTTTTTGCTTTTTAAAAAAAAAAAATTTTGCAGTAATTTGGCCAGATGGAGGACGTTGCCCACTAGACGCTGCTTCCTTCTAATGTGGTCACTGCATCACACGGAGCTTTTTATACCAGCAGCTTCTCCGTGACGTCGCCTATAGGCTCCTAACGGGGAACCGGACACGGTGCAGATAACGGTGCGCACTAAAATGCAACAGAATAACGGAGGACGCTTGGACCGCAGGTAGTTTCATTTGCGGAAATAACCACACACTTTAGCTTAATTGTGCACAACATTGCAAGACTGTTAATAAAGCATTTTTTGAGCCAGCTGAGTGCGCATGCTCTGTGACAGTGGAGTTCTCCTACTTTCTGAACACGTGTTTAAATACCTTGCTCACGGGCATTTAACCCCCTTCTTAAAAGTAATTCACTTTTGCAACTATATGTTTGGACACCTGAGTTCTACACCTGCGCACTGCTTCCACCGTTATGTTGCCATGGTGATGGCGTTATTAGACGGTGGCCTTAATTGATTTAGTTGATTATTGAGGAGTTTAGCGCTGATAAAGTCGCAATCTGCGGCCTCGTTTGGAGTTTCTTTGGAAGATAAAAGACATGAATGGAATCAGAAAGCAGAAAAATGTCAAACTGGAGAGTTTATAGGCTGCAACCTGTTGAGGTGTAGCTGCACTTTGTAGGAGAAATAAATGGGACAACAGCGACGCCTAGTGTTACGGTCTGGGACAGTCAAAAATAGAATAGAATAGAATAGAATAGAATAGAATAGAATAGAATAGAATAGAATAGAATAGAATAGAATAGAATAGAATATGCATCAAAAATCTACCACTTTATTAGCTATTTCTATTGTTTTCAAAGAATGTTTCTTGATACTGCACAGCCTTGAGGAACAGTCACTGTATTTCACTGCACATGCTGCATAAGCAGGTGACAAATAAAAATTCGTATACCTTGAATATAGAACACAATACAATACAATTAAGCAGTGCCAGTTTTTTTTTTGTAGAACAAAAGTCGTGCAAATACAAACATAGAATGAAATATAATATGCACACGTGTAACCTGAGGGAACAGCGAGATAGCCTCTTCTTGTAAATTTCGCTTATTTGGTGTATTAAGAGCACTTACAACAGTAGTGTAACTACTGTTGCACATCGGCTTATAGGAATACAAAGTGTACATATAAGGTGCAGTGCATGGAATGTAAACATATGTAGGTGCAGTATGTAAATAGAAGGTGCTGCATATAAATAGAAGGTGCGTGTAGTAGAAGGTGCAAAAAAAGTGTAGATATTTTCAGATGCTGTAAATGTAACAGTGAGTTTAGTGGACTTGCTTATATTCAAATAACACTGAAATAATTTTACTGGTGGGAGGAAGTCAAAAGAGGTGGTTTTGAGGTGTGTTGATGCTACATTTTGACAGCACAAAATAACCCTCAGTATATTTTTCAGACAAATGTGCATGCACAAACTTATTTTTACTGTTTAAATGAGAGTCGCATGTAGGGTGTAGGGTTATTTAATAGTTTGAACAAAAATATATGAAAATTTAAAAGTAGTACTTTTGGTGGATGATGATCCCCAAGCCCAAACGGACATCAATATCAATCATTTTCAATACTCTGTTTTAGCTTTGTGATAAATTATCTACATCATCATCTTATGCAGCAACATAATAGCTAGTAACAAAATGACATGTCATTATGTGTTCAAAAGGCAACCAAGCATGTTTTTCCTCATCCAAGGAACGCAACGGAGTTATGTGACAATCGGCGTTTGTCTGTCAGTCCTTCTGTTATTCCGTCTGTGCGCAACATTACTCAAAAACGGACAAACAGATTTGGATGAAATTTTCAGGGAAGGTCAGAATTGACACAAAGACCACCTCATTAGATTTTGGCAGTGATGAGGCTTAAAGTCTGGATCCACGGATTTGTTTAGGATTTCGGTATCATTGTGAGATAGTGGCACGGCGTCACTGTAACTATGACAACAAGTGAACACTACCAGCTGCCTGCTGATGATCACATGATTGCAATCCTTCTACAAATCAACCACTGGTAACTTATCGGGACGTATCCATCTGACATCATACAAGGAACAACTGATTAAATTGTGGGGGTGTTTCCGAGTCCCATCAATTCCCGCCACCTGCTACATATTTAGGTCACGCGATTCAGTATCCGTACATAACGTACACATGCATAACACACACCTGTGCTCAGCGCAAGATCATTTTGTTTGTGAGTGCATCTATATTAAATGACCACGTTCTATTGTGCCATGATTTCTGATCATCAATAACTAATAAACAAGTGCTGCATTTCTAAAAAAATAAAAAACAAAAATACTGCATTTGTGACAATGCTATATGGGGAAATGAGCAGCCTTGGCGGAGTACTGTGCTCTCTGAGTGCTTTTCTTCTATGATAGAGTAATAATGTTATGCTATCTTAGCTTGCTGTAGGACTAGCTAGCTTGAATTTTTCACTACTGTAGCCTGAGCTTCCAATGCGTGTGTGTGTGTGTGTGTGTGTGTGTGTGTGTGTGTGTGTGTGTGTGTGTGTGTGTGTGTGTGTGTGTGTGTGTGTGTGTGTGTGTGTGTTAATGATAAATTATGTTAAAGTTGTAATTTTTGTCCTATGTCCATCAATTGTCAATTACTTGGCAATAATCAGTTTTTTAAAAAATCCTAAAAAGCTACTGTTTGTGTTATCTAACATTTATGTCACCGTTAAAGTCAGAGCAACATCAAAATTTTAAAACAAAGTTAATCTTAAGCCTAATTAGTCTGACTCACCAGATGTATACTTAAGGTACAAGTTACAGTACAAGTACAGCTTTTTCTTCCCTTCCGCCTACCTCCAGGTTGCAACCCACACACTAAAATGTAGGTTTTGCTGAAGGTGAATTTCAGTGAATTATCCATTGTAATGATAACGCTTGCCTCCTTATGAGCAAACGTTTCACTAAAACCATTCCCATGTCCCTATTTTAGTAGCAGAATACTGCTGAGGTGCAGTCAAACCATTCTACACATCGCTGTGTCAGCACTAGATAATGTTCTGACTGTGCAAGACTAATGCATCGGAAACAAATTTGTATTGATCTGTATGACTCATGAGGTAAGAATCCTCCCGGAGGGGTCTTTCCCCATCCATCCTCCCTGAATCATGGTGGAGGGGGGCTCCCTTATCAGAACTTTGTTTTTTTAAAATATATTTTTTTAAAATAGAGAGACATTTTTCTTAAAGGAACTGTCTTACCCTGGTTTAGCCTGTATTTTAGTGCAGCAACCTGTAGATAGAATTGGTTACTGATAAGATTGAGTTTGAATAGCCTTTTTAGCATTCTTGTCCTAATTTTTTTAATCATTTGTTTAAATGAAAACAGTCCAAAAATCACACAAGTAAAGACATTAAGATTGGTCCATGTTTCTCAACAAAATGTTATTTTTAAAGTCTTGCAAGGTGATCAGTGATCTTTGTTATACTAGTATCCTTAACATTTCACATATTTTGTCATTGTTTTCATTTGATCAATATGTTTAGGGGAGTACAGGGGATTATTTTGTCATACATTTTGGACACCACAGATCTGACTTCTCCCCAGGGACTACATAAGACACCTCTAGGCCCCTGTACCATTTTTTTCTGAGGCCAGACTGTCTGTTCCTTCAGTTCCTGCAGTTTAATGTCACGGTTTCAATTTGGTGTATTAACTGAACCTAGCAACCTTTTCCAAGAGATTGTGTGTGTGAAAGCCACAAACCAGAGGTGTCTATTTGTTGTAAATGATACTTTTCTTAGTGATTTTAGGAGCAGGCTGGTATTTTGTGGGTAGTTAGTCACTATTGGTGAAAGTGCACATGTGAGTAGAGCACACTGGGACACAGCTGTAATTTGCACTACTTACTATTATGTGAGGATTTATGTGACGTGACAAAGTGGGTGAGAACTTCATTCTACACATTACACAGTGCTGTTTACCTGATGTGCTTTAATTTAACCATGCTAGCGTAGCATTGCCGCACATGCTATTCCACGCTCATGTTCATATTATGTAAATTATTACAGCTCAAATGTGGTTAAATTGTTTCTTTAAACTTACCTTTCTTTGTTCCTTTGTTCTTACTCACCATGCAGGACCAGTGTTTAGGATTGGGCCGCCCAGCACTTCCTGGATTTATGGTATTGGTGATGTCAGAGTGACATCACAGGGCCAGACCAAGTGGAGGGTTTTTTTTTTTCTTGATGAATGTTTCTTCTGTATTAAAAGGCATCAGTCAGAAGTGACTTCAAATGTTTAGCTCCAAGGAAATCAGTTGTAAATGCCAAAGAGTCTACAGTGTGTACAGTGACGCTGGTTGTAGTTTTGCTTGCATCAAGGTTATAGAGTTGGTCACTGTGCTGTTTGATGGTAGGGCTGAAGTGATGATGTGAATGAGCTCCATATATAAGGAGGAGAGAGTTTGTCCCCTCTAAAGACAATTGAGGCTGTGCTGCAGTAGGTACGGGTCAGTTTTGAAATTTTTTGATTTTTCTTTGTAAATTATTACTCTGCCAAGGAACGGCAGAGTTATGTGACAATCGTCTATCTGTGTTAGCAACATGACTCAAAAACGGACTAACAGATTTGAATGAAATTTTCTGGGAAGGTCAGAAATGACACAAGGACCAAGTGATTAGATTTTGGCAGTGATGCAGCTTATAATCTGGATCCATGGATTTGTTCAAGATTTCTGCATCATTGCGAGATAGCAGCACGGCGTCACTGTGACTATGACAACAAGTGAACACTATATCAGCTGCCTGCTGACAATCACATGATTGTGATCCTACTACAAATCCACCACTGCGCACTTATTGGGACTTATCCATTGAAAGTGATACAAGGAACAACTGATACCTAAAGGTAGGTCATGCGATTCAGTATCCACACAACAAATTATACACATTTTTGTAAGTTATGTACAGTTTTTCTTACTTTTTGTCTTTTACACAGTGAAAATGTCAATAATATCTGTAATTTAACAAAACAGGAGACATCTGTAGCATAACGGTAAAAAAAATCCTTAACATACTTATTTTTTTTCTTACAAATAAGACCAGGTATCTTTAAAATAATATTTCTGCTCATTTAAATACAATAAAAATAGTGTAGTTTTACAATTATATGTTGTTAAAGAATGAATTACCATTTATGACATTATTTACAAAGCTTGAATTTTACTATGTATATCTGCTATGTAAGATTATTGTGTAAATCAGCATTTTTTAATGATTACGCTACATATTATTTGTAAATTAACAAAACAAGGAAAATCTGTAAAATAACAATAAATTCTATTTTTACAAAAACCCTGTTAAAACGGCTTTTTAAAAAGTGCTCATTTTTGTGGGTTGCACGCTTTCAATACATTGAAACTTAAGCCTCTAGCCTTCACTGGGAATCTACAATGTAAACAGTCATGAAAATAAAGAAAAACTATTAAATGAGAAGGTGTGTCAGTGTAAATAAAGATGCTGTTAGTTGTATGATGTAAAAACTATCAGTCAGATGAAACCTGCTGTTCAGATAGTTTTCTGTGCTGCAGGTCAGTTTATTTAGTGTATTTGTATTTATTCACCAGGTCAGAAGCTCACATGTCCTTTGTCATGATGTCTATATTTGCATGTAATCTGATGCAGGGGAAACACCGGCCTATTCACTGGAGCAATTATTCCTACTGATGGGTAGACATCCCCCTCTATCGGTGACACCACACTGTGTATGTTTCTGTTAATGCTGAGGACAGATACTAACATTTCCATCCTCTGAACTACAAGCTGAGTTCACTGTAATCAGGAACCTCTCTACAATAATGCAACTAATCGAACGCAAAGTGGCCAATTTCCCTGATTTGGTCCAGATGTTGAGGACTGTAACTTCAGTCTGGTCCTGTGTCGTTAGTGGGTTTGTGAGGAGGCCTTTTATTCCCGCCTCCATCCTCAGAGGAAGCTGGAGGGACATCGTTCCCTGCAGAGGCACCAGATGTGCACTGTTATGTGGAGCTGCAAAGAGAGGCCTTTTGTCAGGCATCAGATAAGCCCTGTTCCCAAAGCCGGGCCGGATCAGGTGTCATCAGCGGGTCTACGAGGGGCCGAAACCGGAGCCGAGCGCACCGGATCGGGTTTCTGTTTACACGAGCGTGGTCCCTGGATTCCTCCAACCAGAGCCGGGGGGCTGGAGACAGACAGGCAGACAGACAGACCTGCTGTCCGCCTGTCTGTCTACCTGTCTGCTGCTCTGCATGGGGTTCAGCCGCCTACACTGTAAAAAATGAACTGTTTTGAACGATACATTTAAAGCAGTTTACAGTTATTTTAGTTTGCCCTCTTTTGTTAAATTACAGATAATATCTAATGAAAATACAGAAAAAAACATAAGTTTGAATGCTGACTGTAAACAACAACAAACAGATGTACATGACATCAAAGAGTCAACATTTTTTCAAATGGCAATACTTTTACAATGTGACCATAAAATGATGCAGTTTTACTGTATTTAAACTAACAATAAAAAACTTTTATTAATATTTACCCTTTTAAAATATAGACTATTTACTGTTGTTTTGTAGATTTTCCCAGTTTTGTCAAGCTACAGATATCTACTAAAATCACACAGAGATCACAGAAAAATTGCAATTTACAGATTCACTGTAAAAAAATAAAAACATAAAAAATGTGCAATATTGCACACTCTTTTATTGTGTTCAGATCAGCCAGAAAAAAATAAAATTCTTATTTGACTGATATTTATCATTAATTGACTATAAAGACTATGTCATTTTGCAATTATGTAAATAAATAAACGTATTATTAGTCTTGAAACAGCTTAATGGGCTTTTCATTTATTTTGTTTGTTTATTACAGAAAATAATATGAAAACATCTGAATATGATGACATGTTAATTTACATATTGATTGTAAAAAATAAACAAAACAGGACACTGATGTGTTTTTTAAAATAGCATTTTGTTCTTTTACAGTGTGTAAACACAAAATATGCAGTTTTCCTGTATGTAACGTAGCTAAAAATGTAATTTTTTTACAGATATCAACTGTTGCTTCTGAACAATTTACTGTTATTTTACAGATATCTAGAAAAATGTCTCGAAAAATCACAGAAAAAATAGTAATTTACATGTTCACCATAAAAGAAAAAACTGTCAATAGTGTCCACATCAAAAATCTGGGTTTTTTTGTTCTTCAACAATATTTGACTGCAAATTACATTTTACTATATACAATTATAATTTTAAGTGTATTTCAATCAGCTGAAATATTTTACAGAAATAGTATTATAGTAAAAAATTGTCCAAGTTTACATAAAGTTTGCATTACACTGTTCTACTATATTCAATCAGCTAATATATATATATATATATATATATATATATATATGTGTGTGTGTGTGTGTGTGTGTGTGTGTGTGTGTATACGTATTTTTAAAAATTCTACAGTGTTGTAAGTCTTGCAAGAGGGAGACATTTCAAGATACAGTAGAGAATCTGAAGCCAATTTGATTAAAATTTATTGTTAAAATTCATTGTGTTAAGTGGGAGTTAACTGAGTGTTGATCAAAATGCAGGAAGCTTCAGAATCAGAAATCAATTTATGTTGGTAAAAATATGAAAAGGTGTCCATCAAGTGTCAAGTGGGACCTGACATATCTGTTTATGTAGTGTGCTGAATGTAATTAGACCACCTCCACAGTTTCATCACCAGCAGAGGAACATGATACGGTAATAAATTCTCTGGCCTTTACCATCAAGAATAACCAAGGGACAAATGTTTATGTTCAAAGCCTGTTTGTGCAGGGAGGCAGAACACACGCCTCCCTGCATGTAAATCCTGCCCTCAGGCATGTGCTGCTTTTCCTCCAGCAAAGGGTGGCTGAGAGGCCGAACGTGGACATTTCAGGTGTTTTCAGTGCGCACACACACACACACACACACACACACACACACACACACACACACACACACACACACACACACACACACACACACACACACACACACACACACACACACACACACACACAGTGCACACACAGGCACTGATCAAACAGATGCTCCAAACATTCTGCCATGGTATCATTTAACTCGCAGCGCTCTTTTCATCTCTTTATTTTAAGACAAGAGTATACAGACAGTGTTTGTACTGTGTCCCCTCAGATAAAACACAGTCTTTGCATTCCTTATGAAATGTATCTGTTGAGATTTGGGAGGGGTGGGCGCCAGGTGTTGGGTTACATCAAATCAGAGGCCCTCCCTCCTCACAGAGCTACACCGGGAGTCAGGCCACTCAGCTTTCATAATAAAAGTACAACACTGTCAGTAGGCTGCTGCGTTCATTTTCATGGCAGGCTACACAAATGATACACTGTAAAAAGAAAAAAAAAAAGAATCCCCCCAAAAAGTGTTGAAAATCTGTCAGGAAGGTGCGGGGAAAATTTGTTTAAAAAAAAAAAAACAAAAACAAAAACAAATGGAATACTGTAATGTTTATAAACTGTCAAAACTGTGAAAATAAAGGCAAATATCTGTAAAAAAATAATAACCAAAATCAATAAAATTATGATTTTTAGCTGATTTATGTGCAGTACAGCAGCCTTTTTTTATTATAACATATTGTAGAAGAACTACTATTTAAAAAATAAATACAGATGTTTGATTAATTACAGTGTTGACCTGTTTTCTTTACATTCCACATATAAATTAATACTTTTTTCTGTGATTTTTACTCACTATTTGTAATTTCACAGAGCAGGGAGAATGTGTAAAATAACAGTTAAATAGATAATTTAAAAAAAAAATTTAATCAGTAAAATACCTACTTTTTTCTTTCAAATAACAGCAGACATCTATAAATGACACGATTTTTTGTTACTTTAAATATTGTTTAAAAAGGTGCTGTTTTTACTTTTTATAAAAACAATTTTTTGATGTTGACATTATTTGCAGTTTTGTGAATTATTACTTTTATTTAGGTTTTATTTAGGTTTGGATTTAGGATTTTCCCTGTTTTTATTTAACTAAACAGGGAAAATATGTGTGATAACAATAAATAGCTTTTTTAAAAATATACATTACAGTTAAAAACTATTTAGAAAATTTCCATTTTTACATGACAATTTGGAAATGCAAGTTGCCCTGCTGCCAAAATAGTTGAGTTATCTGCACTTCAGATGATTAACTAGTTCAAAATCCCCTTATGAGCTGTGAAAGAAAGTGTAAAGCTAGAGTTAAATTAACTAAATTTGGGAAAACAAGAGTAAAGGTAAATATTGTAAGTTGAGTGAACTAATCATCACAGACATGGCTACAGACAGACGTGTGTTCCTTTTGCACCTTCTAAGTTTAAAACATTTCTTTTTAACATTGAGAATCTGCACCTTCTGTATCATTTTCATAAGTCACTGCAAAGACAAACTGTGAGGCTGCTCAGAGTAGCAGTGAGTGAGATAAATTAAAAGTCTAAATGTGTAGGGACTGAATTGTTTTGACTGTTATTAAAAGAAACAACCAAAACTTATTTTTTTAACAAAGATACACAGCAGGTTTCCATCCTTACTGCAACCACTGTGCACTTTTCAGGTTGTTTACATTACACATGATCTAATCATGTTCATTTTTAGGCAAATAATTTAATAAACCTTCCTGTAAAATGGAAATATATATTATTTCTAAACTTTTCATTACTTTTAAGAATACCTGGATTTGCTACATTTACTGTTTATTTGACTTCAAACACTTGCAGCACTAAAAAACCATGTCAGCTTCCTTGTATGTGAAAACCTACTTGCCACCAAAAAAACAGTTGTTTCTACACATAGCAAAAGTTTTAACCCTCTATCAATATCTATATAAGTTAGAATTATCAACCTAATTTAATGTGCAGTTTATCATTCATCAGCTCATCATTGTAGGTCAAAATGCCTCAGGGTATATAAACTTGTGCTTTTGTGTTCTAAAGTGTTCTTAAAGCAAAAACATTAAACACTTTAGGTTCACTTAATGAGAAATTAGCAAAACTTGTACAGTTAAATTAAATAAACTAGAAAATCAAAGTTGATTTGACTAGATTCCCTCTTGATGTTTTGCAGTGCACATGTCCCTGTGGAGCTTGTAATATAAGCCTACGTTTAGGTAAGAAAGGGTGCAATAGGTCGACATGCTTCAATGTGTGGTGCTTGATTTGTGTTTTTACTTGTATTTGTATTAGTTTTGAGCAGAGTGAATGAGTCCTAAAAGTACTAGGTCTTGTTTCTGGTGTTTCCTCCAGTGTTGCATTTTTTTTTTTATTGCAAATGCAGCCAAATTTTTCATCAGTTACCTTCTAGGGTAAGTTTTCATTTGGTATGTAGTGTCAATATTAGCTTGCGATCCACTTGAATTCTTTTTTGACCTACTTTTCTTTTCAAAGTTTTGATTTAGAAGCTTTATTTGATGCACTTTCACTCAAATGCTTTAATCATTTTAATTTACGTTTAATTCATACCAGCATCATTCTTTCTTAATTAAGCTGGTTAATATGCCCTAATGTCCCCGATTTGCATGCAATGTCAAAAACCACTTCAACTTGTCGTCGATTGAAGGTTGTACTTTGAAAGTCCCAACCAGAAGTCGTGCCTGTGGTGTCGGCAGCAGCTTGACAGCGGTGGAGAAAAGAGAGTGGGGATTGTTCAGCGGTGGAGCCTCCAAGCCGGAGCGCACGCATGTTCAGTGGACTCTGATGGTGTGAAGCCCCAGATGAGGGACTCAGACGTCCGGGAATGACAGCGTCTGTCACCGGGAGTGACATCTTTCACTCTGACCTACTCCGCTGAAACTCCTCCAGCTTGACACCCAGCGACACTGATCCGGATCGGATCCAGCCACACCAGGACTATGCCAGAGATGGAGAAAGGGAGACCTCCGGAAAATAAACGCAGCAGGAAACCCGCGCACCCCGTAAAGAGGGAGATCAACCAGGAGATGAAGGTGAGGTATTGATAGATTTGTTATTGTGCCACTGCTGAAAGAGTTTGTATCCAGCGAGATGTGATACTGAACGAGCCACTTTACGCACGCAGCGCCTTCCTAACTGCGCACAAATCAGTGCTGGGAATAATCGCATACATACTGTTTGTTTTCAATGAATGCTCTCTTTGTGTCTTTCATGGAATCAGTCACACTTCACAAGGTTTCTTTGCAGTTTTTACAAAAACGCACATACATTTTTACTCACACAAACACACAAGTCTCAATAATAAACTCTTTTTTTTGCGAATCCAAACTGAGTCAAACAGACACAGGACGTCCTGATTACAGATGTTTGTAGTGAAGAAGAAGAGTAGGCTGACCTTTGGCTTCTCGTGACGCCATGTCGGGCCAGCTGCGGCCGGAGGCGCACACTGTAATGTCCAGCGGAGATCCAGATGTGCGTCACTTCTTCCCCGCTCCTGCGGTGCGCTCACTTGCTGCACCACAGAGGTTTACCCTCATGAGAAAGAGAGGGAGAGAGGAAGAGAGAGAGAGAGCATTTATAAGCTTTAAATAGCCTGCTTTAGCCCTTACAGTGGGAAAACTCCACAGCACTATATCACATACTTACAAAAGAATGCAAACATGCAAAAGTTCCCATTAAGGGCAATAATTGTGCACTAATGGCATGTCCTTTAAGAGTCTGCAGCCCTGCGCAGGCAGTAATAAGTTAAATCACAGTAACAGACTTGACTCCCTCCCACCATTATGAGCCTATTACTGCATGGAAACTAATCCGTGGATTGTCTGCTTTGTTTGGGTTTGGACATTTGCTATCCGAGACTGTTGACTGTGCTGTTAGTGGATATTCAAGGCTCCTTCAAACTAAAGCTGAGAAATCCAACAAGACAAGCCGTTTTCTTGGAGGGGGGGTGGAGACTTTGGCCTTTCGTGAGAGAGGAAATGTGCTCTTTTTGTGTAAGTGGTTTGGATTGTAGCGTTTGATATCCAGGGGAGGTGTAGTGTTACATCTTAACTAATTTTAATCAAAACATGTGAAACGCTATCCCCGCTTGATGTAAGCCTGCCTGGGCTGAATCTCAGGGTCGGCCCCAGTTTGTTGCCTTTGGCTGCAACTCTCTGTGGTTTGGGATATGGCTTGTCACTCTCACAAAGCAGATGTTTGTCTAAACTGCCAAAAAGAAACAAAAACAACATTGTGGGAAGTGGAGGGGTGGGTGAAGAGGAAGAAAAAATTGCCCCGTCTTTCATTAACAAGTAGAAAGAGGAAAAAGGGGGCAGTGGGCTGTGTGCATGCAAGAGTTGCCATCAGTGGAGTTCTTCTGGAGAACACCACAGTACCGAAATTAGGCATGATGGGGAGACATAAATTGTGGAGTGAAGCCCCAGAGATGTTCACCTTTGAGTCAAATGATGGAAAGGCAAAGGCAGGCAGAAGGGCAGACACTCTGATTTCTAGCTCAGCTGAGATCCATCCCAGTGTTGTCTCTGTAATACATCTGTTTCAACACCACATTCGGACCTACTCCCTCCACGTCAGACCCGAGCGCAGCACCAGACACCGGATACTTAACTTTAATCATCGTTAGGCATATTTAGCTGGATATGATACCACTGCTCGCGCTCACCCACACACTCCCAGACGCACACACACAGCAGAAAGTGAGCAAGCGAGGGAGAGATCCATTTCTTTGAGGCCCTGGTTGCAGAGCAGAGGTCGGAGTGAGGAAAGCAGGGGAAAGAATGTGCAGTCGGTACTACAGCACTACAACACCAGCACCACAGCAGACTGGCTGTGCTGGAAAAGGGTGAAACCTGAGAGGCCATGCTGTGTCGGGTGTCAGGGATGGAAGGTGCTGGGATGGAGGGGAGGATGGTGAAGATGGGAGGCGGCGGGCGGGCAGGAGAGGGGGGGGGAGGCAGAGGCGAGAAAGGGAGTCAAGGGGAGGGACAGGGAGAGCTGGAGAAAGAGCGAGAGTGGTGGACATTGGAGAGAGAGAGAGAGAGGGAAGAAGAGAGAGGAGTGGGGCATTTCCGAGAACCGTGGGACCTCGCTGTGGTGTAGGGTGTCCCGCTCTGATTTCTGCCCGTTCCGGATCAGGTTTCCCCTCCAATCCGGTTCTTCCAAAGCCACAGAGAGAGAGAGGTGGGTGGATAAAGAGAGAGACCTTTGTGTTTTTTGTTTTCATCTGGTCATAATAAAAAAAAAAAAAAAAAATAGAAGGGGGAGACCACACATCCCATCTGTGGAGACCAGTTTTCTTTTCTCCCCCTTTTTTCCAATTAAAAGAGATAAACAAAGGATGATTCATAGATTTCACACTGGTGTTAGGTTTTAAACCTTTCCGTCTCAGATTTAGCAAGAGTAAACAACTCGAATACATCATGGAAAAAGCGTCATACTGTACTCCACTGTGCCCCTATTCATTTCTCCTACAGGGTTGGGGCTGAGAAAGAATCCCTCACATTGATTCAGAGTAGGAAGGTCTGATTATGTTTAACATAGGATAAAAAGTTCCACTAATAACCCCTAAGATGTATGCTCACAGTTTCCCGTTTGCAGGCGGGCCGTGGCTCGGTTACCCTATCCCCTTACATAGAACGCTAATCAGTGATTTCTTATGCTCTTTTTCTCATGCAGACATTTGCAGAAAGCACCATGAACGAGCTCCTGGGCTGGTACGGGTACGACAAGGTGGATCTCAGAGAATCAGAGGCCAATGAGATCAGAAACTACCGTGAAAGGCGTCAGCATGTGTCTGTGCTAAAAGGTGAGGGCAGGTGTCGACAGTTCGCTGTTAGTGCAGCCTTCTTGAATTTACACTAACCAACAGGTTCTGCAGGTTCCAGTGCAGACATTGAGTCACTGCGCACATTCGCTAGACATAATCTCCTGTAGTTGCAACTTCTCCAGTGTCATTCATTCAGATACATCTGTTGTTTGCACAAAAGTTATTATAGTATCATGTAAGCCAAGCTGTGGATTTGTGCTATTGCGTTACGCGACAAGTTTGCATTGTGTTTTGTTTGTGACTTTCAGAAAACTCATTGCCAAAACCCAAAAGTCTGGATACCAAAGTCAGTCACTCAGTCCTGGCCATGAAGAGTGGAGAGAGAGAGTCCTCCAGTGTTCCTTCATCCTCACCCTCCTCTTCTGCAACAAGTTCATCCCTGACCTCCCCCAAGGAGCACAAGAGTGCCCCTGTCATCGTCCCCCTTATAAAGCCATCAGCAGGTAGTGGACTGTGGGAGCATGCATGAAGTGATGACAATATGATGACTGCAAATTCTGTATGCTAAAGTAGAACTTCGGTTTAAACCATTGCTTCCCAAAGATTTACTCACATAACTCAGAGTTGGTCTCAAATTTATGTGCTAAAAGGTCAGAGTGTAATGTCAGCTGTAGGCGATGGAGCAGGTGTTAGTTTCAGTTTTTGCTGTAGCTCCTGAGCAATATTAGAAGCTCCGTAAAACCAGGGAGGCGTTGCAATTACACAACATGTCTCGTTGTCCTCCAGTTACCTGGTGCCATCATCATCATTCAGCTCAGTTTAGTGTCATTTGTTATTATATTAAATGAGGGCAAAATGCTGCTTGCTGCAAGGCTAGAAAAAGTGAGATTATTGCTGGAATGCAATACTCTGTGATAACAGTTGGAGCTAAATTAAATTGCAAATGATGCTGTGTAATAGTGCAAGATATTATTAATTTGCAGCTTAGTAAGAACAGGATGCTGTATAGCCTCATGTTTCATACTTTACAATGCATGTGTTTACGTGGAAAGCGGCACTTTTTTACTGTATTGACTAGCTTTCCAAAAAGTTGGACCCAAAAGAAAAAGCATTTATGACAATAAGTTGCTGCTTTTTGATTTTAATTTGAAGGTGATGGCATCTGGTGGTATGTTTGATGAACAGAGTTGGAACTTTTCATGGTCCTGCAGCACCATGAAAATTTGCAAGAAATACTGTATGTACAAAATGGGCCACTGTTGTAATAGTGGTCACCCAATATGAATGCCAATACCCACAAAATGAAACTGAGTAGGTCAGCCTCAGTCATTGCTTCAGATTGCTGTGCTGGAGTCAAAGCAAAATACTTGCGCATTGCACTGTGAGTGCATAAAACTGACATTAACATATAGCAGAGATGCTGCAGGGTCTCTAGACTCCCTGAAAGAATATTACTCTGAGACTCCATCATTTAATGCGATGTTGTACAAGAACCTTGGAGTACCTCCAGCTGTGGGCTAATGACTGTCTTAACATACTCCCATTATTCGGAAGAATACTCTACTTTATCATATGAATAGCTAAACATTAGGTCCCACTCAAAAGGAGCACAACTGACTAATGTGTCTTGAGTTGTAATGAGGTTAAATACTTATAGTGATCGGCTTTATGTGCTTACTATCAGTCTCATCCCTGTACAATTTTCTAAAATACGCCTCTTTGGCATTGACCTGTGCACTAACACCCTTGCATATGCACACATTGATTGCCCTCCTCTCTTCTGATTTTCCCCCTGCAGTGGAAGATGTGCAGAACGTGCAGATAGTGTGTGTTTGGTGCCAGAAAGAAGGTGTAAAACGCTACTCTCTATGTATGGGCTCAGAGCTCAAGAGCTTCTGCAGTGAGAAGTGTTTTGCTGCCTGCAGACGGGCCTACTTCAAGCGCAATAAGGTTTGTGTCGAATGCCAAATACATCCTTTATTAGTCACAAACATCTAGTTTTGGCTTGTGCCCTGTTGGGGAGATATTGGAAATCCGAATACCCTCATGGTGATGAGTGAGCTGTAGATTTGTTTTCTTGTTTTCTAATGTGTTGAGTTCAGTAGATACATACAGACAGTGTCTGTGCACAGTTTGCCTCAGCTGTCTCACTGTCCACACACAGGAGACCAGCATCAAGTGGTTTCTGGCAGGTACACAGACCTTCAGAAACAGATACCCCTGATCTTATAAGGTCATAACTGATGGATTCATTTACGGGCATTTAAAAGGGGGGATCTTTAAGAGCACAATTCCTAGTTAGTATGGAGAAGCCAGTCAAGGAATGGTGGGAGGGAGGTCAAAGTTTGCAGAGGACACTTAGTATCAGTTTCACGTTAATGGAGAAGAGGCTGGCCATTAAGTGGCTTTGGTCTGGAGGACAGGGAAACTGCAACTGCTCCGATGCGCACCGCCGTGATTTTTCACCTTCCATTACGACATGGATACAGCTTCTTTAGAGGTGCGGGGTGACAAGCTGCTATATCAACTTTCTCCCTCTGTGTTGTTTATACTATGGTAGGTTTATTCTCACAACAACAGTGACACAAAGGAAGGCTGAACAGTCTGCGCGCAACAAGCCCTCTAGTTTTTCGGAGGCGGGGCGGAAAGCATTTCTGTTGGCTTGTTGCTGCTTGTCTGAGAGGAAGGCCAGGAGGCCTGGGGCGAGGTGTCCACTTTCAGTGCATACCTTACCTTCAGCTGCCTCATGTTTCGTAACTCAACACGACTCAGTGGGTCACAGAGATGGGAGAGCACTCAGATCCACAGCAGATCAGCTTACATGAATCAAGAGGAATTTCTTATATTAATACTGCCAGGGCCATTAATAATATGACAATACATCACCTGCATTATCTCCCTATGTGGTTGTAGAATCATATCTGTTTCACAACACTGTTTTTTTCCTTTTGTTTTGCTGACCTTTAGGGTTTCCTGCCTTGTGTGAAGTTCAAACTATTTCTAATATCTATGACTATGAATTTCATTTGAAACTGATATTTGTGTTTCTTACGTAAGAAAGTTACATTTGGTTTAGCCTTCTGAACTCCAAAGTCCACTGGCAGGTATTTTATCTTGAACATAATCACTAAAATGCACCATTTATCAGAGGAAGAAATTGTAAAAACAGAGAGAACTGTTGGATTTGTAACTTTCCAACAGCCTTTGAACTATCCATCTATGGTGTGCAGATCCCCCGGGAAACTTAACTGACTCCAAGCTGAAAATTGTAATATTTCATCAAAATATGTTGTAGATTCTCAATTACAAAATGCTTAAAAAAAAAAAAAAAAGGAAGAGTTTGTTCTCACCAAACTGTGTAAATAAACAAAAAATGCTAGGCTCCTGGGTGCAACCATTAAGCTGTGAGTGAATCAGCTTTGACTGGTACTCATTCGACAAAAATTCAGGGACTTTTTGGCTGAACTGATGCTTGCACAGAGCTCATAGGAGATGAGTGCGGAAACAAATAAAAAAATCCATTAAGACAATATGTATAGTGTGTAAAATCAACATTCTTTCCAGTATTAGTAACACTATTGCACATGTCAGTTCCTGTTTTTTTCAATTTTTGAAAAATAATCAAAAAATTTCAACTTCCATTGTTTTCTTTATGTTTTACATCCTTATAACATTGTTGTTCTGCACAAATGACATTTCTAAGTTCTCTCTCCTTCTAGCCATTGCTGTGCTGTTTCCATGTTTAGAGGTCAGGACAGGACTTTATATTGCAGCAAAAAAAATGATTCCAGTATAGCTTTTGAGGATGAACTTAGGTCTGACAACTGCCTCACAGTGATTCATGTTATGTTTGTCACTCTGGTTTTCCCCTGTCAGGCCAGAGATGAAGATCTCCATGGTGAAAGATCCCCTCAGCACCCCCATACAGAGGACTCGCCCAGACTGGTGTTGAAGATAAACACCAATGTCAGAGTAAGAGGACACCATCAATGTATCTTTTGTCTTCTGTTGTAAAATAATAATTTAACTCTGCTATTAAATTACAAGGTTTAATATGCAGAGCTATTGGGGAAAGTCTGTCTATCTCCTGTTTCTGTACAAAAGTTTTCTGCTACAATCTGTCACTTCATTGACCCTCCACAGTCTCTCTCCCCTGTGCCACAGGTATGTGACTGGTGCAAGCATGTCCGTCACACTAAAGAATACCTGGACTTTGGATCTGGTGAGGAACGGCTCCAGTTCTGCAGTACCAAGTGTTTGAACCAGTACAAGATGGATGTCTTCTACAGAGAAGCCCGTGCAGCTCTCACCAGCACCAGTTCCAGCCCAAACAGAACCAGTCAGGAAGGGCGGGCAGACAGCAGTATGACAGGGCAAAAGCTACTCACTCCAGAGTCTTGGAACAGCAGCAACAGTGCAGGGGAAGCCCGTAATAGAAACCTTTCCCCTAAAGGGCCTGCACTAATCCATGGATCAGGAGAACCCACCTCCATCTCTCCATCAGAAGCCTCCTCTTCTTCTTCTTCCAAAGTCCCTGTCTCAGGCCTCCGGACCCTGGAGAGATCGGTCCAACCTCCTCCCTCTGCTGCGGAGGTGTCACCACACCTTGCTCCTCTTCCTCCACATCCTATTCGTCCCACTCTGGAGCAAAAGCCAGTGCCTCAAATCCCCATACCATTCATCAGGCCTCCTCTTCATGCTCAGGGCCTGAAAAGCCCCCTTGCCAATCCTCCCAGACATCCAGGCCCCCCATCCAGCCCAATCCACAGACCTCCACACTCTCCTCACTTGCAGCCCCCAACTTCTACATCCATGAATCCCCCTGGACTGATGCATCCCTTCCCAGGAGCCTACTTCCCTGGCTTGCACTCCCCTCCTCTGAACATGATGCCAAGAGCTCCAGTCCCAATGCCTCCCATGATGAACTTTGGGATTCCTTCTTTTAGCCCTCTTCTGCCACAGCCCACTGTCTTGGTGCCTTATCCCATCATTGTTCCCCTACCTGTCCCCATACCCATTCCTATCCCCATTCCAGTCCCTCCTAAAGCAACACTAGAAACTCCAAGTCACAGTGGAGTTATCCAGCTGGTGCCAGACGGAGTAGACAGGGTCAGATCCAGGGCTATGAGACCACAATCTCCAGGGATTTCTGAAGGGGACAGTAGATTGGTAGTCAACAAATTGGGTGGGGCGTTACCTCAAGGTCTTTCCTCACCAAGTGACCCCAACACAAGGGACACAGATTGGGTTAAATCAGAGAGGCCTTTTCTGTCCCCAGCATCCACACCTCAAAGTGGAGCATCCTCCCCCACGGCGCAGTACAATGAATCCCCATGCTCGGCTTCAGGGTCGGAGGCACTTGCAGACGATAAGCAGCAGCAAACAGAGCGACAAGTCATTCAAAGGGTTCTTCAAAGGACCCAAGTGAAGCTGGAGCCCAGTGCCAATGGAGTGGTGGACCTGTCTGGACTGGGGGAGTCAGGGACTGGACAGGTTAACAGATCGGGGCTCCACGATATCATCAGACCCACTCCTCCTCTACCACAGTCACCTTCACATGACACTATCTACCAGCACCAGGACTCCCAAACTCCACCCTCTCACACTCCACCCAGCCCCATGGGGAGCAGCCATCCACATGATGCCACATCCTCTGTCCTGAAATCTAGGGAACATGGTCAAAATGGGATGTCCTCCACATCCACACCTGCCAGTCCAGACTCCTCCCTACCCCAGAGATTACAAGCACCACCCTCTGACCCTGCACTTAGCGAGCTTGAGGCTATCAAAGAGAACAAGTGCTCTGTTGTTAGTCCAGTGCGGATCGAGGGCCCAATCAGTCACTCAGAAGAGCCCTTAACAGTAGTTGGGGACATAGGAGAGGACTCTCATGTTCCCGATGAGGACCATGCCTATGCCCTGCCCACTGCGCCAAAGACAGGTGGGACCACCACCCCACTGCTCTTGCCCAAACTCAGGGACAAGGGCAGCCTGCGGAGCCCAGCTAATATGCCCAGCGCTGGAGACATGGAGCCAGCTCTGAAGAGGCGATGCCTACGAATCCGAGATCAGAATAAGTAGAGGAGGAGGTGAGAGATTCTGTTACAGTACGAGAGAAGATATTGATAGCATTTGTGTCACTCGCTTTTATTATGTCTGCTATTATTGAGTTGCACATTGTAAGAAGGACCAGAATAGCTGCACCTACTTATTGCAGAGACTGTCAGGTAAATCTCACAGTAAACCAAGTCGAGTGCAAGTGTATTTGCATAAACTTTGTGTGGTATTCCACACTGGTTAAATTAAGCCCCAGCAATTATTTTTAAACGCCATTTAACCAGGGATTGGAAAATGTGTGTACACACACATTCACACATATACAGGGCAAGCTTAATCACAGGTCTCACAGTATGCGCGTGGTCACTAAACAGCATGGCGCCAAAGAGAGAGAATCCCAGTAACCTGGCACTCCTCGGTGCTCTAAGGTTACAACAGGGAAAGGAGGTGGAGGGCACAGGCAGTGAGAGTCACTTTGAAAGGCGATCACTTCACCACAACCTGACAGTCACAATGCTTTGTTTGCATAGCAGCCTGTTTTGTAGGCTCAGATTTGCCAATGCATGCGAGTGTATGTCTGTTCGAGTGGGAGGAAAGGAATTCTAACCAATCAACCTACACTCTTATCAGGAGCAGTTTATAGTGTTTAAGAAGGTAGTTGGCTTGTTTTCTTGAAAACAGACACAAGGCTGCTGCTGAATCTAAACTGTGACCTTGAGGTTATGGGATAGCCTGTTCAAAATGACACTCAGACACAGATCAAGTGTCTGTGTGACCCCAAAGTCAAAGTCTTGCTTCCTGCAGTGAGGCAGTGCAGACATCTTTCTGAGCTCGCTGTAGAGACAGAGGTGATTGTCAGGCAGATTACAAGGCGCTGTGAATATGAGAGGCAGCCCTCAGCTGTGGTCGTGCTCTGGGGCTTCATTAGAAAACACAGGGGCAGAACCAGAGCGATCCGATTACACATGTCATAATGACACCCTGTTCTGACTTTGGCTCGTTTCTCTCCGAAGTCTAAGTTTTTCACTCTCTGCTCCTCTCCCTTCTCAGTCCTTTCTCTTTTCTTCACTCACCACTGCTGTCCACTGCCAACCAGATGTTGGTGTTAGAATGCAGCTGGAAAGCCTCCTGCCTTTGGACCAATCAAAGAACCTCTTGATTTCACTTGCCTGATTGGTTGTCGAAATGGCTGTAACACCACCTCAGTCGCCCGTATCTCAGTCTCACCATAACAAGATTGTATTACCATCTTACTGTATGTCCTGAGATTAATCCACTGATATTACAGAGATGGTTTAGATTTCAATTGGCCCGCTTCTCTGTCTCTGTTCTACTCCAAGCCTCCAAAGGCCAGGGGTCACCTTCGTAATTGTGTTTAAAAACGATGGCTGCTGATAGAGAATGTGCAACATAAACCTTTATCTCAACCCCAGATGTTTTGCGCCTGTGCTCAAACAAGATTTCCTTTCAGTAAATGAGTTCCCACTTTACTCTTTGTCATTTGTTGTGGTTTCATGCATCGCCTTAGTAACCAATACATATGAAATCACAGCGTGCTGCTTGTGTCGTGCAGACGGATTTATGGCCTTGCGTTTGTGTGTAATGGGAGCTGGCTGCCGTATGTGAATGACTTTAGCCTGCCACCTCTCTCCTCTGTGCTGAACATTGCTGTCCTGTTCCATTGTCTCTGCTGCTAAAAGTCTTCAAAAAAATCTCCCACACTGACACAGTCAGCAGCCAACTGGAGGATTTCACCTCAGGAAACAGCCCGTTTTTTCGGCTCAGTTTTCCTTGCCTTTATTTGGGATATTTTATAGCCCCGTGTAATTCGATCCCACCACATGGGTATTCGCTGAGCGTTTGAAACTAAAACGCAATGGGACAGAGGGAGTACAGAACCCTGGTTTGGCCCTCACGTTAGTGTGTGTGTGTGCGCGTCTGTTTGTGTTTAATGTGTGTTTGAATGAAAATGTGTGTGTGAGAGAAAGAGGCCAGATGTTCTTAGTTTGATTGTGCCCTGTGCAACAGTTATCTGAGTGTTGATATGACTAAAAGCCTCATTCTCAGTGTTTATGCAGAATGGGTGGATTAAGGAATGAGTGTCCAGGGCGAGAGAGGTTGATATAAGATATGGCAGAAATGCAAATTACACAGAATCAGCCCAGAATCTATGACCTCTCACCACTCTGTCTCTCTTTTTTCTTCTCCCTCTCTGTTTTTTGCACTCCCACCCTTTCCACCTAATGAACAGACTCCCTGTTTAACACTGTATGGCGGTGCCAGATTCAGTGCCACGCCCTCTTGTGGACAACACCAGTGCTAACACCCTCCAGCCTGTCCCTCAGCCCACCAGAGTGCTGCTCTGCCTGTAGACCAGCAGGGTGCCAACCCAGGAAGCAGTCCAGATGGCCGAATTATCGCAAGTCAACATGGAGGGGGAGCAGGGGAGAAGAACACAACACAGTCACACAGTTTTGTCTTGGACCAAAGAGCATCGCTGGCTCATGTGTTACATTGTGTGCAGTGAGCGCTTGAAATGGAGCATCTCAGATCTTCTTCCTGTCTGACATTGCCCTAAAGTGTGCACAAGTTTGTGTGACTGCCCAGATGCGCTCCTCCTCCTCCTCCTCCTCCTCCTCCTCCTCCTCTTCGCTCCACACAGCAGACAGGGCTCTGATCAGCCTTGTGTGGTCTTCTCAGATGGAGCCTGAACATGATCTCTTTCCAGGGGAAACGGTTTGTTTTCTCTGCCCGGCTTGCACAAAGAGCCACATTGTTCCTCACCCCATATCCCACGCTGACTCCCCACTCCAGGTTTTGGGTTACCTGGCCGACGGGGGCTCAGACTTCAGGAGCTTTTTTATTTTTTTGACCGACAGCCAGGAATATAGTATACCCTTCTCTCCTCCACCTATCCGCCCAATCTAAATACGGTACACACCAGTGCTGAGGTTTTTATCCCTCACAACTGATTGCCTGTGACTCCCAACGCTGCTCACTTCCTTCAAGGGAGGAGAGAAATTCTGCTGAGATTAAGACTTTATCCGCGGGCAGTTTACTCACTGTGTAGAGAGTCAGGCTCGGCTGTTAAGACATAGGATTGAATCCCCGAGGACAGCTCCTCGAAAACAATCTACACAGAATATACGAGGGCACACCTGCTGATGCACACAAACTGAGATGGTCTGTGAACACTTTAGTCGTCTTGATGACGCTGGTACATAAATGTGTGATTTACAGATCCAATATTCACCAAATCTTTTATGGCAAATCAGAATGTGAATCCGTTCCATGCATGTTTTCTTTAAAAACATTCACGGGACACGACAGTTTAACTATTCAGACTGTTTTTCTCCACATTATTGGCTCCGATCAGACAATTCTGACAACAAAAGGCGGTTTTGCAATTTTACCAAATGTGGTGTTATACTCAAAAGCATCAAATGCTGTGGTGTGCAGCGATCAGTATTACAGTTCAAGCTATTGGGGATACCTAATGAGATTTGATCCACTTAGAGGCTTGTCAACACTTGTTCCCTTTGTACGATTTCAGTTTTCTAGTTGAAATCTACACAGATACTATTTGATGTTATATTAACTTATGGATGATGCATATGTAGATTTTCACACAAAAAAATAGCTTTATTTCTTCACTTGTTTCTTTGGTGATTGTATCGTGTGAGTGCCGAAGCTCTTAAATGCCCCCTTGTCTATATGTTTATATGCTGTATCCCCACTAGAGAGCAGTGTTTACCTTTGTAACTTTGCACCTGCCCTGTTTTTTTTTTGACAAGAAAGCACCAGGAGGCCCCATAGGCAGTCTGCTAAACACAACACAACACTGCACTGGGTGCCATCTGACTCACATCCAATGCCAAGCAGACAGCTATTCCTTCACATCTTGCCATTATTTCAAACATCCGTGTCATATCCAGGATGTAGTCAGCAGCTTCTTCTACACACTCATCATGACCTAGAAAATGTCCAAATGTGACCCACCCACCCTGCCATCATTCCAAAACTACCTAACCTGTTTGTGTATATGTGCCTGCAGAGGAAACACACTTCCCCGTTGCCCCACTCATTCCAGCCTACATCGTCACCCACAAGTCATCATGCCATAATATCAGTGTCATCCTCAGCCGGCGGGGAGACTTTGTCAACAGCTAGTATGAGTCAGTGATGACATCACTCCATACGAATAGCTGCAGTGTCAACAAGTGGTTCTGAACTCCAACACCACAGGCCAAAAGTCACATTATTAAGACTGCCATTACTTTGATTTGCTTTTTTTCCCCCAATCATTGCCATTTCTCACCTGACACAATGCTAAGTTGCGACAAAAATGACTTCAGACGTTTTGTTGTTGCCTGAAATGCATAGGTAGGCTACTTTCTGACCTCCATTTTCCAACATTTAGCCCACTGTCTGGATTTAAACTGTCTCACTGTTTGTATTTGAATAAAGATTAAGTAACCAAGAGCTTTGGTGGAGACCTCTTTGTAAAGTAAAAATAAATAAAAGTTATTCTAAGAGCAAGGACATGTCTGGTGGGTTTATTTTTTACTCCATCCCTTCAGCTGTTGTATTCAGGATTTTAAGGTCAGTTTTTTACAACTAAGGACTGATATTTTGCTGCCCTTTGTCCCTGTAAATCTAAATGTTGGTGTTATTAATTAGCCAAACCATAAAAATAAAGCAATTATCCAGATCTGAACAGCAGATAAGGGCAGCCAGCGCCCCGTGATCCGTGTAAATGTCTATTTTTAGTGTCAGTGCGTCTGAAAGGCAGCGCATCAGCATTCCTAAAATACTGAAAGTTGGTCGAGTCTCTGTGCGGTGACGGTTAAACAGATGAATGAGATAAGAGAGCAGGAATTCCGGCCTGGGGAGGCTCGCTGGGAGCAAGGACTGAAGCATTGTGAGGGGGGCAGTTGTATTCAGGCCTGGGGCAAATTCCAAGGCTTAGTTTGAGACCAAAAAGGCAGCACCGAAATTAAAAATATATAGTTACCATGCCTGGGATTGATTCTCGTCAAGTCCACTATAGTTAGACAGCACCAAACCGGATGAGGGACAGTAACGCAAAATGAACGCATTAATGAACTTGAGCAATTGAAATATTCTAAATATAATAATAATAATAATAATAATAATAATAATAATAATAATAATAATAATAATAATAATAATAATAATAATAATAATAATAATAATAATAATAATAATAATCTCTTACATATATGGGAAGAAAAAATGAAAAAAGAAAGTCACTTAAAATGACATTTTCATAGACCTTACCAAGTAAACTATTATTATTATTATTGTTATTATTGTTGTTGTTGTTGTTGTTATTTATTCTTCTTCTTATTGTTGTTGTTATCATTCTTAATATCAATAAAAGTGTTTTTGAAAATTTAAGTAATTCAAAATAAAAGCATACCACTACTACTACGACTACTGCTAATAATAATCATAATAATAATAATCGTATTTTAGATACACATAAAAAGGTGTATCTGCGCAAAGCGTTATTATTACGTGTTTTAAAAAGGAAATAGAAACTATTTGATGATACATACCAATTAACACCAAAACATGAAATGGGAAAAAAAAAATGCCTACATTGTTATTTTCAATAAAGTTTTTCTTTGACTTTAGAAAAAGCAGCTTGATCAATAATCAATAAAACGTCACTCAAAGAGCACCTGCTCGCCAGTTTAATAATAAGAATAATTTTACTGTTAAATGTTTTAATTTGTTGTTCATTTACATGTTTAAATACACAAATAAATGAAATATGCATATTTCAGAATGATGATGAATTAAAAATGATAAATTTAATGTCAGATTTTCTTTATTTAATCCTATTCATTTATTTGCAAAAACAAATCATAATTCTGACAGCACACTTCACATTGAAGCCACCAGGTGGGACTTTTACGCTGCAGGCTCCAACCAGAAGTTCCCCCGCAGAGTTGAGTCTGACTTGACGTCGCTCTGCTCTACAGGTTGGACACGTTGTGGTCGGATCAGATTTAGTTTTACCTGCCTGACTGGGAGCAGACGGATCTCACCTGGGGGACAGCAAGTGCGCTTCTATCGGCCGAGAAACCACCGCTCCGGGTCCGCTTTGATCCTGTGAGACATTAATGACAACGTCCAGGGTCTGAGGCTCACTTTGGATAAATAATTAACCTGACAACTCACGCCACAGTTTACAGAGGAGCTGACATGAGGAGCTGAGCCGAGCGGCGGACTGCGGCTCCACAGAAACACACTGAGAGAGAGAGAGGAAACAAAAACAGGCCCGCAGGTGTGTTTCTGTGTGTTTTTCATGTCATTTGAAGAGGACCCACTGGGCTGTGATCATGCTGGGAGCGGAGAGCAGAGTGGAGATCCGGCTGAAGAAGCTGGAGAGCCTGATGAGGAATCCACAGTCAGCGCTGAACCTGGAAACTCTGCTGGTGAGTCTGAGTTTGAACCCCCTCAGGGTCTGATCAGGTACAAGGAGCTGCACGCATATTTGTGAGTAATTATCCAGTCGTGATCACGCATCACCTGAAAAGACACGTCTCAGATTACAGCTGGAGAGAACACATGGAGAGGAAAACACTTTATTGATCTAAAGAGAAAATATTGTCATGAGTGACTTTCAATCACAGATGTAGCAGAGGGAAGCCCCACCTTAACTCAGTGCTCAGTTTTCTGTATGTAATATAAACGTATTTACACTTAAAATAGAATAATATGATGGGAAATGCACTATAGTGATAGTAAAATGTGATCAATTTTAATAAAAGTTGCCTTAATATTTGCGTAAGTCAGGTTAAGCTCCATAATCAATAAAAGTCTTAGCCTTAATATGTATTATAATCAGGTAAAATTGTATTTTATGTAAGTTTTGTAGGGTTTTAATCCTCAATATGTCATTATTCAGCTAAATTCACATCATAAATAACAATGTAGTGTCTTAACCTGAATATTTACACCCCTTAAGTTAATTCACTGAGCTTATTTCTCTATTATAAAGTACTTTGGGTCAACATGCTGCTTTAAATGTGCCATATAAATAACTCTGACATGACTTCACTTGACTGAACTCACTAAAACAATCACTTCCCTTTACATTTATACTAGCCAGGTGGTAACCGTGTATTCATTCCCCTTCCCTCCACTCCATCACTGTCTGTCTGTGATTACCTGTTGAATCGGCCTCTAATCGATGTGCCCTCCCTCTGACCTGCTCTCAGAATGTATCCAGCCAAACACTGACACCGTTAGGCCCGTCAGCTCCGTCCACTGACAACAAATGAGTAACCGCTTTGACAGGATCTCCCATCAGGCCGAAGCCTAAAACGCCTCTTTCTTTGTAGTTTGGATCGCCGTGCTTATGATAAAATCCATTTTAAGGAATGGTTAATGTGATTTCTCAGAGCTGACTTTGGGAAAATCACTAGATTGGATTAACATGTGCTTAAATATGCGTTACTAGTCGTGCTTTGTGCTCAGTAAAACGTACCAAAATGTCTTTCAAGAAGTCTATTTACAGTTGAAGTTATTCAGTTTTTCCATAAGGATTTGATATTAGCAGAACTCTATTGTTTTCAGCTTGTTTTGGGGATGGTTGGAGGAAAGAAAAACCCAAACTATGATGCTTTTGGATCATTTTTGAGCTCAAAAAGTCAACCTGATGAACGCACAAGCCAGATAAAGTAGATTTGAAGCTGCCGACTCAGTTCTATCTGCAGTGTTTCATGCAGGAGGGAGCCATGTTATTCTCACTTCTGATGAGTCACAAGTAAAATCCAGCAACTTCAACTAATGTCACACAATGACATAATCAGACAGCAGTGATACGAGTTTTATTTTAGCCCGTGTCAACCATCCACCGATCAGGTTTTTTTATCGCCACAGCTGGTTTTTTAGCAGCTCTGCAGTGGATCTAACAATGGCTTTCATGCTGCCTGATGCTGGGAGCTGCAGACAGGAAACTGAAGTCACATCCTGGAATTGAGCTGGAGATAACCGACCATGGCCTCACGTCACCGTTTCCTGTTTGTCCACAACCATTTTTGTTGTGTGTGCACAAAAGAATTGTTGTTTTAGAATTCTTTAGAACAAATCGGAGGGGGGAAGTCTGTTATTTAATATTACTTATGGACTCAGTTGTGTGTAGTTATAATTCTAATTCCTGTAGTTCCACCGAGGAAGTAAATCATGAAGAATTACCTTACTTTTACATATTTTTCATGGTGCTATAATGATTATCTGAGCTATTGTTGATCAGTCATATAATTATGTAGCTTTTTGCTCAATCCAGCTTCTAAAATGTAATATTTGCTGGTGGGACAAATGAAGCGATTGAGTGACTTGACATGAGAATCTGTCCTAATTTTTTTACATCCTATACGTAGAAACAATCCATCATAAAGTATTAAATGCATCGATTAGAGTCATTTCTTTCAACTCCAGCAGCATACAGAATCAAAATAATGTTCACAATTATGAAACCTAATGAAATCTACAAGGAAATGCAGCTATTATTAACAACAAAGTGCTAATAGTAGAAAACAGATGCAGAATTATTGTGTCTTTGGTGAACATACTGAAAAGGAAAAAAAATGCTGATTAATTTATGGTATAATCACATAACTCTGACAGTAGAAGTCCATGTAAACACAGATAGATGATTATCCCCCCATCAGTTTAATGATTACTCATAACAGATACACTGCATGTGCCTGTTGGTACTAGCTGAGTATATGAAAGTGAAAATTTAGAACTTGTAGCTACTTTCTTTTTCTTTTTTTTTAGAACTACAGGATTAATAGATTTAACTTGCATGCAGTCAGAGATGAGGGAAAAGTCTCTTCCTTAGAATTGTACAGGTCAGATACTGTATAAGGAAATAAGTAACTTCCTCCTCCTTGGCAGCGTCGGCCCACAGTGCAGTCAGTGGGAGGTGGTGCTACAGCCAGCAAGGATACAATCAAGCCAAAAACACACGATCATGTTCAGATTTGCTCCAGTCAAAATTAGACAAGTTAGATCCATTTCTCTTCCACTTTCACTGCAGAGAGACTCAGTCTGAAGGCAAAAGATTTCAATCTTAAACTCTCTGAACCCAAACACTTTGCTGACAGGTTTGAAAGTGTTGTGTTTGAAAAACTGCCAAATTTGCACCATTTATCACAATCTGAAATCTGAAAACAGAGATTTTCACCTTTCTGATGGTCCCTAAACTAAATATGAGTGAGTTCAGTCAAGAAACTTCACTGAATCTAAGCTTAAAATTGGGATAATTTGTCAGAAACGCTTTATCCTACGTCTTGTTTAAGCATTTATCAAAAATAAAGAGTTTACTCCAGTGAGATTCTATAAAAAACAAAAAATTCTGACTTCCTCAACACAACTGAGATGATATTAGTGAATCAGCTGTGATCTACAGCCAGGTGACAAAAATTTAGGAATTTTTGGGTGAACTGAAATAAACTCTTACACTGCACAGATAGGAGGCAAGCACAGGAACAAATTACAAACATAAATAGCAAAAAAAAAAAAAGTTTTTAGTTTTTTCTAGTCCTGTGGGCATTTTTTAAAAAGTTTTTGTTAAATAAATAATGAAAGATAACTTTTGTTTTTGCTTTTTATGATATATGTATTTTAGCTTTTTTTATGAAATACACAAAGCATTTTAAGTTCTCTTTATTTCATGTTTGTGATGTTTATATTGCAGTGAAAAATGAGCCTGGAGAGAGTTAAAACATTACGAAGCTGTTTAACATTTAGAGAGTTAAATCCTTCACACCACAAAGTAACAGACAGTCCAGAATAAAACAGCTGTGACATTCATAAGATACCTGAAGAAAACTTACAAAGTCTCTTGATGCAGTCCTCATAGTTAGATCTTAATAGTGGTAAATAGGAAGAGAAAGAATAAAGGTCTCTTTCTTGGGGGGTGTATTGCACTTTTTGAAATGTGAGCCGCTAAATTACAAAGGAGAATTTGGAGGAATAGCACTTCCTTTAGCTGCTTAGGTAGGAAGGTCCATTGTTAACGCATCAAGGATGCTTAAATGTATTTTTACAAATGTTTGCTGTAATGAGCTTATTCAAAAATTGTTTTGATTGTGTTCTTTTTATTAAGTTGAGATAATCATGACAGATATTTCTTTTTTGGCAATTTATCAAATTTTACATGGAAAACAACAAATTGTATCTGTGTCCGAGAAATCACTTTCAACTAAGTTACCCATTACAAAAACACCTCTCAAGGAAGTGTGTTAATTCCAGATCACATGACCTGCTCCACATGATGTCATTTCCTCCTGAAGAAAAGTCTGGCAAGACTCCAAGGCTTTCTGAGTTATTTAATATAAAGTAGTGTGTGAGTCAAGTGTGGATTTATGGCATGTCAACAGGTTTACTACAATATCTTTATAAATAACTTTCAATTTCAGTTTTACTCAACTGTATATTTAATATTTTAGAAGAATCTTTCTGTAAAAATGCCATGTGGTGTTTGGTTATAGGCAGCCATGTTGATTTTAGACCTGAAAACAGCTAATATGTCAACAGTGTAACAAAAAGTCCCGCAATTATATATTGACCCACATGTAATCAACTCAAACAATCTTCTATTTCAGTTTTCCTTGTTATAAATGGATGGATTAACAGGTATATAAGAAAACTGGTTTCAGATTCAAGGATGCAGCAGACTTAACAAATGTATTATTTAGTCACACATTCCCACAGACCATAGACACTCCAGATGTCTCATTAGAAACACCTAAACTTACACTGAATTTACATACAGTGTGATTCAAATATTACAAAGTTCACCATCACTCACGCTGCTGCAAACCTCTCTACTCACACACACACACACACACACACACACACACACACACACACACACACACACACACACACACACATATATGCTGTGTAAAATGATCACAGATCCTCCGGCTCTCCGCCTGAATCCAGATCCATAAGCTGTTTGTCCCACAATAGCTTCTGAGCCTTTCGGTCTATTTCCACCCGTCTGCGGTGGGGGAGATCTCTCTCCTCACCGCTGCTATTTAAAGATGCAGAATTGTTCCACATGCCCCCCGTCCACCCACTCACATGTCCGCGAACAAACACACCAACAGCTTTAACTCCTGATAAACACACACACACACACTGCGTTGGTTGACTCCACTTGAACCCTGTTTTTGGGGAACAGAGGGTCATACTACACCCTCACCCCCTCCTCACCCTTCAGCCTCATGCATTTGGATCACAGAGACATTTGGGTTCCACATGAAACCCAACGCCGCTGGTATAATCGTGGATGACACCGCCGAGGCCCCAGCTCTCAGCCCCATGCTGCCGCTGTGCTGAGCTATAGGACGATCTGTTTGTTGGTCCGGCTGGTGGTCTGTGTGTTTAGGCAGGCGGTTGCAACAACATCATGTGACCCGTTTTTTGTTGCTACATGTCTTGTTATGTCTATGTATCCAACCGCCATTGTCCTTTTGTATTTGTTTTGCTTTGCTGCACATTAGCGGTCGGGTTTTCTCTCCCACTTGTGTCGCTCAGTTTACAAAAACGCAACTGTTTACTTCCGTCTTTCGTGACTTCCTTCATTCATTCAGTTTTGTTGGCCTTTATGAGTCAGCAGGAGGTCAGGGTTGTCCAATTTTGGAGATTTGTCCTGACAGATTAATCGGAAGAAGTAAATGAATTCAACATTTAAACATGACTGTTTTTATGTTTCTCAATTTGTCAGTAAGAAAATCCACTTTCTTACTGTACAAGTTAGTTTTAGGAGGCATGATTTGTACTGACTAATGCTTGTTAACTATCTGAACCCCAACCGGTTTCTCTGCATTTTGCCCGTCATATTTTTACTCAGTTGGCCTCATTTTTCTTAGCAGCATTAATTTCTTTCACCTCTGTGGAAACAGCACAATCATGACTAAAAGTACAGAGAACTTAGATACTAACTAAATTATTTTCTGCAGTAGGGTCAATATTTAACTGAGGGACTTTTGAAGTCCATGGGATATATCTTGCATACATTTTTATTATGGAAACAAACACTTATTAATAAAAAATGACTGGACATCATTAAAATGTCAACTAAATAACCGTCCAACCGTCTTTGTCTAAAAATGGTTATAGGTGGCCATGTTGATTTTAGGCCTGAAAACAGCAAAAACGTCAACTATGATACTTGTCAACTGTGTTACAAAAAGTCCCATAATTATACACTGACCCAGTATAACAATGTTATAGTGCCTGAAATCATAAAAAGCCGAAAAGCAAACTTTGCATTTCTTGGATTATGTGTTTTACAATTTCAAAATCTTATCGTGCATTGACAAAACCAGGAATCAACATGTGTAACATTTTTCCAAGTTTCAACAGGTGTTGCCAATACTATGAAAAAATGTCCCTCAACATGCTATAATTATGTTACTACTTACAATTTATATTTGTTTTCATACATCTCCTATCTGCTTTGTAAAAACACAGCCTGCAATTCAATCGAAAAGTCATTGAATTTTTGCCACATAACTGTTGATCACAACTGAGTCACTAATGGATTCATAGCTGTGTTGAGGAACGTAGATTTTTTTTGTTGTTTTTATCAAATCTAGTTACTAGAAACGGTTTTCAGCTAATTTTTAAATAAAACATTTAGAGTAAAGCAATTCTGATGAAATACCAGGGTTTTAAGATTCTAACACGTTACAGATGGATAGTTCAAGGATAGTTGGAAAGCTGAAAATCCAATTATTCTTTCTGAGTTGTTTATCAAACACACCAGTGGGTGTTAGTGTTCAGAGGGTTAAGACACTGGATATAAACCTGGAAGTTAAATGCTTTTTAATCATCTCTCAGTGTTTATTTGTCTCTGTTTATTTTCCTCTACACAAAGGCTGATTTGTTTTTTTAATTTTCTGTCTTTCAGGATTCCATAAACGCATTGGCTCATGACTTGAACTATCCTGCCCTGCGGAAAAACAAGAACATAGACGCATTTCTGAGCAGATGTAAGAGCTCCAGTGTATTTGGTGTTTGTGTGTATATAGACTAGGACAAAATGATCATGCTTAGCTTTTAATACCGACATATAAAAATATGTTTTTATGTCTTGGTGATAAAATGCATGACTTTCCAGCAACGGATTTAACCCCTCTTCTGCGGGTTTTATATGAGACAATACACTGCATGCACTACTTGTTTGTGTAGAAGGTCACAAAAGAAACATGAATAAACATGTCTGGAGTGTGATTACTGGAGGGCTTTCAGTATTCAAATTAACTGCTGTTTGGCCATGACAGATTTTACAGCCAAAACATTACTAACTGTTAGAGATGTGTCACTTTTGTGCAGCCTAAGTTTGTTTCCTCATAATTTCTTCCTGCTGTGTCCTTGTTTAGGACAATAAACCCATAAACACACCCGCATAATAGGGTGAAATATTGCTATTATGGCTAAATTCTGCATGTGTCTCAAAAAAGTCACCCGATTTCTAATCTGTCTTCTGGAAAACAACCTCGTCCACATTAGTAAATACAATTTGACCGGTAGAACTTTAAACCCTGGCATTTGAACCCACATTGCTGCAGCTTGACCTTTGCGTTGTCATGGTAACTGTTTGTGTCCCCGCCCCCGCAGATGAGAAGGCGGTGAGTCAGCTGCGAGAGCTGCAGGTGAAGCTGGAAGATTTTGACAAAGTGAAGCTGATCGGGAGAGGAGCCTATGGAGAAGTGCAGCTGGTGAGGCGTTTCTCTCCCATAAATAAGTGCAATTTTTCATTTTAATGTGGCAGTTTGCAGAAGTGCAGTGATTATAAATGGAAAAAACTCAGTAGTTTGCAACGAAATACCAGAAATCTATGAACCACTAGAGGGAGTAACAAGCTACAAAAACACAAAATATGCAACCTCTCCAACTTGTTTTAGTATTCCAGATGTAACAGCAACTTTTTTTCTTTAACATCCTGACCAATCTAATTGATTCTACGTTTAAGGAAGCAGTAATTCTTAACTCTCCTTAAGTCCCAGTCTTTTCCAGATGTCTGCCTCCTCTCGTGCTGGTAGAATCTGGTGTCTGCTGAGTGTCTTGTGGTAGAGACGAGTCTGGACAGGCTCAGTGTGTGGGAGACGAGTGTGAAGTCTGGTGTGGGGGTGTGGAGGAGGGGGACTTTGTGTGTTTGTGCCTGAAATCTTGTGTAAGCATGTCTTTTTATGGGTGTGTGCTACAATTACGGCTTGCCGCCTCCGTCTGTGCTCCTCCACGTCTCCCGTGTTATCTCGGTCGCTGTGACATTGTGACAGTCTTGTTCTGATCGTCCTTGTAGAATTATCGCTGTTTACATTCTGACGCCTCCTCCTTTGCCGTCTCCCACTCCTGACGCAGGTCCGTCACAAGGCCTCCAAGAAGGTTTACGCCATGAAGCAGCTCAGCAAGTTCGAGATGATCAAGCGGTCGGACTCGGCCTTCTTCTGGGAGGAGAGGCACATCATGGCCTTTTCCAACAGCCCCTGGGTCGTCCAGGTGTGAATATGTATTTAAATTTCACCCAAACATTCACAGGGTGTAGTAAATAAAAAAGCATAAACACAAGAGGCATATATGTGGGTCGAGGCTCAGCTGGTCTCCACCACAGACTGACTAAGTTGTTGCTAAATGTTTGGCCACTTTGGACACACATATTGCGTTATGCAGACTTTCACGTATCTAGTGTGTGTGTCATCTTCTTGTGCAGTGACTTGGTGGTTAGAAGTTTTGACTTGCAGTTAGAAGACCCCCAGTTCTGTCCCCTAATGCTGATTTGTGCATATTCAATATGTACCTCGGAACCTTTTGCAAGCACTGGTTTCTCGTAGGACCGGTCGGAGTGGGACCTAATTATTATTATATATCTGTTATTATTTTTATATATCTGTTCTATGTGTAATAGATAAATTAACAATCTCCACTCATTTTAGCATCAACTGAAAAGCAAAAACACACAAAAAATGGTTTTATTTAATTGTAAATAAATTCAGGCGTCAAGGGGTTAATTCCACAAATCATCACACAAGGCTTTTCTGGAAATTAAACAGTGGGACATTTTATAGATAAAATTGCCAAATGTTAATTAGTAATGGCAGCTATTGAAAAACTCCAACAGTGAGACATTTAAAAACAAATACAACGGCATAAACATGAATTCATTTAATTTGTGGATCACTGTTAATGCTTCAGATTAGAAGAAACTTGTCACTGTGTGCATTAACTTTTGTGCCATAACAATGTAGTGGATTTAACCAAGCAGTGAAAACATAAAACACTGCATATGGAGATATATAAAGGTATGTTAAAAAAAAAAAAAAAATGTTGGATAAGATCGACTGCTGCTATTTTCAATACAGTATTTTTAATTTCAGAACCAGTAGGTATGTAATATTGTGATAAAATAATTTAAGTCACACTTGGGCTGGAAATACAACATTTAACATACATTACAGTAAGTGCATCATATGTTAGGACAACTCGGTATTTAGCTCTCTGAACCTCATTTTTGGCATTTTACTTACTGTGAGCTCATTTATCAATATAAAGTCCTGCACCTCTGTGGAAACAGCTTGACCATTTAGGACTAGAAGTCTAGAGAACTCAAAAATGTTATAGTGCCATTAATCATAAAAAAACAACAAAAAATAAAGTTGAATTTCTTAGATTATTTATTTTACAAAAAACTTGATGGAATCAATATGTTCAACATTTTTCCAAGTGTCCACAGGTGTTACCAATACTGGAAGAAAACTGTGACTACAAGCTAACGATATTTTACCATTTAGATTTTTTTCTGTTTCCACACTTGTCTCTTGTCTGTGCTGAGTAAACTCACTCACGGCTTCATAGGTGCACCACGGAAAGAATAATTATTGTTTGCTTTACAAAATCTGTTTATTATAAATGGTTTATGATTTGTAAATATTTAAATTAAAAATACAGAATAATGTGATTTGGTTAAAATGAGACGAGATACAACTTTATTAATCCCAGTAAGTTTTCTGGATGGATCAGCATGTCACACATGAGTAATTCAAGGACCTCTGGAAAGCTGAAAATTCGACTCCTGTTTTCACAGTTCCTGGCTCCTGATAAATAGTTTAATTTTGGCATGTATTTTCTGAAACCCATCAGCAGGTTTTGGGTTGCAGAGGGTTACTGTTATGCCACACAATAATACATACTATATACTTTGCAAATTTCGATGATTGTTTCTTCCTGACTCTACTACTCAGATAATACTTTGGCCTCATAATACTGGCATCAAGTTGGAGATAATAATTTATGACTGATGAGTTTTACTATCTGCTGTTTTATAAAGAACAGAAACCATTCAATCATAAAAGACATACACACACTTTGTATTTATATCTTTGTCAGAGTAATGACTTGACATCCTGAGTAAGTCTTGAAATGCCACTAAGAGAGTCCGTCCACTGTCTCCTAGCTCTGCTGTGCTTTCCAAGACGACCGCCACCTCTACATGGTGATGGAGTTCATGCCTGGAGGAGACCTGGTCACGCTCACTATGAACTATGACATCCCTGAGAAGTGGGCTCGTTTCTACACGGCTGAGGTGGTTCTGGCTCTGAACGCCATCCACTCCATGGGCTTCATCCACCGAGACGTAAAACCTGACAACATGCTGCTGGACCAACACGGTCACCTCAAACTGGCCGACTTCGGAACCTGCATGAAGATGGACTCGGTAGGTCAAATTTAATAACAATTTTACAGCTTCCATTTTTAAGAATCAGTTCAAATGACAGTGCATAGGCGTTTCTGTCCCAGCTGTCTTTTTGCAGGGCCTTAGTGCACCACCAGGTGTTCAGACAGTGAAGTGAAACTCTTACATCAGGCTGTTATTGTGCTAAACAGCCAATCTAGAGTGCGGCAGCCATCCCACCTCTGCTGCGGGCCTGGAAATGTTTTTCAACCTTTTGTTTTCACCACAGCAATTTCGGAATAGCTAGTTGCACACATTGGAGCTCCCTGTAAATCTACCAGAGTGTGTCATGCAATTTCTTCTCCTGTGCAAACACAAAGCCACAACAATGTGACTCCAGAGAAGAAGCCCCAAATAGACTTTATAGGGCTTTCATATATCTGATTATAATGCTCTGTTCTCCTACCTTGTTTTACAATGAAATATTTACTCCACAATTCCTTTCTGGTGTCTCCTGTTGTGTGTTTTTCTCTTTGTAGACGGGTATGGTGCACTGTGACACAGCTGTCGGCACACCAGACTACATCTCCCCTGAGGTGCTTCAGTCTCAGGGTGGAGACGGTTACTACGGCCGCGAGTGTGACTGGTGGTCTGTAGGAGTATTTATCTATGAGCTGCTAGTTGGTAAGTTATGCTTAAGCAGCATAATATGCTTAAGTGCCTATTGTATGTGTCCAGGATGTTGGAGTGGAGCTATAATCACTGAATCAGTGGTCTAATCATAATCAACAGATGTATTATGCTCATTTTTCTTGCCGTGTAAAGGTTGAAATTTAACACAATCCCCCTTAGATTATTCATAGTGAGCTCTCCGGATCAGTGTTTTGAAGGTTTGACCTCTCTGCCCTCTCACAGGTGAAACTCCTTTCTATGCCGAGTCGCTGGTCGGAACTTATGGGAAGATCATGAACCACCAGAACTCCCTCATCTTCCCAGACGATGTGGAAATGTCTCAGGATGCCAAAGATCTCATCTGTGCCTTTCTTACTGACAGGTTTGCACACGGAAGCATCAATTATAAACTCCCTTGTGTTTTGTACCTAAATAAGAATTTAGAATGTTTTGCTATTTCAGGCTGCGTTGCATGTGCAGACAGCTGGACTCACGCCCAGCCTTTTCTTTCCTACTCTACTGTTCTCCTGATTGCTGGCCTGTGGCCCAGTGAAGTGACATAGTTTGGATCAGAGAGCAGAGCAGAACGTACTCCCCTCAATTTCTGTCATAAAAAACAAGCACACAAGGTTAACAAAGTTAGACATTTTTTGTTCTTTGGAACAGTGGTAAAGTCACCACCTGCACAGAAATGGTTTAAATACGTTTGTCATTGTCTACAAACCTCATGAAAAGACCAAAACAAACAATACAACAACTTACTTATCATTAATTTCCACTATTACAACCTGTAGCTCTATGCCTTAGTCTTACTGGTTTCTACTGACTGTGTCAATATCCACAAACATGTCAAAAAATATGTTTAGAAGCAGTATAGAAATTGTAATAAAAGTATAAACAGACAAAACGCTTCCCCAAAACATACCAGGGGCTCTGAATGTCATGTTATCTTTAAAAAATCTGCAAAATTAAACCATTTATTAAATCCAGAAACTAGAAAAAAAACAAAAGAATCATTGGATTTTCAACTTTCTGACTGTTCTTGAACTAATTACCTGTGACTTGCTGTTCCTTCCTTTAAAAATAAACCAAATCTAAGCCTAAAATTGCAATATTTAGTCTAAATCACTTTATTCTGCAGGTCTCATTTAAACCTTTACCAGAAATAAATAGTTTGCACTAATCAGATTCTGTAAAAAAAAAAAAAATTAAAACATTGGCAATCCTCAGCGCAATCAAGATGTTATTTGTAAGTGAGCTGCAATAAACAGGCAAATGACAAAAATTCTTGACCTTTTCAGTCAAACTAGGCTGAATTGCAGGCTGTGTTTACATAGAGCTTATAGGAGACCAGAATGGAAACAAATTAAAAAATGAAACTAGTAAAATATCTGTAGTATGCAGAGTCATTGTTTTTTCTCAGTATTGGTAACACTTGTGTGCAGCTACAAAAATGTAGTACACTTTGATTTTTTTCTTAATTATTTATTGCATTTTAACTTTGTTCTATTATGCAAAAGACATTTTTTAAATCCAGTCTGCTGCTAGTCATGGTTGTGCTGTTGTGGAAAAGGAGCCCACAGTGATTAAAAATGTGACAAGCAAAAAAAAAAACAATGGAGGAAAAATGTTTTTGAGGGTTCAGAGGAATACATAAGGAGGGGCTGTAGGTTTTAGAAAACATTTCTCAAACCAGAACAAAAAGCTTGTTTGGTGTAGTACTGACTATTTACAACGTGGTGGATCACCTCAAAATGAACTCCAGTCCTCATGTTCATTATAATGAAGGACATGTCACTGAACTTGGAGACACAGAACCTGAAGTTGACTTTTCCTTCACAAATAACGTTTATTACTTTGGTGAATTAATCGTTAGGTTTGGCCTTTTCACGGTATTTATTAACAATCAGAAAACAGAAAATATCACCAGATTTTTCCTTTAATAAATTTTAAACTCTGCTACCGTTAGTTTGCCCAGAATGATATCGGGTCCACATGTAGTTGCAGGACTTTTTGTAATGTAGTTGACATTTTTGATGTTTTCAGGCCTAAAATCAACTTGACCATAATGGGTAACTTAGTTGAAAGTCATTTCTCAGACACAGATACAATTTGTTGTTTTCCATATAAAATTTGATATATTGCAAAAAAAGAAACATCTGTCATGATTATCTCAACTTAATAAAAAGAACACAATCAAAACAAATTTTGAATAAGCTCATTTTATTATTGTTTAGCTCATTAGAAGGTGGTTGTTATTAAATTCAGCCAGTTATTTAGTTGAAATTTTAGAGATATCCAATCTTTTTTTCTTTAATAAGTTGTTGTTTCCATAATAAAAAAAATATGGAATTTGTAAAGAAATGTTCATAATGGACATAAAAAACATTATTTTTTTTAAGCTTTTAATAAAAATGTATGCAAGATATATCCCATGGACTTCAAAACTCTCTCAATTATATATTGACCCTATCAGTGATTCCAAACCAGACTATTGCGTAGTGCTGATCACTAAATAGTACCAGTGCCATTTTTATATTAGCAGTAACTCCAGTATTGAAGGTACCGTTTGCATGAATGGGTGTGAAGGTCCTGTTCCTGGATAGTGACCTATCCCCCTGGAAGAAACCACTTCCTGTTTACATTAGTAGCCCCGCCCACAGGAGGACTCACACACAGGCCCCTTTCTGCTTCAGTACAGAGCGGCCTTTCATTTTTTCCTCGCTCGGTTTATTTACCTTCTCACTCGCTATTCTCTCACCACAGACAGAATGTGGCATGTGTGTTGGGCTGCCCAGCCACGCACATACACCCCCATACACCCCCATACACCCCCATACACCCCCATACACCCCCATACACCCCCATACACCCCCATACACCCCCACATCTCTGCAGCACTGACCAATCACTGCATTCACCACTTAACCCACATGCTCTGTCACTGTCTCCCCATTGCTGCTGAATCATTCCTGTAACCACCGCCACCCTCTCCTTTTGGATTTTTTTGTTTCATGTTTCCTTCCTCCCCACATGTTTTTCATCACCCACCATTTGCACATTTCTTCTTGGTGCCACTTTCCATTTCTCTGCCCTGCTTTTTTTTTTTTTTTTTCAGACAACTTTCTCCTTTGCACTCCTGCAGCTTTCTGTGGCGCCAAGACACGACTCGACTTGGTTGCATGTCACTTCTTTTTCACGCAGGGGTTTTAAAAAAGACTCTCCTCTTTCTCTTTCTTCCTCCCCACCCCTGCCCTCTCATTCCTCTTGGCTGGATCTGGAATGTCCCACACGTGGCAAAGCCCAAAGTGCCGCACCCCTCCAGCCCTGTACCCAGAGGTGGAGGAGGGTGAAAGGGGGGATGAGGCGAGAGGGAGAAAAAGAGTGAGGAGAAGAGAAGGAGGGAAGGTGTAGCATTTGGCGTCGGTGGTTGATCCTGCAGGAGCTACGTTGTCTTTGGTCTTGCCTGGTTTAGAGGAGGCTGTCAGGCGTGTCCAGTGTTCACCAGTGGTGGCGCGGCTCTCCATGCTGGTCAGTGTGGTTGGTGCCGAGCGCTCACTCCTCTGGGCTCTGAGTGTTTGGGGATGACATGCTGGTGGTGGTGCTGGGCGGAGGGGGAGGAGCGGGGGAGTGTGTGTTTTGTGTTCACGCTGAGGCAACTTCTGCTCACAGTCTGACTGCTTGCTCCTGTCGCCGAGTGCAGGAAGGTTCGCTTGGGCCGCGCCGGAGTGGATGAGGTCAAGTGTCACCCCTTCTTCAAGAACGACCAGTGGACCTTTGACAACGTCCGCGAGAGTAAGTGTGTGCATGTCTTTAAATCTTACTTTTAAATCCCCTCAATGCAGGTGCAGATTCCCTCCACAGTTTTCCCATCTCTGCTCATTTGCTCTTTTTCTCCTTCTCTTGTCGCTGTTCTCCTTGTTTTGCTTCTCTTATCACCTCCGGCCCATTCCTCCACAGCTCTGTTTCACTTCAGCCGGAGTTCAGAGTTTATTTCCAGCTCCTGAGCCATTAAGCCTTCATATATGGGACGTACGTTCCCCACTCTTAGCCTGCGTTATAGGATGGGATGCTGTGCAGAAGCAGGAGAACACATGATGCATAGAAGCTGCAGGATAACTGGCTTCATATAGGTGCCACTCCAGAAGTATGAATTAGTGAAAATGGAGAATCTATGAAACACTGCAGCCTTTACAATTGATTTTATGCTGTATAAAATAACACAGTGGTTTGTTTGACACTGTAAACTGGCTGGACGGTTTATTTTTGATGCCTCTTAAACTTGCAGATGGTTTAATATGAGAACATGTCATTGCCCTACATCTTTAAACATAGTAATTCTGCAGCACACATACAGGCACAGTGAAGAAAATGAAAGGATGACTGAATTAATGTAAGAATATGCTGTCGCAGCAGGACTGACCTGGTCCAAATAATATAGAATCTCCTTTTAGCTGAGCCCAATATGTAGCAATAACTACTACTATTACATGAACTAGCCTTTGACATGCTTTAGTATCTTATTTTTGCCTAAACACACAACATGATGCATCTGACATACATGCTTATTTTACATGTTTAAAATATTTTATTCATTTGCATTTGCAGTTTGGAAAAGAAACAAAGAACAAAACATCAAAGCATCAATGCAAAATCAGTAATAAATACACATCTATATAATATAGACTGTTAGGAATATGGGTTTAAAGATGTTATACACTACCAGTCAAAAGTTTGGACACACCTTCTCATTCAATGGTTTTTACTTAATTATTTTATACATTGTACAATAATACTGAAGACATCAAAACTACATAAGACCATGTGTGGAATTATGTTGTAAACAATAAAGTGTTGATCTTCAGTATTAATCTACAATGTAGAAAATAATACAAATAAACAGAAAGCATTGAATGAGAAGGTGCATCCAAACTTTTGACTTGTGTCAAATCAACAAATTACTCACAGGTTCATGAAAAAGAAAAGGAAGACAGATCATTGGTGCAATGGAATAAAGATTAACAGCCAAACCAGACACAGATTTCCTTTTCTAGGTCAAATGAAATCAGAAACATATTACCTCATGTTGTGGAAAATAGATTATTCATTAGATTACATATCACTAACTACATTATCAGGTTTATACTTCACTGTATTCCTTTAAATTCATGACTTACACTCCCTGTACCATGTCATTATTTACCCTGAAGGGAAAAAGGGATATATTAGGAATATGAACAGGACCTCTGTGGCCGTATATAATTACATTCAGACTCTTTTCCTTTGCCTCTCCCTCTCTCTCTCTCTCTCTCTGCTTCACCTGGCTCTGATTAGGACAACAGACAGAACTCCTGATCAGAGCCTGGCAGTCTGGAACACGAAACCACCGCTGTGCCACCGCTGTGCTGCTCAGCTCCCTTCATGTTTGCACATGCACGTCCTGTCGCACACACACACACACACACACACACACACACACACACACACACACACACACACACTCCTGAGCACAAACACACACTCCAAACATGACTCCGCTTCAATGCTGGCATCCTGCAGAGCTGCGTGATACCTCCAGAGCCGTACAAGCGTGGCCAGGAGGGACATTACTCCCTGCTGTGTGCGCCCCTCGCTCCCATTTGTTGCTTATTTGAGTGTTTGGGCCTGATCTCCTTCCTCCGTTGACTTTGTGTTCATTAAACGCCGGGATGGATGGATGGATGGATGGTTGCATGAATGTATGGATGGGACGGGAGGCAGCATCCCCCTCGGCGGCGGGCGGGGCGGGGCAGGCTTCGCGGCCTGTGTGGACCGGCCTAATGAGAGGGGCGCCCCGGTTTGGAGGGTTTGCTCCGGCTCTCTCACTCTCACTGTGGCCACGGCTGCCTGTCATTAGTCTCCCGCTATCAGAGAGCATTCTGGGAAGTCATACCACAGAGGCCTCCGTGGAGAGGCCCTGTGTCTCTTTCTGTCTCGCCGCACTTTTTTTTTCCTCGTCGTCTCTTCTTTTCTATTCCCCCCGTCGTTTGTTTCATTCCTGCGCTTGATCTTCTCCCTGTATTTTCTGCCACCGTCTTTGAGTCACATTTGTCACGCTGGGGGCTGCGTCTCGACCCAACAGTAATGAGCTCCTTGCTCAGTGCCAGAACTCCAGTGGTCTGAGGAACTTGATCCATAATGGCAGCTTTTTTTGGTCATAATTAGGAGCTATTTATAGGCTAAACGGGGTAGCTTAGTTTTATCTGATTGGCCCCCCTTTGACACGTTTTTGTCTGCGTATTGTGCAGACTTTTAAAGTGCTCCTGTGAGAGGAGAGCAGAAGGAGCGTTTTGCTTCTGGCGTGGCCGGGCTTGGTTTGTGAAAGGCGCTGTGTGTGGGGCACAAAGCGAGCTCTGTACAGGAGAAGGAGTGGTGTCAGGCTCACGCCAACCTGCAGAAAACTTACTCCTACTACAAGCAGTGCCAAAGTTGGCACGGAGTTTCCTCAAACTGCTGAAAAAAAAAATCCTCAATGCTAAAAAGGTTTCTGAAGATGTCTTTTAAATTTAAATCCCTGCAGCACAAGATTTCAATCTCTGAGAATCTCATTTGATGTATAGCAGCACTTTCCTCTCTTCTTTTCCTTAAACCCTTCTGGCATGCGCCTCCTCCCTTTCCCCTCTTTTTCATTTCATGACTGTCTCTCTCTGTTTCTGTCTTCCAGCTGTGGCTCCAGTTGTGCCAGAGCTGCACAGTGACATAGACACCAGTAACTTTGATGACATAGAGGAAGATAAAGGAGATGCTGAGACCTTTCCTCCACCCAAAGCCTTCGTGGGCAACCAGCTACCATTTATTGGCTTTACTTACTTCAAGGAGGATCAGTGAGTGTTTAAATCTGATATTTTCTTTGCTTTTCTCTGCCGTTGCACTCTGAAATTCAGTCTATACTTAAATCTGCTGAGCATTTGCGCTTTTAATAATGAAACTGAGACTGTATATAGGAAATTGTACATTCAATGTGTGTGAATATGTTGCAAAGTCCACTAATCTGTGAAAACAGGCGTCACTCCTGCACCTTTAATACACTAACACCGGTCAGACACTGTTTGCCTGTTTGAGTTCCACACTGCTGCCTTGTTCTGGCAGATTCTTCACTCGCCCTCCTTGCTTACGATGAATCCTGGTTTTTAAACTCTGCTTGTTTTCAACAAAAACATAGAAAAAAGGCCCTCGTGTTGCATTTGTCGCGTATCGCAAGATCTAGTTTTTAAGCTTGCATTCATGAAAAATAAGGTTCAGCTTCTTATGTCTGAATTATTTCTCTGTTACATATATTTTGCAAAGTTATCTGGTGATCCAGTGCAGAATTTCCAGAGAATATTGACTGATAATAACCCATAATTTTAAGATACACCATTTCTGAAATAATCTTTAGTTGGTCAGGAGTAAGCATGGACATTCTCATTTCTAAAAATTATGAACTGTTCCTCAGAGGGCAAAATTGGTCTCATAATAAAAATTATTGGGCCGAGTCATTTAGTGGTTCCCAGAGATTCCACCAATACAAGTCTACCAACATGGTGGCAACAGACTGTGTGGGATTTTTGGATTTCTTCAAAGGTAAATCCATTTAGATGTGAGGAGAAAGCTGGAAGATCTTCAGACCTTATTGCTTTTTCTCCACAGTACACGGTTCTGGATTTTGTGCTCCATGCATGAGCTTATGGGTACTGAGGGTAAAAGCTTTTTAAACGATGGTCATAAAGTCATGTTACTTGTATTTGGATGAACAAACCGATTGGCATCACAGATTTGGTTGAGGCAAAATGACGTCACTTGGTTGTAGAAAATTTGGAGCCGTGGGATGTTGTCAGCGTTGGAAATGTACCTCAGGTGAAACTTTCATGGCTGTTTTTCTCTGTTTCAGACTGCTGAAGAGAAATAACAGCTGCTCTGTGGAGGAGTCTGAGGACTGCAAGGAAAGCTCAGAGGATAAGGAGAATAGTTCGGACAGTAAGAAAGAGGTAGGCGGCTTTGTGTATAAGGTTTTAATTTAATTCAAACAGAGGAGAGACAAAATACACAACAATAAAAGATGGAAATAGATTAGAGAAGCGTGTTTTTATTTTCCGGTCATCTGTATGTCTGAGCAGCTGCAGAAAAAGTTTCATCAGCTGGAGGAGCAGCTCGACCATGAGATGCAGGCCAAAGATGAGCTGGAGCACAAGTGCAAGTAGGACACACGAACACACAAAGCTGAACATCACTGACAAATATTATATCGTTTACAAACTTACAAACGTTCATATTCAATATTAATCTACAATGTAGAAAATAATACAAATAAATAGAAAGCATTGAATGAGAAGTTGTGTCCAAACTTTTGACTAGTAGTGTATAAATTTGCATCCATTTGTAAATAATCACTTTTTTTCCCTCTCTAGAAACGCTACCAACCGTTTAGACAAGCTGGTCAAAGAGCTGGATAAGGAGGTAAACATTTCGGCATTTCATTCATGTACCAGGTACGATAAAGTAGGTCAGAGTTTGTTTCCACTCACGTCGTGTTTGTGTCGTCAGATGAACAGCAGGCAGAGAGTCGAGGCCTCGCTGAGGCAGCTGGAGAGAGAACGAGTTCTGCTGCAGCACCAGAGCGCTGAGAGTCTACGCAAGGTGGAGATCGAAGCCGACAGAAAACGCAGCCTGGAGAATGAATGTGAGCATCTAGTGCCAATCTCACCTAAATACTAAGCTACCAAAATGTGCATTTCTGGTTTATTAGTTGGTCATTAAAGTGAGAGAAATCAAACTGAACACCACATTTATGCAGAGTGCTGTCATGTCTGCTTATTTTACCTGTGAAACTGAACTGTTTGCTTTGGCAATTACACTTTTTTAAAAAATGAATCCTAATTAAACTCTTCTCCAGAGAGAATTATTTCTCGCTGTGAATAAATGCAATCTCTCATCAGATGGATTGTGCGCTATCAAATACTAAATTAACTCTGTGACTCTGTGTTTACTCATCAGTGAACAATCTGAGGGACCAGCTGGAGGATCTGAGGAAGAGGAACCAGAATTCACAGATTTCCAATGAGAAGAACATCCAGCTGCAAAAACAAGTGAGGAGGGAGCTTATTAACATCATCCAGCATTTAGCTTCACATGTCTTTGTCTTTCCTGTATTTCTAATTTTTCACATTTCAAATCAAATACAGTGATTTAGTGATCCATATCGATGCCAGAAACTGTGACCAGCGTTTTGATCATAATTCTTTCTTCTCCCTCATCATGCCACTCATTCTGCCGCTACACTGACCAAGACTTGCCTTTGGGGGAAAAAGTTTCAGCTTCTCTGTGTGTTTTTTTCTTCCATCTGTAGCTCGAGGAGGCCAATACTATGCTTCAGGCTGAGCAGGAGGGAGTGGCGCGGCTGAAGAAGAGTCAAACGGAGGTGCAAAAACAAGCCCAGAGCCTCGAGGTCAGCCTCAGGGAGATGCAGGAAAAGTGCAGCCAACTGGAAAACGGCAAGATGGAGCTGGAGAAGCAGCTGAGGGGGCTGCAGGCCGAGCTGGAGGCGGAGAAAAGAGACCGCAACCTCGGGACAGAAACTATTACCGACCTGCAGGGTGAGGCATTGATATCTGTTACATCTAATGCACTGAACAAACAGTCTCGAGCAGATTTAAAGCAAGGCTGAGTGAAAAGTGAAAAATTAAATTTACAAAAAATAAAACTCTTATCTATGCTTGATGTGGTACAATGAGTAGTTAATTAAAACATAAAGAACAAACTTTTTACCCATCTCTTTGTACTTCAAAGGCCTTTAAAAACTCTGAAAACATTACTAGTATGAAGGTAAAACTTTGCATTGCTTCAGTAAATATGCTAATGTTGCTGTACATAAAAAATCTTTCAAAAATGTAAGTGAATTCCTGCAGAATTGTCACTTTGAGTCTTTTTTATGTACATAGCCTGCACAGAGATGTAGGAAATTACCAACAAGCCAAAGAAAAATGTTGTTCAGAAGTGGTTATTAAATTTTATTTCAAGAATTAGCTCTCTGGCAAACTTTAATGAGTCTATTAAACAAGCAAATGGTTCACAAATATAAAATCCACCAGTTAAAAAGGGTAATTCACAACTCTAACTCTAGACAATCGAATTGATCTTCAGGACTCCTGCAGTAAACATCTCCTCAGTAGCAGGAAAAAGCCGTTACACAACTTGGAGCTGGAGGCTGAACATGGCATTAGATGTGAATCGTTTTTTGGACCAGGCCTTGGGAAATGTCTGATCATAGGTGGAAACATCTGCTCAAAAGGCCGTGAGTGAAGCAAGGGGCTATAAAAGCCGAAGCGAGAGCAGAGCCAGAACCTCTTGTGAGCGGCCGTTAGGAAACTTAAACATGCTCGGTCCGTGCAGAGAGGCCAGGGGCTGAGGTCAGCGGCAGGAACTGAAAGAACAGAGTTACCTGTTTGCAGTGATGCCTCGTCACTATGTTCCTCATGGGCGAGGTGTCTTTGAGGGTGGACTCAAGGAAAAGGAAAATAAATATGAAGTGTTTTTGCATATTTTGAGGCTCAAAATGGGTTGGGGCATTATGCAATGTCTGGCACCGAAGAGTTCAGGTGCATTTATTTCATTTACCGTAATTCTGTCACGTCATGTGCAGCCTAATTCTGACTAATTTTACAATCCATCAATAATTTGTTCACATTTTCCCCATTCCCATTCCTCCGCCTCAGGACGTATCTCTGGCCTGGAAGAAGAGGTTAAAGAGGTGAAATCATCTCTCTCCAAGGTCCAGACTGAAAAGAAGGAGCTGCAGGAGAAGCTCAGTGATCTTGAGAAGGCTGGTTATCATTCCTAATTACTAATTTACAGTGTGAACTCCTGCAGAAAGCACTAACGTGTCTTCTGACTCTGTAGGAAAAAAGCAACCAGGAGATCGACCTGACGTTCAAGCTGAAGTCGCTGCAGCAGAGTCTGGAGCAGGAGGAGGCCGAACACAAAGCCACCAAAGCCAAGCTCACTGACAACAACAAAATCTACGAGTCCATCGAGGAAGCAAAGTCTGAGGCCTTGAAAGGTGAGCAAGTGGGAGCACAACAAAGAGAAAGTTGATTGGAGTGAACTGTAGATATAAAAGCAGTAGCTTGTACAATATTGAACTGACCTTACCTGACACAGAATAATACAAAGCAGAAAAAAAATTGTCAATCATTAAGGTGAAAAATGAAAAAGGTGGAGAATGAAAGGGAACGGCTGATCGATGGAGCAGGCCTTGGACAAACAGCAGTCGCAGATAATTCTAGTGATTTGACAGAAAACTGTAACAGATAGTTTCCTGACTGCCTCACAGTCAGTCATTTATGCGGTTCTCCGAGGAGGTTCGCTGACAGCCACAGATGGTTTTGTCAATACTTCGATACTGAGTTCAGTGTAGATCGCCTTCCTGACGGCTGCCTTCCTTGTGTTTGGGTCCAGAGGTGGAGTCAACCCTGCAGGAGGAGCGCAGCCTGAAGCTGCAGGTGGAGGGGAAGCTGCTGCAGCTGGAGAAGGATCATTCCATGCTGGACTGCGACTACAAGCAGACGCTGCACAAGCTGGACCAGCTGCAGGCGCAGAAGGACAAACTTTCTGAAGAGGTATCATACATGCAATTATTTAAAGAAAAGGTCATTTGATGGTGATGGCATGTTCTGCATTTGGCCAAGACCTCGACTGACCTTGTTGCATCTATGAACAGTGTCCAACACATGACTATAACAGCTCCATATACAGACCCTAGGTTATTTATATAAATATCAAAGTCTATATTTGCATTTCATGGAGCTGAAACAATCGGGACAGAATAAATAGGTGAAAGGTGACAACTGCAGCAGTGCAGCACAAGAATCCCAGTGGAAAGGTTAGTTCAATTCATCTAAAAAAGAAAAGAGAGACCAAAACAATTTAAAGAACTGAGTGGACCTGAGCAGATTTGGGAAGAGGGAATTATAATGTAGAAGCAGTAGAATCACCAAAAAGAAAACATAAATGAATGAAACAGATAAGTGATGTTGTAGATGATTGAAATGCCTACCCAACATTATGCATAGCAGTTCAAATTGTTAGTTAACAGTAGACGATGTATAGAAAATATGAAATTATAACTAACAGTATGGCCATCAGGTGATATTATTAGCTAAAAACAGGCTATGGAAACACATCTTAAATTGTCAGCTAACAGTAACAAAACTGTTAGCTGAACATAATGGAGTAACATTTTGGAAATAGCTATCTGAAATTTGGAATAAAAAGTTGAAGATTATTAGCTGAAAATGCGGGTAGCAGTTGAAATTGCTTTCTAAAAGTGTGGAATAATAGTTGAATCTATTCATTAAAAGTGGATAAATGACTAAAATGGCTAACTAAATGTATGGATAGATATTTGGATATGGTTAGCTAACAGGATGGATTAACAGTTGAAACAATTGTAAGCTAAAAGTAAAAGATAGATGTCAAAGTATTTAGCTTCAAACTAATAAATCTAAATGGCTCAGAGTAAACTAACCTAAAAATTAACAGTTCAACTAGATTAAAAAAAAAAACATTTTAGCAATATCCACTTTTATATACACTGATAATGCAGCATGCAGTTGTTTTCTTTTTCATTTCTACTTAAAGAAAATGTTTTAAAATGAATTTCTATTGTTTTGGTTAGAAAAAAAGGTTCAGTTTAGGTATTTGTGCACAAGTTTTTGAGCAGCTCAGCTAGTGACAAATTCTCAGCCACTGAGAATCCACACTCATCCACAACTCTACTATTTGTAGTCTAGGAAATCATTTTAAGCAAACAATCTGCTGCATGACGCTCTGGATAACATCTGACTATGTGATCCTGTCCCCCAAAATGTTCATCAACTTCACCAAGTCTTTAAGGAACTAATTCCAGAAGCAGCATCAACAACCTCATTAACTCTCTGCACTGCAGATATGTGACTCCTACTGACCTGTGATTTCTAGTCTGTGATCCCACCTTCTATCTGTCCATTATTGGTTCTAATATAGTACATTTGTGTTTGTTTCATTCTGTCATAGAGATGCCGTGTGTTGGAGCAACAAATACTTTTCCCCCTAAGTTAAAGATAACAGATGAATTTAATAAAACATTACTTGCTGCATTCATATTTTTGTTCAGTGTCATTCAGTGTTAAATGAGATCTAGTTTAACATGAACATGAGATTTGCTTCAGATTTGTCATTTGTGACAATGATGAAAAGTTACAGTTCTAATAAACTGCTTAAGTATTTCCTATGTGTCTAACTAACAGTCTCATTAAAATGATTTTTGCATGTGTGTCTGCAGGTGAAGCATCTGACCTTACGCCTGGAGGACGAGATCCACAAGCGGAGTTTAAGTCAGAGCGATCTGAAGATGCAGAACCAGCAGGTGTCTGTGCTGCGATCCTCAGAGAAACAGCTCAAACAGGAGCTGAACCACCTGCTGGACCTGAAGCAGATCCTGGAGAAACAGAACCAGGAGCTACGCAGGTCAGACACACATGCACACAATAGTCCTGTCATACCACAAGCATAACACACATGCAGAGCAGCAGCATTTGTAAGTGTAATATTGTTAGCAGTTCTAATTATTATCATCTTATTTGAGGATGGTGCTTTGGCTCTGGTGTTCAGTTTGCCTGCAGCAGTGACTGACAGATTATTGGTGCTGTTTCAGGGAAAAGCAGGAGGCTGACAGCCAGTTGAAGGAGCTGAAGGACCAACTGGAAGCAGAGCAGTATTTCACAGTAATGTTTCTTTTTTGTGCGCCCTGTCTGCAAAAAAGCAGTGACAGTCAAATATTTGAAAGCCGACACAGCTAACATAAATTGTAAGCCGAGGAAAAAACATGATATGTTTACAGTCTGGAGCTTGAACACAAACCCCAATAGTGCAATCGCCTTCTAACGTGTGATACGAAGCTGATTCCACATATTGTTTTCATTCTAGACCCTTTATAAGACGCAGGTCCGAGAGCTGAAGGATGAGCGTGATGAGAGGAACAAACTGTACAAAGAGGTGCAGCAGCGACTGGTAGAATACCAGGAGGAAAGGTAACTCTGACTGCAATGATTTGACCACCAGCTGACTCTTTCTTCTGTAAAGAAATGGCACAACACTGAAAATTCCTCAATAGTATGAGCAGCATACACAAAACACACTATCTAAATAGAAAGAATAGAAGAAACAGAACCAAAAAATGTGTTTAATCCAACTTGGAAAATAGATGCCAAGAGAAAAAATAACAAGCTGCAAACTTGCATATCTTACAAAGTCCATATTATCTGTACTTTTCAGAATATAACACACTTCCCAGATTAGTGCTTTTTGCCTTTGGTGAATTCTTTCCGTGGCCAAAAAATGAAATGAATGAAGCAGAACGAGATCAGCAGCAGTCCCAGAAGCACCGTGATTACTGTGGACAAACTGATCCAGTGCAACTCTCACTTGGAAAACGCTTTAAAACCCTGCAATGACAAAAAGGTCATTGAAATATTAATGCATGGTCACACTATCTGGAGTCGATTCATGACTCGTAGCATAATAACATCAGGGATTTTGTGCTGTTCAAAGAATTAAGTAAGATGAAAATAATTCATGCTCTCTTCGGCTCCGCAGCGATTCGCTGACGTCTCAGCTGGAAGCCAGTTTGACCAAAGCAGACGCCGAGCAGCTGGCTCGCTCCATCGCTGAGGAGCAGTACTCCGACCTGGAGAAGGAGAAGATCATGAAGGAGCTGGAGATCAAAGACATGATGGCGAGACACAAACAGGAGCTCAGCGACAAGGAGGCCACCATCAGCTCGGTGAGTTCAGATCAGATGTTAGTAGGAAGTATGTTTATCTAAAATTCCACGACTTAATGTAGGTTTTGAAATCCAGGGTTGAATTATAATGATATAAATCATTCAGTTTTGTTGCAATCAACAAAAACAACACTTTTACAAGTGCCCATGCTATTGCCAATACTGAAAAAATGTGATTCTTCATGTTATAGATAGAGTTTCCATGCTTGTCTCCTTTGTGCTCTGTTTAAACACAGCCTGCAGTTCATCCCAGTTCAGCTGGAAAGTCCCTGAGTTTGTCACGACTGTTGGACTTTACAAATTCGCCAAGAAGCACTTAATGTTTATAATAATTCAGCTTCTGTTTACAAGTTTTTAAATGAGACATGTAGAACTAATTTTAAGTAAATATTAGGATTTTTTTTTTTGCTTAGATTTGGATTATTGTCCTGATAAAACGACTCATGACAGATGAGTACTTAAAGGATCATCAGAAAGTTGAAAATCTTTCTGATTTTACAGTTTCTGGCTTGGATAAAAGGTGTAATTTTGGCATTTTTAAAGAAAATAGATAATGGGTTTTGGGGTTCAGAGTGTTAAACTGACTTCTGTCATCATAGATCATTCAGTAATAATAATAATATTCTTTTTCCCTATCTGCTGATGGGACATTGACGCATTTTTTTGGCACAGAATTCCACTATGTGCTGGGTAAATTTGGCTGATCCTGGTAGCGAGAAAGGAAAGCAATCCAAACTATCTGGAAACCTTGTCTTGCTCTGTAGTCCTCCTGGTGTCCAAGAATCCCACAAGATGCCATAACTGAGTTGATTAACTATTAGTTAAATGTTAGTTCAAGTGTCTGAGATGTAAACTAATCAGCAGAAATGTTATCGTTTTCTCCTGACTAGAATCCTTGCTTGCTTGTATCTACTCTTAGATGTACATCACTGTGGATAAAGGCGTTTGCTAAATTAAATTGTAGAATCGTAAATGCATCATAAAGTCTAAAAACTGTTGCATTATTTGACTTGACTCTCACAGTAACTTCTGCTCTGAAATGAGTTACAAAAAAGATTGTTTTTTTTCCTGCTGTGCTGCTGCTCTATATGTGCATGACACCAGCTCACCGCTAACCTGTGTCTCCTCACAGCTGGAAGAGTCCAATCGCACCCTGACGGTGGACGTCGCCAACCTGGCCAGTGAGAAAGAGGAGCTCAACAACCAGCTGAAAGAACTGCAGCAGCGTGAGTGTCATTTCCAGTTAACGAGCACCAGCGAGAACAGATTTCTGCGCAAATTCCATTTCCTCCTGTGTCCTGGAAATGTGTTATAAAGCTGTCTCACAGATGATTTATGAGGAGAACGCTGTAAAAATGTCATGAAAAGCAGCAGATGATGTCCTCGTCATAGTGTGTGTAGAGCGGCAGAATATTGTAAATTATGGATTACTTCTATAGAATTTATGCCAAGTATAAATGTATATTAGCCTTGATTAATATTCATCTCTGCTCTCTTTACAGAGTTCCAGAAAGCCAAGGAGGAGGAGAAGCAGATGAACTCTCTGAAACTGTCCTTTGAAAAGCAGCTGCAGAATGAAAGGACACTAAAAATTCAGGTGTGTGTCTGGGCGCCTACACAGGTCTGGAAAGCCAGAAATACTCTCTATACCTTTACACCTATATTTTTTTTTCCACAGACATCTGTTATATCACATCAGTTGCTGATAAGAATAATTTTCTGCTACAGGCTTGTGTTGAACTCTGGGCAAAATCGCTAAGATCTGAAACAAGTTTAAAAAATCTTTTCTAGCAGCAACATTCATATTCCTGCAGGCTTTCCCGAGTTCATATTTATCATAAATAGAACTTTGTGAGGCTGCATCGCTGCTGTTTTGCTCTCAGGCTGTGAACAAGCTGGCTGAGGTGATGAACAGGAGGGAGACGGTGCGAGGAGGCCACCGCAGCATCGACACCGAGGTGCACAGAAAGGAGAAGGAGAACCGGAAGCTGCAGTTGGAGCTGAGAGCAGAGAAGGAGAAACTCAACAGCACCATCATCAAATACCAGAAGGAGCTGACGGAGATGCAGGCGGTCAGTACGCCCACGCTGCCGAAAAGCACACCGAATGTACACAGATAGTCGGAGTCAGAGTCAAACTTTTTTTTTTAAAGCACATTAAAAAATAAACTGGAGTAGAGCCAAAGTGCTGGACAGTTGAAATAGCAGAATATAAAACACAATAGCGAAAAGACAAATCTGAACTTAAGTAGTAAGATAGAAGAAAAGACAACACACAATAAGAGAGGAGTCAGGGTTTAAGCAGAAACTTAAAAGCTTAGAGTCTAAGCAGTTTTCACATGAAATCATGAGCTGTTCTAAATCTTAACCCTGTAAAACCCAAATTTAGAACAAAAAGAGCAAAAATAATAATAATAATAATAATAATAATGTACACAACTGTTCAAAAGTTTGGGGTCACTTAGAAATGTCCTTCTTTTTTGAAAGAAAAGCTTTTTTTTCTCCAATGAAGATAACATTAAATTTCTCAGAAATCCAGTCTAGACATTGTTAATGTGGTAAATGACTATTCTAGCTGGAAACAGCTGATTTTTAATGGAATATCTACATAGAGGTACAGAGGAACATTTCCAGCAACCATCACTGCTGTGTTCTAATGCTACATTGTGTTAGCTAATGGTGTTGAAAGGCTAATTGATGATTAGAAAACCCTTGTGTAGTTATGTTAGCACATGAATAAAAGTGCAAATTTTTATGGAAAACAGGAAATTATTTATACGTTGTAGATTAATCCTGAAGACATCAAAACTATAAAAGAATACATATGGAGTTATGTTGTAAACAAAAAAATGTTAATCTTCAGTATAAATTTATAATGTAGAAAATAATACAAATAAATAGAAAAAATTGAATGAGAAGGTGTGTCCAAACTTTTGACTGGTAGTGTATATGTTTGATTTTAACTGGAAAGCACTTTGGTCACCTTTGAGTGTTGTAAAGTGCTCTATAAATAAATCTTGATTGATTGATTGATTGATTGATTGATTGATTGATTGATTGATTGATTGATTGATTGATTGATTGATTGATTGATTGATTGATTGATTGATTGATTGATTGATTGATTGATATTTCTCTCTATATATACTATACATATATATTATTATTTATGCTATAGATAGAACAAAAAAATTATTTAAAAAAATTAAATTGATGTTGTATTTTTGCAACAGTGGGTTTTACAGGGTTAAGGATGGCCACTGCAAAAACTCAGTTGCCTCTGTTTTTGTGCCTGGATGTTGGAACTGATCAGGGTATGAAGACATAAGAGTTCTGCTCAGTAAGGTGGCAGTAACACATTGTAGTCCTGAAAAAACAAACAATAAAATCTTAAAATCAATCCAGAAACTAGCAGGGAAGCCAACGGAGAGAGAGGACAGTACTGGAGTTATGTGATCACAGTTTCTTTTACCTGTTGACAGACGAGCAGCTGCAAACGCTGAGGAGACAGCAGCTCGACACCCACATACAAAGAATTACAATATTCTAAAAGCATGTTGATGAAGGATTTGACCAGAAAACATCTGTGCTTCTGTGAGAAACTAAGGAAAGCTGAATGTTTATTACAAGTAAAAATCTTAACTATGTGGCAGGATGTAGGCGGAGATTCCTACAAATGGGCTTTAAATCACGGCATTTGCTTGGAATTAATACGTTTGTTAATCAATAGTTTCAGCCAGAGAGTTATAAATTACTATTACCGGACATGAGCTTACATTTAAAGATGCTTACAGAATAACATGTAGTGCAAAAAGATTTTTAACCTGCTCAGACTGATAAAGATCGAAGCGAAAGCTAAAAACCCATTTGTGTCTGTCGTTCAGCTGATAGCTGAAGAGAACCAGGTGCGTCTGGAGCTTCAGATGGCGTTGGACAGCAAAGACAGCGACATCGAGCAGCTCCGTTGCCAGATCACCTCCCTCAGCGTTCACTCTCTGGACTCCACCAGCATCAGCAGCGGCAACGACTTGGATATGGGTGACGGATACCCAGGTAGACACTTTATCTCCCACTTATTGTCACATCGATCTGGCAGCAAAATCGAACCACTCGAAGCCACTTCTGCACACTTCTTCCTTTACTCTGTCCTCATCCTTTTCTGCTTGTCTTTACTCTGACCTTTTCCTCATTGTGCCTCTTCCTTTTGTTTTTCCTCCTTCTTTATTTCACCTCAACGTCTATCTCCGTGGTCCGGTGCAGTGCGCATTACTCACTCTCACACCTCAGAATCAATGTCCTTCACCTACCAGCGCACACACAAATCTGTCTGCATCGACACTCGGCCCAACCTTGGCTCCGCTCGCACTCTCTTTGACTCTGACTCTGAGGAGGAAGAAGAAGAATGTGAGGGGCCTGAGGAGCAGGGCCAACGTCCCCTGGCCCTGACCTATGAGCCGCCCGCTGAGCCTGAATCTGGAGGTGACCCTGCATGGAGGTTCAAACATCACATAGAAATGGCAATTTAAACCGCAGATGACCCTACACATTGTTTTAGAACATTTATCATTTAATGTTTTCATTGTTTTTCTTTACTAAATTCACTCAGAATGGAAAGAAATAACCCCAACCGTGGTCCAGCCCTGCAAACTTGCAGCTAATCCCTGCTCTCTGTTGACTCTGCCTCTGCTGTGCTTTAATCCTTTTCAATGTTCAGTAAACACATGAATGCTCACAGCTTGACACTGTCCGGCTTTGTGTGTGGATTTTTTCAGTTTTTTACTAAAGTATTAATTAAAGCTTCCCAGTTTAGATTCTTTTTCTTTACATGCAGGTGTTTCCTTCTTGTAGTTCCCACTGACTGGTCTGTTGCTGCGTGTTAAAACAAGGAGTAGGAGTTCTCATCTCTTGCCCTTTGGTTTTAGCGAGGAATCATTTCCTCTGTGAGCGATAAGTGTCTGCTTGAGGAAGATGCCACCAAAGCTTAAAAATGTCAGAGTGTTCTTCTAAATGATTCACAAGATTAAAGGTTGTTTTTCTCCTTCTTCCTGTTTTCTCTCCTCCTACTAGACTCCAGGCTGGAGGGCTGGATTTCACTTCCCACCAAGAACACGAAGCGCTTTGGCTGGGACAAAAAAGTAAAGTACCAGCCATTATTTCCTATATCTGCAGATTTGTTATTTTTCCTGTTCACCCTGACTACTGAGTCATCTCCCCCTCTTAACTGCTTTGAACCTCATTTCCATTCACTTTGCAGTATGTGGTGGTGAGCAGTAAGAAGATTCTGTTCTATAACAGCGAGCTGGACCGAGAGCAAGCCAACCCCTTCATGACCCTGGACATCGAGTGAGTCATTTGATCATGGAACACAAAACTGCTAGACAAGAAAAACAGCTTAAAGCTGGAAGGAAAGGCAGCAGATGCCAAATAAAAAGAATTGGACTAATTCAAATTTTGACATGTCAGCACTGGATAAAAACCTGCCAAGATGATTAGAAGTTATTACAAGCAAACATAAATGTGCATACCAGATTTCATGACAATCCCTCCGACAGCTGTCCGGTCAAAATAAGTATAAAAAAAAAATTCTATGAGCAGATAAAAACAATAACTGGGTAAGAGCAAGTAGAAGTACCTGAAACCAGTGTAAGCAGTTAGACAAAAGTTAAAATTTGCCAAGCAGTTTAATCCTCTAAACCTCAAGGAGTCTCTTGTCGTTTTTTGCTTGTGTCACGTTTTTTGTTCAGTGTGACTCTTATTTCACTGCAGTCCTGCACCGCTATGGAAACTACAAAACCATGAAGAAGTAATGAAAACTCAAACTATCTTCTGTGCAGTATAACAAAGTTATAATTCAAGAAATCAGAAAACAAAATTGATTATTTATTTTGGAAAAATTGGAGAAACAAAAATGGAATCCACTTATACAGTACAACAGATGTTACCAGTACTAAAATACTGGATCTGTGTACTAAAGATACTTTACTGCTTTTTAAATTAGTTTTCATTCTTGTCTTCTATCTGCTCTGTGGAAACACAGCCTGCAGTTCAGCAGAAAAGCCCCAGAATTTTAGTTCACAGCTACAGTGTGGAGAGACAAAATTGTAGTTTGTAACAGAATCTGGTTAGAGCAAATGCTTTATTTTTGATTAATTCTTAAAAGAGACCTGTAGAATAGAGTGATTTGGATGACATCATAATTTTAAGATTGCATTTGGTCATTATTTGTCAAGATTTGGCACATTGCAGAAGAGTAATTCAAGCATCAAAAAATAGAAAATCCAAACTTTTTTTTTTACAGTGTCTGACTGAATAATGGCATCACTTTGGGGATTTTTTTTTTTCAGAGATAACATGTCTTTCAAATCTACCAGTGCACTTTGGGGTTAAGAGGATTAAAGGCTGTTGTAACTGATATGTTTCACCACTTTTGTGGTTGTTTAAAGTGCTATATAAATCAAGTTGGATTGGATTAGATTGGATTTTTGAGTCATTTTCTGTAGTTACAATCAGTTAAAATGAACTTTTCTAGATTGGTTGCAATGAACCAATGGAACAAATTACCCACAGAGCTTTTAAAATGTAAGCACTTTAATGAGTTTTCACGCTTGCTGAAGCGATGGCTGCTCTCGGATCAATCTTGTACCCATTAATGATGATTTTGAAGGTGCTTTGGTGTCAGCACTTTTTTGTAGAGGCTTTGGAGTTTGATCTTATTTAATTATTTAATTAATTGTTTTTAATGTTTGAAAATGTTAATGTTAATGTTTGAAATGTTTAATCTTGTGTCTTTTTCTTTTAACATTGATGTAACCCAACACATCTTTGGCCTGCTCTGGGACTACAGGTGGAAATTAGCACTAGTGCTATAACCTGGCATAATGCATCTCTCCCCACGGGGTTAATGTTGTTTGTGCGCTGTCCCATGGATCAAATAAATAAAATTTAAAAAAAAAAAAAAAAAAAAAAAAACTGAGGGTTTTCATCTCTCTCTTTTTCAGTAAACTGTTTCATGTCCGACCCGTCACTCACACTGACGTGTACCGTGCAGATGCCAAAGAAATTCCAAGGATTTTCCAGGTAATGAGCCACAGTCCTCCCAGCTTCCTTCTATCTCTGTCCCATCTTCCTTCTTTCACACACTGTCAGTATAAATCACGTACTCTATCCTCAATTCAACCATCTGCCTCCACTTCTTTTATCTCTACAGATCCTTTATGCCAATGAAGGCGAGAGCAAACGTGATCAAGAAGTTGTAGTGGAGACTCCGGCGTACAGCGACCGTCCCTCCTACATCAGCCACAAGGGCCACGAGTTCATCCTCACTCTGTACCACTTCCCCTCCAGCTGTGAGGCCTGCACTCGGCCCCTTTGGCACGTCTTCAAGCCCCCGCCGGCCCTCGAGTGCCGCCGCTGCCATACCAAGGTCCACAAAGACCACCTGGACAGAAAGGAGGAAGTTATTGTACCCTGCAGGGGTCAGTATGATCTGATAAGCCTTCATGTAGAGCTTCTGCCATGGAACCAAAGGTTTCCTGGGCACTATGACAGAGTATATTTATTTGGGTGCACGTTTAGTTCGTACACGGCCCAAACATAAGCTTGCTGTCAGAATATTGAATGTAGAAACACTGCAAGTTAAGAACACTGCTATCATTGTACTTGCTTTAGATTTCTGACTATAAAAACACATTAGATTGAGACTGAGGGCTCCAACAGGACAACACTAGATCATAAGAACCCAGGAAGACATCTCAAACAGCTTCATTTGTCCAACAAACAGACAAAAACACAAATCTATTCAATTCACAATGTAGAAAACAGAAAAATCCAGAGAATTCTCCTTTTGGAAATCTAAGAAAACGATTATTTTTGCTTGAATAATGAATGGAGCAAAACACTTGTCAACACTTCTTTTGATTGATTAAAGAAATCAATAGCTTCAGTTATAAATATATTATGGAAATATTAGATTAGGCATTGAATTATGGGAAACAGTACCGTAATTGATTGATATTGGTCCATTTGGTAAGCAAGATTTGAAAAAATGTGTAGAATACTGCAGTCCAGTACAATATCATCACAATGTTGATGAAATTTCCTCCCTACATACAAAGAACCTAAATGTTTTGCGTAAAAGGCAGTTATCAGAGGCTGCTTTATTGTCTTTTGTCAACCAGGTGTTACAGTGTTATTTGGATTTTATCATGTTGAGAAAATGCCTCCTAAAGCCACACAACTTCATAAGCCCTGTTAGTCAGAGGAAGTGAATATCTCTCATCTTCGCCCTGTTTCTCATCTTTTTTATTTTTCATCCTTGACAGTGAACTATGACATGTCCACCGCCAAAGATCTGCTGCTGCTGACTAACTCTCAGGAGGAGCAGCAGCGTTGGGTTAGTCACCTTCTCAAACGCATCCCGAGGAAACATCCCACAATGAGTCCTCCATCTGCAGCACAGAACAACTCTATGGAAGCTACGTCTCTCTCCTCTCCGAAAGTCTCCCCACGACCTTCACCAAGAGGCTCTCCTCACATGTCCCACCGTGGAGCCATCAAGATCCAGGCCAGTAGACAGCAGCAGTCGCCGGGGAAGCCAAGGTGAGGAATCTGGGGGAAAAACAATAAATTATACCCGATGAAGAAAACTTCCACACAAATTGAAACTTTGATCCCTATTGGATAAGATAAGATAAGATAAGATAAGATAAAGACTAGAAAAGCACTTAGAGAGCACAGTACTCCACCAAGGCTGTTCATCCCCCCATATGGCATTTTCAGAAATGCAGCATTTTTTTTTAGAAATGCAGCATTTGTTTATTAGTTATTGATGATTAGAAATCACAGCAACATAGAATGTGGCCATTTAATATACATGTACCCACAAACGCAATGACCTTTCTCTGAGCACAGGTGTGTGTTATTTATGTGTACGTTATGTACGGATACCAAATCGTGTTACCGAAATATGTACCGGGCAGCGGGAACTGGTGGGACTCAGAAACACCCCCACAATTTAATCAATTGTTCCTTGTATGATTTCCGACGGATAAGTCCCGATAAGTTAGCAGCGGTGGATTTGTAGTAGGATCACAGTCATGTGATCGTCAGCAGGCAGCTGACGTAGCGTCCACTTGTTGTCATAGTTACAGTGACGCCGTGCTGCTATCTCGTAATGATACAGAAATCTTTAACAAATCCGTGGATCCAGATTATACCACTGCATCACTGCCAAAATCTAATCACTTGGTCCTTGTCTTATTTCTGACCTTCCCTGAAAATGTCATCGAAATCCGTTTGTCCATTTTTCATTAATGTTGCGAACAGACAAACAGACAGACAGAAAAACCAGTGGTGATCATCACATAACTCCGCCGCGTTCCTTGGCAGAGTAATAAGATAAAGATAAAATAAAGATAAGATCAGCCTTTGTTAACTCAACAGTGGGGAAATTTGCAATGTTACAGCAAGAAAAGATAGTAAGATATATGCAAACATTGTACAAGTTGATTCCACATTTTTTCAACTTTTGTAAAATAAATAATAACATTCTTTTTTCCTTTTTTCCAATTCATGATATTAAAACTTTGTTATACTGCACAAAAGATTCTCTGTGCTGTTTAGTGGTGCAGGGCTTTATATTGCTGTGAAAAATGAACCTACAGTGAGTAAAACTGATGGGAGCAAAAAAAACAAACACCCTCAAACTGCTTGTGTTACAGAAGGTTTAAGAATAGAATTCAATACTTGTTTTAGATTATTAAGAAGTGTTAGAAGTGTCATAACCAGAAAAATGAAGAGTTTTTGGTTGAAATTCAATTTGAAAAATACCATTTGCAATGACTAATTTTGCTGGAATTCTTAGTATTTGACTACAACAGCTCATTTGTGTTTTCTTTCCTGCCCTTACTCTTCTCGTCTCTTCATTTCCAATTACCTGAACCGTTATTTTTAAGTGTGAACATTGCAAGACAACTTTATATAACTTCACTGCAGCAATAAGTGTCCTCTTGGGACAAATATCTTGAAATCCCAGCCATTCTCATTGAGAAATATTCATTTCCAGTAGCATTTAATTTAAAAACTTCATCACTATAAAAAGAAGCCTCACTAATTTAATGTGTCTGATGATGATTCTCGATGCTGTGTAGCTGGAGGGGTCTAAAGCTGTGGCAGACACCGAGCGTGTTGCTTTAAACAGGCTTCCTGAGTCATTTGCATATGCATAACGCTGTATGCAGCATTAATGCTCCAACATGCCATCTCACTCAGCGTTAGTAGCAACCTAACGGAGTACAAATCGCTGTAGGAGTGACTAACTGTGTCTGTAGGTAGTTTGTACTTTGAGCCACACCCTAACTGGCTTTCATCCCTCAGCACTGGCCCAATGCTTCGTATCATCCTCCACTGACCCCTGACCTCTTCACCTTCTAACGTCTCTCATGCTGGGAGGCTGTAAGTAGCTGAGCTCGCTGAGCCTCTTCGCCTGCTGCACCGCTGTGCTGCTGTTTTGCCCATTAACGCTCTCACCATAACACATTCATGAGCTACTCTCAGCTCCGTGCTGCCCCCTGGTGAACATGGCATGTACTGCCCCCAACATATTTGTGAATCCCTGAAGGCTTTTTTTTTTGTTTTGACCCCTCCTTGAACCTCACACTTACTGTTTCAGACTGCTTGAGTTTGACCTGAAAGACTGGAGTTGGTCGTTGGATGATGTCGGTAATGATGATGATGATGATATGTTCTTCTGAAGGAAGTGAAACTGGAGGGTCAGAGGGTAACTGGACCTCTGCATGAGATGTGTGGTTTGCAGTTTGTAGCCAGAAGCATGGATTTGTGTGATTTATGGTTGAGTGCAAATCAAAAACAACATCATTGTTGCAATTTATGAGATATTTTAGAAAATGTACATTAAAAAAGCAGAAAATGTTGACAGATTGGGTATAATCTTGGTCTGCATGTAGGAGTTTGACACTGTTTATGAACTTATTTGCTTTCTCACTGATGTAGATGAGAAGATTGCTACAACTTCATGTCTATGCGGTAAAAAAAAAAGCTATGTCTAGATAAGATAATTCTCACAGATCAGCCATAAAACCTCAACTTGTCCTTTTCTTATTTCAGTTTTTGGGCATTTGAGACAAACAGCATATTACGTGTTAATTAGTCAGCTTTAGAAGTGCTGGCAGGCAGATTTTGCTGCGTTCAGAAAGAGACAGTCTTGCAGTTTTTCCCTGCTTCCTCTCTTCACGCTGAGCTTCATATAGAATCTACCAAACAGCAAATAAATGTCAAGCTATTGTTTTAATATTTGGCTTCCTGCGAACATGCACACCAAGATTATTCCTGTATCTGTCTGCTTTTTTCTGCATTGTGTGGATAGCGTGTTGCTTCCTCGTTTAATATGTGTGGATTTTGTGTGGGCATTGCCTTTGAAGTCCAGCCATGCTGTTGGTCGCATCCCAGGTTTTTCACATCATCTTGTTTATTTCCCTCTCTCTTCACAGTTAACCCTGGCTAATCAGAGACGTGTATTTTCATCCGTGTGGATTAATGATGGTGGTCTGGACGCAGAGGATGCATGTGCTGTTTGTTCAGAGAAGTAGACTGTCACAAAAAAAAACGAGAGAGGAAAAAAAAGAAACACTAATCATGGACAGAAACATCCACAGAAACTGGCTGTCGTCATGAGAACTGGGATTGTCTTTGTCATTTTAACAAGAGGAGAATCAGCACCGTCTTCAGATTACAGAGAAAAGATACGACCTTATCTCGACATTTGATGATTGAAACTGCCTTATTTTATAATCACCAGCGTGACAAAAACACAGACATTTCTTTTTCTGTCAGACTCACTTTGATTTGTGTTGGTGAAATGTTAAGCATGTGTGTGAACATTTGTATATAGGATGAAGAGATCTGTCTGTGTACTGTTACAAAGAAAGTGTAGCTGATAGTGTGTGATTGTTTTATTTTCATGGATATAACTCAGCAGCACATTATACATTATATGCTTTCCATGTACATGTATGAATACAGCTGTTTTTCCTCCTGAATGGAAGATTTTACATCTTTACAAGCCTTGATTTCTTGTTTTGTTACACAAAGTATATCCCACCACAGCATAGTGCAGAATAATGTGAAGTGAACAGAGACCATTTGTGTTTTTTCCTGCCACTCATGACAATTATTGATTTTTCGGTCATGTTTAAGATGTCATATGTAGGAATTGAGGGTGATGCATTAAAAAAAAAACATGCAAAAAAGCAATGCTTGCAGCATTTTGATCGATCGGTTCGTGGCTCTAATGTTGTATTTTGTGCACTGATGTCCCACACGAAAGCTTTCTGACCCCCCTTTGAGGATAATGAGGAGACTGCATCTAAAGCAGCAGTGATGTAATGTATGAAATATGATCACAGAATCAAGTTTCTGTTACTTTTTGATGAAAGAATTGTTGGAAACTATACCTACATCTTCTCAAGTTTTACTGTAGTGCTAAATTCATAGAAAAGTATATGTAAAATTGTAAAAATATGACATAAAAGTACTACTCAATTACGTTACTGAAGCAAAAACAATAGCCGGTCATTGTTTGGTAATATAGACACATTCTAAATAGATAAAGGTTATAATAATGCTGTAGTGAACCTTCCTGCAGAGGTAATACATGTGACTACTGTGTATTTTAGGAGACTATTTGAACTGTACTAGAATAGGTCTGTCTCTATCTCACAAGTGCATGCGGAGTGAGTGGGCTTGACTGAAATAAATCTTTCAGAACAGCCTAAAGCCAACTGGCACTCATCATACATAATGTAGCGGTTCATCATGTTGCCCATCTGCTAAAATCGTATTTCATGCTGCAGGTCTAATCCATTCTCTCTATCAGCTGTGTGACTGTATGTTCCGCTTAAATTACCACTGAATGAAAGCTGCTGTACCTGCCTGCTGTGGTCTCAGGTAGCACGCAGCCTCCTCCTGCTGTTCTCTCTTCCTCCCCATCAATATACATTCAATTATTTTATCTGGAGTCTTTTAATTTATGTTTTAAAGACCTGTAAGTTTCTTCCAGCTGTGGTGTTTTCAAGTGCAGGTGCTCATATTTAAGCGCAAACTTAGCTGAAGTCATATAACTATTTTTTTTTACTCAACTCTATTTCTCTGTGAGTCTGAAATAGGTTTGAGTCCAGTCTGTAACAGCCAACCCAGTGGGCAGGACAAATTTGCCTGGAAGTTCAAACTTTGTCCTGACTTTGCTTGTTCTTCTCTATATATGAGGCTGGATTGCTTAACTGGCTGGTAAGTGGATTTTCCCTCTTTTTTTCTATAATACTTTTACCTACAACATTATGTCAAAATGTTACAGCTACAATATGATTGATTTCTAAAGCACAGTGAACTATAGCACTTTTTATTGGGATATTTTTACACCTATATGCCTAATGTAGTTAAAATTAGCTCCAGCTTGAGCAGCTGCAGCAGTGAAATGCTGCATATTAATGCATCCGCAATAATCCAGTAGTATACTATATATTATGCAATATTAACAAAGTTATGCAACATAAAGGCCACTTTTAGTACATTTGCTGGTAATACTTTCTATTTTTACTAGAATTATAAAAAATTAAAAGTGACCTTCTAGAACACCAGCAATAACTAAATAAAATGGATTAATTGCTCTTCTACAAATAATTAGATGCTGTTGTCTCAGTATATTTCTGCTTTGCTGACATATTATTCATATAACAGAGACAGGTTATATAAAGGACTGCATCCTTTAAAAGTTTTGGTAATGTAAATAAACTGAAATTCTAGGTAAAAGATGCAGCCTTCATTGGAGACATGTTCTAAACTTTTCTCGCTGAGCAGATGAAGCTTAATGCTTTGTGAGTTTAATATTTAAACTGTCTGCAAGTGAATGTTGGTTTTCTTTGTTCCTGCTGAGTAAACATTTTGGGTTATGAACTTCTCTAGTTTGCTTTTCTGATAATAGATGTGATTTTGAGCAAAATTAATTAAATTTAAAATGATGATCGTGTATTTGTACCTCATTCTGACAAGCTCCCTCTCCCTGTCCTCCTTTCCAATATTTATAACATCTATAGCTCACTCAAAGGCAACCCATCAGTCAGTCATGAATTTCCTTTGCTCACATTAACAAATAGACTTCAACATCTTATTTCAGAATCAGTCATTTTAAGTAGAACTAGTGTTTTATTCAGCAAACCAGAAAATGTGTTTCCAGGAAAGTTTCTAACTTTCCCTAAAGTTCAAATCACTCGGGCTGTTGCAACCACATGTCCTTGACAAATGACTGTGTGGTAATGAGTCCTTGTTTACACAAGAAGTAATGATTAGATCGGAGGATTCTTCTCCCCTAATGACAGCAATTTGTAGATGAGCACTGCTGGATCTGATAAAACTCATTCAACTAGAAAACAGCAGTAATTTGACTCATTTTACTGAACACCATGTGCATAAACAAGAAAAGATGTCCACAGGTTTTATTTGTTTTGGTGCAACATTTCCTTTGCAATGTTTAATTCTATGTTCTCATGTTCTTTTCTAGTAATGAAGTCCTGGTGTGTTCTTGCTCTTCTCTGCTTGACATGTTTCTGTCATGGCGGTCTTTCCTGCCCGGCTTCTTGCAAATGCTACACCAAAAGAGCCGAGGTGGTCTGTAACGAGGTTCCCCTGACGGAGTACCCCTCCGAGGGTCTCCTGAAGAACACCACCCTGCTGACAATCCAGTTCACAAACATCACCTCCATCTCGGAGCAGCATCTGAACGCCACACCGCTGCTTCAAGGCCTCCATCTGTACAGCAACCACCTGAAGAGCCTTTCCTCGCACCTGCTCAGGGGCGTCCCTCACCTCAACACTATAGATCTCACAGGAAACAGGCTGACCGATCTGCCTGCAGATGTTTTCAGCTACGCTCCGCTCCGTAGCTTGGTACTGAAGAATAATCAGATTAGAAAAGCCGACGCTGATTGGCTTCATGATGACAGCAACCTCACCTGGTTGGATTTATCTGGAAACCAGTTAACGAAGATCCCGATTGCTTTGCTCCAGAAGTCGCCCCACCTGGACAATCTTGACTTCGCCAACAACCAGCTGGAGCAGATATCAGCAAACTCTCTGGACTCGCTGAGCAAACTGGAGAGGCTAAACCTGCAGAACAACAAGCTGCATACTCTTGATGCATCTGTATTTCACAACACAAGAAACCTCACCTCTTTGTTCCTCACTCGGAACAAGCTCAGCAAACTCCCCCAAAACCTTTTTCAGGGGCTGACTCAGCTCAGACACCTGAGTCTGGATGACAACCAGCTGAGTCACATCCCTACAGGTTTGCTGGACCCGCTGAACTCGCTGGATGAAGAGGGGCTGGATCTGACCATCAACCCCTTCCTATGCGATGGGAAGATAGAGTACCTCTGGAGATGGCTTCAGAAGAACAAGAAGAAGGTTTTCCTGCCGGAGACCATCACTTGTGCTGGACCTGAGTCTCTAACAGGGCGTTCAGTTATGTCGCTGACAGAAAGTGAACTAAAAATTGAGTCTTAACATGGAAATGTATTGAGTTCAGCCTGTAACAGCTGTCTAATATGTCAATCACTGACTCTCCTTAGACTGAGTGTATGATTAAATATGATATAACTCAAACATGTCTGCCTTTATTTAAGTGCATTTAAAATCTGGTGGGTAAAGAGAGTTTTACATCAGAGGAATTATGCTTTGTAGGTTTCCTGTTGTAATTTAGATGAGAAGATCAATACCAGTCTACCACTCAAAAAGTTTGGACACACCTTCTCATTCAATGTTTTTTATTTATTTGTATTATTTTCTACACTGTAGATTAATACTGAAGATTAGCACTTTTTTGTTTACAACATAATTCCATATGTATTCATTAATAGTTTTGATGTCTTCAGTATTAATCTACAATATATAAAACAATTAAATAAAAACCATTGAATGAGAAGGTGTGTCCAAACTTTTGACTGTACTGTATGGTGCCAACTGGCTTAGCTTAGCATAATGACTGGAAACAGGAGGGGCAGCTAGCGTGGCTTTGTCCCACAGTTAAAGAGAGACACCTTAAAACCACATCTTGACATTTTTTAAGATTCAGGCAAACATGAGACATTGGTTGGTGGCAATGTTCCCTCTAATTTTTCATGAGTCTGAGCAAACACACAAACTCCCTGAGCGTTCCCTTGGACCACTGTGAGCAACATCAGACGTGTGCACTGTGGTCACACCAGCATCACATCCATTCAAGTTACATGGTTCATTAAAAGAATCAAATTACAGCATTTACATTTCTGTTGAAACACTTTGTCAACAGGAGCCAGTTGAAGGCAGCAGTGATTTTAGTGACACTACAATGTATAAGAGTGAAGTTATTGAATATTTGTCTCTCTTTACTGTTGCAGTGGTTTTGCAAATTGCAGACGGACCCTGTTCACTCCATAGACACCAATGTTATTCCTGTAGCTTGAAAGACAGCTACTTTTGATAAAACTGGGCTTGTAGCACATTGTCTGCCTTGCAACAATGGGAAAGAGGCACCGTTTATGTTTTGACAACCTATATCTAATGAGTTATTGATGCTGGAAGTCCGAATCTGTGAATATCTTTCCAACTTTACTGAACTTGGGGCAACTACCACCTAAGGAGTGATATATTTAATTTTGGAAAAAGCATTTAGCCATACTTAAAGCTTTAAGTGCTTTATTAACACGGAACTAAAAATTTTGTATTGTTTTATTATCACAGGTTCTGTCTGAAAAGAGGTGGCATCATTTTAAACAGTGAAATCAAACTAACAAAATGTAATGACCAACCAGTGAGCAATACTGGATTCTGCAAAAACATAAACAACTTTTTAAAAAATCTAAATCTTATCTTAACACAGTTAATGTATTAACTTATTTTTGTGTGTATGCATGTATTTATTGATTTATTTAGTACTGTTAACATATCAGAGTTCTGAGTGAATTTTTCTTAAGATAGGCAAAGGCCATTTATTGATTACATATAGGCTGTTAAATGTTCATTAAAAACTAAAAAGCATTTAAAAAAAACAACTTAGGCATTTATTGAGTCACTAAAATACTGTAGAGTACAGACCACATCAGCATGATTATAAGCATCCTCTGGTAAATTAACAACCAGATACTGATGTCTCTCACCATATGGACTTCAGGAGATGACTGGGGGATGATAAACTGTGACCTACTGGTTGGGTTCTCTCTGTTCTCATGTTTCTTACATGTTTGTCTCCTGACAGCTGGGTCCTAATGTTTTTTGAGCAACACACCATACTATGACATTTTTACAATGATGGTTCTACTATGAAACCAGTTTGACATGTTCAGGTGTTCTTTGTGTGAAAACTCAGAGATTTCAGGTATCAGAAGGTGGTTTTCAACTGTCTTTGTTAACTTTCTGCTTCAACTTTAAACTAAATTTCCTTCACTAACCCAGCCCTCTGGACTTCCAGGAAGCTGTGTTCCTATTGGCTGTCCAGGTGGCTGCTTGGTGTTATCAGGAACACCTGAGCAGCTTGGTGTTATCAGGAACACCTGAGCAACTCACTGTCTTCCTGCTTTATTTAGCTGCAGACAAACATTTCCTCTGCTTCTCCACCACTGAACCGGGTTTGGCTCCATTGCTTTAGTTTGTTCTTTAGGCGTTGGCTTGCAGCTTCCAGCAGTAAAATAGACTTTAATGTGTTTCTTGGTGTGTTTTAGGGCTTTGTACTGGATAGTTGTCTTGGTAAATGAGGTTCTTTAGCCACAGTTAGTACATGGTGCTAATGTGTGCAGTGATTAGTGGATTTGGTGCAGCTGAGTTGTGTCTTTATCTTGGCTGTAGTGAGTCTTTAGAGGTTTTTGGTCAGACACATTCTGTATTCTTGTTTGTGAACCAGCGTTGGTTGTCCAGAAGGTAAGAGTTCCTGTCCTGATTCTCTGTTCTCAGAGCTTCTCTGGTAGGCTGCAGGAGACTTTAGCGTTTGGGTTGTACTAGTTTGGTTTTTGTATGGTTTCATTTGGACGACTATCTTGAGGCCCCTCCATGTGGTTTAGTGAGGTTTTCTGCAACAGTTCTACAAAGCAACCTGCAGCAGAAGAGACTTTGAGAGTTTTTAGGAAGTTCTGGAGAGCAGACTTTAGAGCAGCAGAAACATTTATCAGCAGTTTGAGCAGGAGAAGGTGAGCTTCAGAGAAGAAATGAGACAGAAACCTTCTTGACCCGTGTGGTGAGGTCCTGTACCAAGAGTTTGAGCAGGTTGTGAAGAGTCTGTAGTTCTTTGGTCTGAAAGCACAAGAAGAGTCGACTCCTTAAAGGAGAAAACAGGAGATATTGTTGGTTCTTCTGTCGCTTTGCCGTTTCCAGTTTCCTTAGACTGAATATAAAGTTTATATTTTAAATGATTTCCCATGTGAGCCCAAGAAGACTTCAATAAACTCCCTCCATCCCCTGGACACCACATATTTTATTACCATGTTAAATCTTTTTTTTTTTTTTTTTTAATGTTTTTGAGTTTTAATTATAGTTTTAGCATAGTTTTTTTTCTATTTGCTTGTTCAGTTTTGTAATCTGTGTGAAAGGTGCTAAACAAATAAAGTTGAATTGATAAACTGAATAACTGACTAACTCATGTTTGTGACAACAGAAGTATTTTCATTGTGATTTAAGGGTTTATTTCATTTTTAAGGTTGGGGTTAAAATCTTTACCGAAAAAGAAGAGTAAAGAGATAAACTACATAACAAAAAGCAATTAAATCAAAGGGAAAAAAATTTAATACAATAAAACTTTTAAAAAGGTTTATTATTTAAAAAGTATTTTTTTGTGTTTAATTATCGAAAATATTTTATCTGTAATTTTGAATATTTGTATTTGAAAAATTCTGTTTAATTTCATAGTTACATGTATTGTCTCTTGTTTAATTATCTAATTGAATATTTTGTCTGTTTAATAGAATTTAATTGTATTTAATGTTTAACTATATTAAACAGATAAAATATTGAATTAGATAATTAAACAAGATACAATCCATGTAATTATGAAATAAAACAAAATTGAATTTTTTTTTCTTTCCCAATATTTAATTTTTCAACTAAATCTTTAAGGTATTTCTTTTTAAATGTTTTACCACCTTTTAATGTTTAATTTTCTTTTTAAATGCTTCATTGTATTTTCTGTTTAATTACTATTTGAAGTTTTATTGTCTTTAAGATGTAATTTTCTAATTAAACATTTAATTTTGTAATCAAATGTTTTGTCTCTTTAAAGTTTTAATAATGTAATTAAACGTTTTGTGTTCTTTTAAACGTTGAATGTTCTTCTTGTTCAATTGTATTCTTTGAATGTTTAATTATCGGAAATGTTTTATCTGTAATTTTGAATATTTGTATTTGAAAAATTCTGTATAATTTCATAGCTACATGTATTGTATCATGTTGAATTATGTCATTCCATATTTTGTCTGTTTAATATAGTTAAACATTAAATTACATTAAATTCTATTAAACAGACAAAATATGGAATGACATAATTCAACATGATACAATACATGTAGCTATGAAATTATACAGAATTTTTCAAATACAAATATTCAAAATTACAGATAAAACATTTCCGATAATTAAACATTCAAAGAATACAATTGAACAAGAAGAACATTCAACGTTTAAAAGAACACAAAACGTTTAATTACATTATTAAAACTTTAAAGAGACAGAACAGCATCTGTATAGCTCAACGTGTTAAGCAGGTGACCCATGTACAGGGCTGGTCCCTGATGCAGAGGACCGGGTTCGATTCCTGCTCACGGCTCTTTGCTGCATGTCCTCCCCCAGCCCTTCTCCACTGTTTCCTGTCTTTCTCTCACTGTGCTTGTGAAAATAAAGCCAAAAAAAATTTCTAAAAAAAAAAAAAAAAAAGAAGAAACATTTAATTAAAAATTAAATTAAAATTAAAAAAAATTAAAAATTAAATCTTTCATTAGTCTTTGTCTTTGTCTTAAAGACAATAAAACTTCAAATAGGAATTAAACAGAAAACACAATGAAGCACTTAAAAAGAAAATTAAACATTAAAAGGTGGGAAAACATTTCAAAAGAAAAACCTGAAAGATTTAATCGAAAAATTAAATATTGGGAAAGAAAAAAAAATTCAAACAAGCGATAAAACATTTGAAAAAACAATTAAACATTAAAAAGACAAAACATTTAGAAATCAAATCAGACATGAGAAAAGAATAAAAGGTGAGAAAAGAGCAAAACTAAACATTTAAGAAGAATCAAACTAAAGACAAAACATTTGAAAAGACACCAGTTAAACTTAAAAAAAAAACATCAAATTAAACAGAAGAGACAATAAAACGATCAAAAAGAGCAACAACAGATGAAGGTCTTAAGTGTTTTCTAGTCTGAAATGAAAAGATCAAGTTGTTTCTTCAAACATTTCCTCTTTCTATGTTCTTGGTTTGATTGCAGACAGATTTACTAAGAACTCATTTCAGAAAACTGCTTTCCAGATAAAGTCTACTAGTAGTTGAAGGCATTGATCAAACTAATGTTACCTTCTGATCTCCACAAACTTTACTGTTCAGTGAAGAGAATCAAAGTTTGTTGAGGATTTCTAAAAAACCCACAGGTGAAGGTCTGAGAAGAACTCAGATGGATGATCTAAATGTGAAATCAAGACTCATGGTCACAAGTTTTAAGGCTTCTGTTAACCAGAAAGTTCAAACTAACAGAGAAGTAGTGAGAAACTTTTAAAATTTCAGTCCTTAGACTGTCTGAAGGTTCAAACTAACAGAGAACTACTCAAGAACTTTTAGGTTTTCAGTCCTCAGACTGTCTGAAGGTTCAAACTGAGAACTGCTGAGGAACTTAGAAGATATCAGTCCTCGGACTGTCTGAAAGTTAAATCTAACAGAGAACTACTGTGGGACTTACAAAATTTCATCCTTCAGACTGTGTGAAAGCTCAGGTCCTGAGGACTCGTGAGGTCTGGAGGCTTTGGAAAGTCTGAGAACTGAGGGTTCAACCCTCCAGTACAAACGCTGAGGTCCAACCTCCTGAGAAAAACGGTCGAGTAGAAACTCGAGAAAAAAAAAACTCGAAAACAACAAAAAATAGATGATAAATGCACAAAAAAAGAAGATTTGGTATCTGAGTAACTCAGGGAATAAGAAGAGAGACTACCAAATGGAAGGTTGCAGGTTCAAGACCCACCAGTGGCACTTTTCTTTCTTTGTTTTTGTCAGGATTTTGATACAAATTTGAGAAGGGTCTGGTCTTGAACCAGCGACCTGCAACTCCACAGGCAAACAGCATACTTGTTTCCGTTTTCACGCTGTCTACATCAACAGAATGCACTGAAACTTTGCCCCCACTAGCTTAGCCTCGCCGTAGCACACAGCTCAAAGGGGCGTGTCCTATCTATTCATTCATATCTATGAGAACAACGGTGGCTGCACATAAGGACGCCTGACGTTGATTAGCTGCGTAAATACCATTATATACAGTCTATGGTAATACGTATGTGAATCGCATCATTGGCTGCAGCAGCCAGTCACCGGTCACACACTGACTCACATTGAAAAATAGCACAGAATGAATTGTTACGTGTTTATTTTATTTACAATTTAGGTTGGATTTTTTTTTTTGTGCGCAGCGCAGATTTTCTGTGCACGGAGACCGTGTCAGCAGTGCGCAATTGCGCACACGCGCAGCTTAGAGGGAACAGTGGTTGGTGGCATAAGCATAGAGACACAGTGTATACGTCACCAATAAAACACTGAAAGAAGTTGCACTCCCATAAATGCAACAATACAGATTAAAGAAGCTACACGTTGGTGCATAAAAGAAATCACCAGAATGCAAGAAATTCAGCGTCCACTGCAAAAAAGATTACTAGACAAGGTTCCTCAGACCCCACAGTGTTGAAACAAAACTGTACTCATCGTTGGCAGATCTTTGGACAGAGATAAGCTTGCAGTGTTCCCTTATTTTGCTCTGTTCTACAAAGATTAGCTAATCAATTCTTTGCTAAATGGACAAACATGAGAGTGGCATCAATGTGTTCAACTCTCAGCAACTAAGTGAACATGCACATATTCAAGGTCCGTGTATTTATCTGGTAATTGGATTTTCCGTTCTGAAACGGGTATTGAAAAACAAAAAACCAGTGGTTATTTGATTTTCGTTTTAAAATACAAAAATTAAAATTGAAATACAAGGCGTTTTTCCTTTTCATAATCAAAAAGGGATATACGAAATTTTAAAAATGTTTTGATTTTCATTTTATATTTAGAATAACAAAAAATAAAATCGGTAAGCGACAGAAACGAAAAAAGATCAGGTTTTTATTTTGAGACCGGAAGTGGTCATCAGCAAGTGTGGAGCCAAACGACAACAAGATTCTCAGAGGGCGGAGCCAGAGAGCAGTGATTGGTCAGACCATAGATAACATAGAAGACAGCGAGCTAGCGTATCTAGTCTGCTATGTCTCTATGGTAGGCACGTCTGGTAGCATCTGTGGCTGCTGTTGATCTTGTTTTTGGAGTAAAACACGGTAAGAAGATAAATACTTCTAACCAGCAGCATTGTTTTGTTGTACGTTAAGTCAGCGACTTGTGAAGCGTTGTGTTTTGTCGTGTTTGAGCAGTTGGTCCGGACGCGTTAGCTAGCTAAGCGGCTAAGTTAGCTAGCGGGCTAATTAACACAGGTGGCTAACTTACCGCTGAACACCTGTGTTAGTTGCTGCATCAGCTGTCCTCATGATTAGAATGAACTTCTGAACCTATATTTCTCTGCTGTGTATTTTAGCTTTTAAAAAAGTAATTTTACTTTAAGGTGAACTGAAACCCGTTCAGCTGCACTGAAGTTTAACATTCAGCTGGTTTGAATTAAACCTCGCTTAACTTAACATTGCGCAACATTACCTCTCTGAATCTCCATAATTTCATTAAATTCCTTCTCTCTTCCACTGCTCAAGTTCAATCCAGTATATAAAATGACATTAATAGTGAATGAACTACCAACCAGCCATTGTATTTATTTATTACTGTATGTATTTGTAGTAAAACATGAGTTGAAACATCCAACTTTTGGATCTAGAACTGCACAAGCCGTTCATTTTCAGTCACCTGATGAGTTAAACCCCCCTTTTTATGTGAGATTGAAGCAGAAAGTCTGAGTTAACAAAGAAAGTTGTTTATAATTTGTGATACCCGTTATCTCTGACCGAGGCTTTAGTTTTTGTTGAGCTGATTTACACGTAGAAACTTTGTTCAGGAAGATTTCTCAGTAGCTCAGAGGACAGGCTGCTTTTTACACAACCTTGTAAGAGAATGTCTGTCAATGCTTTCTGCAGAATTTAGAAACACTACACTTCCTAAACAGATATTTTGAGGCTGTGAGGTTGAACGTTTGAGAGTATATCAGTGTGTTTGTTTGTGGTCTTTCTGTTTCTAAGTGGAAGCTGAATTAGTGAGGATGACTCCTGCTCCTGTCATCTCTAAGCTCCTCACACATCTTTACCTGCACATGAGGAAAATCACTCCTGTAGAATGCAGGTATGTTTGTCATTATTATAAAAAGATGTTGCCTGGTGACCTGTCAGAAATCCATTACACAGAGTCAACCAAAATAATGTTTACATGCATCAGGAAAAGAAAAACTTGAATAAATATTTCAATACCAAATGTATTCAGACATCACAAGATTAATAGAAGTTATCTTTGGCCTCTACAATTACAAGAGGTGCTCAAAGTGGTGGCCACTGGCTTCCAGACATTTCTGTTCTGTTGTAGACGTCACTTGTTGATGCTCCATTCATCAGGGTAGCGCCATCTGTTGGGAAAACATCGTACAACAGGACACAGAGTTATCGTGATTTAATCAAACTTAGAAAGAGGCATCTATATGTGTAGAAGTACTTATACAAATGAAAAATATTTCTAAAAGTTTTTCTTTTCCTGATGTGTGTACATTCTTCTGGCTGACTCTGAACTTGATGAGAACAAAACTGTCATTTAATTGTTGCTCTGAAACCTTCTTTAGTGAAAACCGGCTGGTGTTCTGCTTTGAAACAAACTGCTGTTGAGGTCCGTGTTTTTAGGTTTAACCCCACAGTTTCTGAATGAACTGATAGTTGTTTTTTTTTCCTGATCAATGTGGACGTTATAATTGATGGTAACGTTTATTGATCATATAATCAGCATGACAATATAACAGTATAACATTATAACCACCTGACTAATACTGTGTTGGTCCCTTTATGCTGCTAAAACTCCTCTGACCCAGTGGTTCATCAGAACCTCTGGGGATGTCCTGTGGATTCTGTGGATCCTGTGGGTTGCAGGGTGGATCCTACCTAGACCAGGCTGATCCTGGACCATCCCACAGATGCTCAATCAGATCTGAATGTGGGGAGTGTGGAACCCAGGTGAACAGCTTAGCTCTGTCGTGTTCCTCGGACCACTCCTGAACAGTTTAATTTGTCCTGCTGAGGGTGGCAGCTGGCATCAAGGACTGCTGTTGCCATGGAGACTAGGGGGTTGTTTGTCCTGCAGTGTTTAGGTGGTGGCACATGTCAAACATCCACATGAACATCAAGGTTTCCCAGCAGAACGTTGCATTAGAACAAGATGATGGATGTTGTTCTCTTCAGCTGTCAGTGGTCAGAATGTTGTGGCTGATTGGTGGATCTGTCTGCCTTTACTCTGACATCCAGAGTTATACAAAAGTGTAGTATGTGTGCAGTGCAGAAGAGATTTACTTTATTGTACGCAGTTTTTTTTTTTTTTTTTTAAGGGAGAGCATTTTTTTTATCCACCTGAATGAAGACCCAGTCTTTCCCTTCAAAGGATAGTTAATAATTACTACGGCTTCCATAGTGGTTCCATCAGAGAAAATCATATCCATATACAGATTTTTATTAATTCCAGGGCTGGTTCAGTAAAGATTATAATAATAACTACACCAGATAATTCTTGGTTGCCGTTGGAATTTTGAAGCCTGACAGGTGGTTGAGAAGGTTTGCAGTTCTTGTTTTAGCAAAATATGTTATAATAGAAGATCTTTATTGTCATTGTACATGAAATTATCTGCAAACCAGCAAAGTGTATCAGTCTGAGGTATCTAAAAATAAATAAGTAAAGAAAAATGCTTCTAAAGCCAATAATAAACAATATTTTGAGGGAATATTCTAAAAAGGAAAGAAAAGCTCCATTCTCACTCCTCTCAGGATAAACTGTCATTAAAATTGACTTTAAATTTAGCTTCAACACGAGATAAAAACATTTACTTTCATTACTGATGTTGTCAAGTTTTAATAAAGTTCATGCTACTTTTATAAAATGATGAAAGTGAATAAATTGTATTTCTGTGTTTGATTTCTGTCTTTTCTCCTGTCATCCAGATGTTCAGAGGGAGATGATGCCACATCTGGTCCAGCTGATGGAAGGTCTTGAAGTTCTCTGACTGGCCTCGACTGAAGATGGTCGTCTCACTGGATTTAAGGTTCAGATGCTCAGTAACAAACTCCACCAATGAGCCAACAGGGAAGCTTTAGGTTTATTAAATGTTGCTATGAAGGTATCGCTGTTTTTCTTTGTGAATGCAATGTGCTCCAACTGAAACTTGAATTAGAACTTAGAAGTAAATCCTTCCATCTGAAAGGATCTAGATGTATTAATAACCTCATAACATTTTAATTTTTATTCCAGTCTTGGTTGGAAATAGAATCTCTGCATTGATTCAGGTAAAAACTGAACTTTACAGCATGTTGGAGCAAAACAACCAGATGAAAACTGTGATGGTGTTGGATTGTCAGACCGTAATGTTGCAGCTCAAAGCAGCTTTTCTATCTCAGTTCATTCTGACATTCAGCTATGAATCAACACAGCAGATGGTGATCCATGCTGTGGAAGTCTCACATCTCCTGATTTAATGGAGCTGCTTTGCACTTTTTACAGTTTATTCACCAACACTTTATTTAATAAAAGTCCCATGTAGTTTTTATGAGGACTGTGAGGTTTTAATTTCTCTGTGAATAACTGCAGTCTAATGCAACAGCTGGAGTTGTAACATCTGTCCTGATATTGATCATGAAGTATTGATCAGAATACTTATGGTCAGCAGTCATCCCTGAAGTTTTACATTAAAATCTTTACTTGTGTTGTGAACTTTGGTAAGAAGCAGAAACTTTAGCGTTGCCATGGATACATGAGTGTTAAATTCTGTCCAGGTTTCCATTTTGGGAAATGCAGTCCAGCAGATGAGTTTGTTTTTACTGCCAGCTACTATTCAGTCTGAGATATTAAGAATAAATAAATGTGCATAATGTGGAAATGAACATATTTTATTTTTATTTATTCCTACAGAAACAGTGTTCATTTGATGAACTTCATTTCCTAAAACATCCAGAATTGGAGCTCATATCTTTGGCAGCTGTAAAGTTTCTGCTCCTTCAAAGTTCACAACACAATGAATGAATTCCTAAAACACTCTCAATGCTGGAGAGCGTTTGTGATGCTGAAGCAGTGACCAGTTTTTCTGTTTCTTCTCTGGAGATGCACAATGAGGGACGTCTGCAGAGACTGAGAAAGAGTCTCACCACATCCTGACATGAAGAAAAAGACTTTATTGAAGACTACAATGAGAAAAACTATCAGACAGCAGACGGCTGCATTCAAGGTGAGCTCTGAACATTTGATCTGGAACAGGAATTCAATAACGGCAGCATGAGCTTCATTTCAGTCTGTAGCTGCTGAATTCATGGATGAATCATCTGGCACTAGAGAGGAAGACCATCAAACATCCATGTCAGCTGATGGAGCTCCAAGAGTCTCACCCAACAAACAACCTACAGAGTGAAGACCTCAAATCTGATTGGATGGCCTAGTATTCAGCCGCGTGTGAACAAATGCCTCTAAGTTGATTTGTTTTCTAAAATAAATCTAGTTTGAGTCCTAATCTATGCCTGTATGTTTGCTTCTTTACACTGCTGTTAACAGTTTAGGCTGTTAGATTGTTCCGGATAAGACAAGTACAAGATTCTTCAGAGCCGTTCTACCACGAGCCTGACAGGAAGAACTCCAACAGCTACTGAATGTTCCTGTGGTCCCCTCAAGGCTACAGGAGGAGTCCTACGAGGACGAGCCGCTCCACCTGATGGTGGCCAGTCGCTGCAGTTCAAAGCCAACACCGACTGCATGGACTTCTACTGGACCACACGGAGGCCTTCAAACCAGACCAACAAGTTCAGCGACTCCCCGACTCGTGGGTCTGAGGACGCCGCCAAGCCTTGGTCCAGCTGGCCTCCTGTCTGTGGGTGTTTCAGTGCTGAGAGGTTTGTGGATGCATGTGAACGTTCTGTGTGGAAACAGGAGCTTTGGACTCAGTAACGCCGGGAAAAACCAAGAGCTCCTTCATTTGTGACTTCCACTAAAAAAACTGATGAAAATAAGTTTGCCAGGGTTCTGACTGAAAACAGATTATTAAATAATGAAAATAATCGTTTAAATATTCCTTTAAACAATCCTTTTAGGTCTACATTTCCTTTACACTGACTTCTTGGTATATGTACAAGTGTTTTGGGTGGAATATGCCATTAAGCCCAATGTTCAAGGGTTCTTCTGGGAATATACCATTAAACCAACCTTTTAGGTAAATGTTCCAGGATGTTGGGTAGAATATACCATCAGATCAACCTTTTAGGTCTGCATTGGAAGATTTTAGAGTAGAATATTACTCCAAACCATCCTTTAGGTCTACATTTAAGGTGGAATACTCCTTTACACCAAGAGTTTTTGGTCTACATTGAAGGGTTTTAGGTGGAATATTCCTTTGAACGAACTTTTTAAGTTTATGTTCAAGGATGTTGGGTGGAATATACCATCAGACCAACCTCCAAGGTCTACAGTAGTGAATTTTAGGTGGAATATACCATTAAACTCACCTTTTAGGTCTACATTGGAGGATTTTAGGTGGAATTTT